>NC_092815.1:230564905-230880238 GCF_023375885.2 Dermacentor andersoni | reverse complement strand
AAATAGCCAGCAAGAGGAGACGCAGGGCAAGAAGCTCCTTTGAGGCAGCTTGAAGACTGCGCGGCGCCCGTTAATCACATCACAGTATCTCCACAGTAATTGAGAACTCGACCTAGCTTCCTATAGGCATTAGCTAAGGGCTAATGATGAACAGAACCGGGCCGCAATCTTTCGGGCCCGCGCCTAGTACGGGCCAGGTTTAAAAACTGCGAGTCGGGATGAGGCCTGAAAAACCGGTTCGTGCGGTGCTCTACTTCGGATAGTCAGATGAGCACATTCTCCAATGATTATGAAAGAATGAGGAAAACAGATTCAGGCATAAAGTGCTCGTTCTTTTCAAGCAAGAGAATCCAGTAAAATTCTTTTTTTCCTTGATTTTAAACTTAGAAAGTGGTTGTGTATCCCCCGGACGAACCTTGCCGCGACATATTGGATTTTTTCGAGCGCATTATTACGCACATCAGAAAACAAATCTCACACACGGCAAACCTACTCCAAATTTGGTAAAATTTGTTTATACGCTGCATGTATCACTCTAATGGTTACGTGTTTTAAACTTTATTGTAAGAAGCCAAAGTCAAGCCCTGCACTTCCTAAGATATTAACATGTTACGACTAAGGGCCATGATCTGACACCATGACAGTTAACTGTTTGACTGATGAGTTATTTTTATTTTTTGGCTACTTAACAAATGCTTATATCCGACATTTTTATATGTTTCTAGCAAAACTAACGGGCACAGTTTTATTTATGTTCAGGGACATGCTATTAGAAACACTGATTCATGTCGGCCGCCAATGGAAAACAATGTCTCATTGGATGCCCTCGCACACAGTACACAGCCTTCCGCAAAAAATCTATCTCGGTTTTGATAACCTCACGAATACCACTACTAAAAACAGGAAAGAGAATCGGCCTCAGCGCGGAGCCCTGCGGTGCACCAGACGCAGCAGCAACATCACCTGAGCAACTCCTATTACAGCATTACAGCTTAGCAACACTGTGTTAGAGCCTGTATATTCGTTAAAGTATCTACGCGTTCATATTACCACTAGTCCCAACTAGTCAACCTATATCGACATTAGTAACAATGCAAAAAACAACAACAAAACAATCGAGCTTTGGGTTATTTGCTCCACTACGCTTATAATGCCACCATCCTCTCTCAAGTTAGTGCTATAGAAAACACTAATACCAATCAAGTTAGACTATGCATCTGCTTATAGGATTCTATTAACTTTATTACCTCATTAGAACTTCTCAAAATTACTCCACTCATTTTATGTTTTCAACTTATGATCGAAGAGCTACTCTTACCGCAAATAAAACTAACCTTGGATTTCTAACTCTTAAATTGATATCTCTATCGCAACCTACAAGGGACATTTCGAAAGTTTGCTTCGCCATTTATTTTCACGTGGAAACTTTACTGACAAAAGAAATACACCATTGCCTCATGAACTGTACGCCTTGCACTATTTTTCCACATAGTTGCCACCGACATTCAGACATTCGTCATAGCGTGCTATCAGTTTGAAGAAACCACTCTGGCTAAATTTGGTGCCCTGCGACGCAAGGATTTGTCGCACAGCCTGCTCCACCTCAGCATTGTTTTGGAAGTGACTTCCCGAGAGTACGGCTTTTAATGCAGGGAGCAGGTGGCCATTCATACCGAATAGCAGCACACACTTCCACTGGCGACCACGTTGTCAGCACACGTCTGTCATCGTGATTTGTACTCGCATAAACTAGGGCACGTCGGTCTGCTGCTACTCTCTCCTGTTCGGCGCTCTGCGCATGCGTCATTGCTCCACTGCTGACGCCTCTTCCGTCGTTGCACCAGCAACGGGCATGGATTCTTATGGATATTGTTTGTTTCACCTGGTGTAGCATCTTCTTGTTCAAAAACATGACGAAACTTACTTTCAGGAAGGTGGGCATGCGAGAAGACGATGCCCTAAGACTCGTAATTAGCCGAATCACGTGTGGCTTACCTTACTTTATCCTGAGCAGAGAAAAGAAAAAGGCAGGCCAACACGATAATTTGAAATTCTTTCAAGGCGGCTGTGAGCCTGCCTAAATGTACCTCCACGGAGCGCATACTAGCTTTGGGAATACATAATACTTTCGACGAGCTCAGACAGGCCATTATGATGGGACAGAGGGAACGCCTCAGCTTCCCAAAAACTGATAAGGCAATATTGGCTCGACTCAATATTCCAGCATACCTCATTTACCTTACCGAACAGGCCTTGCCGAAGAGGAATTGCTTCTCCTTTGGTTAGATCCAAAATCACATTAGCTCTAATTACCAAGAACACGCATCCCGAGTACGGCAAGGAAAGGCCCAACACATTCGATCGATGTACTCTAATAAGCCTAGATGCTATACGTACTACAAGGACGCAGCTGCGTATTCAGGGGTGACCGGGAAGCGCTCCCGAATGAAGTACGCGCTGGCCGTCGTGAACGCGATCTGTAAGCAGCAAACAAGCGCTTCGGCCACGGCGGGATCCCCACCTAGGCCGAAATGTCAGCAGTGATGATCGCCCTCACGCAAGTTTAGCGTTCGCAAGGGGTCTCGGTCGTGGTCACTGACTCCCTGGAGACATGTCGCATGTTTCTCAAGGGAAACATGTCTGCAGCTAGCCTCAAGAAAATGACCACCATTGTTCAACCGCCGTTATCACCTACTCTGGTGCCCGGGACACGCGCGGGTACAAGGGAACGGACAGGCTAAAACGTTAGCTCGATGGTCTACTAACCGAGCGACGATGTCATCTTCTAACCCCAACAACTCCTACTATCCCTCACAATGTCTCATCAATTTAAATGCCAAAGATATGCTTCCTCATCAGAGCGGATTCCGCAGAAAATACCCGCTGTCGCACCCACAACTTAGGGGGGGAAGAGGCCGCCGATTGGCGAAGAAACGTCTACGGGAGTAGCGCGATAGTTCACGGGAGATGTTTGTTCATTGATAATGTAGGGTCCAAGGAAGCGGGATTCAAACTTCTCACACAAACCGGGTGTACGAATGGGCGTCCAAAGGAGCACTTACTCTCCAAGACGGAAGGAGACGTCGCGACGAGAGATGTCGTAACGTTACTTCCGATCTAGCTGACTGACTTGTCTCTTGAAGCGAGCATGTTGACGGCATTCCTCAAGTCTCGAGACGAACTGTTCGGGTATACTGGCCGAGGTGTTAGTTAGGGCATTGAAGAAAACGGCGTCGATGGTGTATGTCGGTGAACGGCTGTAAACTAGGTAGAAAGGTGAGTATCCCGTAGTTCGTTGGATAGCGGTGTTGCGAGCAAAAGTGACAAAAGGTAAAAGTTTGTCCCAGTTGTCGTGGTTCGGCCCGATGTACATTGATATCATATCTATTAGTGTGCGATGAAATCGCTCGGTTAAGCCATTTGTTTGTGGGTGATATGCGGATGTAGTCTTATGAACTGTGCCACAAGCTCCGAGTACTTCTGCGATCATTGCTGACATGAAAGTCTTGCCGCGGTCGCTTAACAGTACACGAAGTGCACCATGACGCAGCACAATGGCATCCAGAAAGAAGGTGGCCACGTTGGAGGCCGAACTAGTGCGTAGAGGAGCGGTCTCTGCGTAACGTGTGAGCTGGTCAACAGCTGTCACGATCCATCGATGACCTGCCGGCGTTATGGGCAGAGGGCCGACTTGGTCTATCCCAACGAGGGCAAACGGTGTCTCGGAACATCGGAGGGTCGTAGAAGCCCACCAGGAGGCGAAGTCGGTCGTTTCCGCTGTTGACACTGGACGCAAGAAGCGACGTATTTGGCCACAAAGGTAGACATGCCTGGCTAAAAGGAACGGCTCCTAACGAGGTGGTATGTTTTGTGGAAGCACAAATGGCCAGCAGATGGCTCTTCGTAAAAGGCCTCAAGGACTTGTGTGCAGTGACGTAGCTAGGCTGTCTGGCACCCGGGGCCCAAAGGTCTTCTGTCACCCCCTCCCCCCCCGGGTGTAGTCTAGGAAGGCGAGGATACCAACAATTTCCGCGTGTCTTCAGACGTATATGACACCCCCGCTCCCCCGCTGACCCCTTGCACCCGAGGCCCACGGCACCCCGCCCCCTCCCCCCCCCCCCCCCCCCCCCCGTTGCTACGCCACTGCTTGTGTGCGCGTCGAACGTGGAAGAATAGGTACGCAGCAGTGTCCGTCGGAGTTGTAAATGTAGTGGTACAGCCCATCGTTGTCAAGCTTAAATAGTCGCAGTTGTCGACGTATTCTGGTATTTGGTGCAGAAGTAGTTCCGCAAAGGCGTTCGATAATGTTGTTGCAGTAGGGGTCAGAACGTTGACACGAGGCAAGCTGAGTTACGTGATTGGAAGATAACGACTGAGTAACCGCTAGAGGTAATAACAGGAGTGGCAACTTAGTCTCACCATCAAGTGGCGAGCATTAGAGAGATGTACTCGAAGATAATAGCGGCAGCGGGCAGCGAGAGAGAGCGACGACATCTTGATGCTTTTTCGCAGACTTGTAGACAACGTTCAAATCGTACCCTTGTAAGCGGACAACCCAGCGACCAAGGCGCCCAGACAAATTTTTGATTGACGACAACCAGCATAAGGCGTGGTGGTCGGTTATGACAGTGAATTGGCGTCCGTAAAGATGTAGTCGAAGTTTTAGGTTCGCCCAAACTAATGCGAGACATTCCTACTCTGTGATCAAGTAGTTCTTTTCCGCAGCCGTTAGTGCGCGACTGGCATAGGCAACAACTCGCTCTCGTGAGGTGCTATCACGCTGTAGAAGGACAGCACCGATCCCATGGCCACAAACGTCGGTGTGCAAACAAGTTGGTGCGTTCTCATCGAAGTGACAGAAGACAGGGTCGGTGGTTAATGCTTGCTTGAGGGCTTGAAAAGAAAGTCCCCAGTCGTCTGTCCAAGGGAAAGCAGTGCCCGACATGAGCAGCTTGTGCTGCGGCAACGCCACGGCAGCAAAATGACTGATGAAGCGGCTAAAGTAGGATGCCAGGCCCAAGATTCTTAATTGTTTTTGATTTTCATGGCGAGGGAAGCGAAGCGCGGCAGTAACCTTTTCGGAATCTGGTGGAACGCCATCTTTGCTGATAAGGTGGCCCAACATTTTGATGTTCTTTCTGGCAAAATTTCATTTCTTCGTGTTGAGTTGGAGTCCAGCGCTGGAAATACATGTGAAAACTTCATCGAAATGCTCAAGGTGCTGACGAAAAGTTGTAGAAAAAATAACGATGTGATCTAAAAAGTACAGAAAAGTCTTCCACTTAAGGCCACGTAAAACTGTGTCCATCATGCGTTTAAATGTTGCAGGAACATTACATGAACCGAAGAGCATGACGTTGAACTCGTGAAGTCCGTCTAGTGTTGCAAAGACTGTTTTGTCCTTGTCCGCCTCGAGCATGCGGATTTGCCAGTATCCGGATCGGAGGTCTAGACTAGAGAAATATTCTGCACCCTGGAGGGAGTCAATGGCATCGTCGATTCTTGGCATCGGATATACGTCTTTGCGCGTGATCTTATTAAGGGCTCGATAATCGACGCAAAATCGTACAGAGCCGTCTTTCTTGCGAACCAGTACAACAGGAGACGACCAAGAAATGGACGATGGCCGAATGATGTTTCTATTGAGCATGTCATCAACGTTATCCGCAACGATTGTCAGTTCTGCGGAAGACACGCGATACGGGCGGCGGCGTACAATCGAACTGCCTTCGGCTTCGATGCGATGTACTGCGACGGAAGTGTGCCCCAGAAGCTTGGAGTGAACGTCTAATAAGGTGCTGTGTTATTGCAGGAGTGGGAAAATGTCTTCTTTCTGCGCAGTGGTCAGATCTGGATTTATCGCGGCCGTTAAAGCAGCGGCAGCAGTATGATAATCAGTGGTGGTAGACAAAGGTGGTGATTCGGTGTGAAGGGGTACCAGCGAAAGAGGTTCGGTGTCAGTAAAGCATGTCACAGTTGTGCCCTGGAAGCGAACAACTGGCTAAGAAGTAGGGTTACGAACAGGGACTAATGCTCTACCATCCTGAAACCGCACCAGGCTAGGAGTAAGGCCAAGCCCACCAGAAATGCAGTGACCGCTCGGTGCAAAGAACACATCACCATGAAGAATAGTGTCGGAAGTCAGTGTAAGAATATGCTCATTGCCCGCGGGAATGAAAAAGTCGGCAGACGTGATGAAACGTAGGCTATGAGCATTGGCATCGGACGAAGATTCAGTGTCCGTCATATCAATAGTTCGCTGACGGCGAGAGATCAAAGCTGAGGCGGAAGGCAGGAAGTCCCATCCCAAAATCATCGCGTAGGTACAGGAAGACAGCGCGACGAACTGAATATGGTGAAGGATGCCATCAATGAAAATGCGCGCAGTGCAAACACTGGAGGGCTGAACAAGAACTGCATTAGCACAACGAAGGGGAGGGCCATTATACATTGTCTTCACTTTCCGCAATCGAGAACACAAGTCAGTACTAATAACGGAAAGCGATGCACCTGTGTCAACCAAGGCTTCGATTCGGACACCTTCAACACACACCAAAAGTGCATTTGACGGCCGCTCCGGAGGAGTTTCACGCTGTCCAAAGGATACAGCTTTCCCTCCTGAAGCTGCACCATTTAGTTTTCCGGGCGGTGATCGGAGGACGAAGTAGCCGGTCGTAGAGGGGAAGGGTAGCGCCGCATCGGTGATGGAGAGTGACGACGCGGAAAACGCAATGAACCTGCATTGTTGAAGTCCTATTGAGATGTGGAACGTCGTGGATAATAATCGTAGTCAGAACGCCGACGTCGTGGTACAGGGCCAGAAATCGCATCCCTTTCAAACCCGTCATAGCCACGTCTTTCATCTTGCTGACGGCGTCGGCAAAACCTTGAAATGTGGCCACGGATGCCGCAGTAGTAACACGCCGGTCGAGGTGGGCTCCATGCGTTGTAAGACGGAACAGGCGGTGGTCTTGCAGTGATACGATTCATGGACACATGCGATGCAGGTGCCTCTTGTGGTGGCTGCTGGGAGGGTGGCACTATAGACGCAACCTGAGCGTAAGTTCGCGTAGGGATAGGGTGTGGGCTGGGGACTTGCGGACAGGTCACGGCAGCTATTTCTTCCCTCACGATATGGGGTAGGCCACCACCAAAGGGCGTCAGATGGACCTCAGGAGCGTTTGACGCGGCTTGGGCGTGCAGTTCCTCACGGATGATGGAGCGAATCAAGGCAGGTAGTTCGCTGTCGTTGGACGCCTTCAAATCAGATGTGTCAGGGTGTAAGCGGAGCATATGAAGATCATCGAAACGCTAACACGCACTGATGATGTCTGCGACGGGTAGTAGGATTCAGCACTACAAGAGCATTGAATGCCGCAGTCCTGATACCCTTGAGCAGGGGGCGTACACGGTCACTCTCTGCCATTGAGGTGTTCACGCGGCGGCAGAGGGCGAGGACGCCCTCTATGTACGAAGTGTAAGACTCGCCCGAGTGCTGAACACGCTCAGCAAGCTTCTTCTTGGCGATATCGGAGCGGACAGACGAGTTCGCGAACATATGGCGTAGATGGTGTTTAAAGGTGCTCCAGTTGACGAAATCGAGCTCATGAATATAAAACCAAGTTTTCGCAACGCCAGTTAGGTAGAATGTGACGTGAGTAAGTTTTGCTGATTTGTTCCAGTGGTTAAAGTCACTCAGGCGCTCGTATAGCTAGAACCTGTCTTCAACGTCGTCACCTGGTAGCCCAGCAAACACCAATGGATTCTTCTGAGCAGTGGTGACTGTACAAGAAGGGGTTCCCGCAGGAGTAGGCAAGGTGGATGTCGTGGTATTAGTCTGCTGGTCTTGCGACATGGTTGAGTGCAGTTGGTAGCGGCGGCGACCCGAGCGGAGCTCCAGGGATATAGCCTAGGTGACGCTGGAGAGTGATCGGGTGCGAGAGGGCGAAAGAACCGGACAGCACGCTCCACCACTTGTGAGACGAGACTTAGGCAGCCAGTCACTTCTTTATTCTCTCGAGTGAGAGCCCCACCACGAGGCCCCAAAACGGTGATGATGAGTATGTACACGTGAGAACATGAAGCGTGTGAATATTGCTCACAATATTATTATATATATATATATATATATATATATATATATATATATATATATATATATATATATATATATATATATATATATATATTGGTAGAGCATCGCACGCGAGATGCGAAGGTTGTGGGTTCGGTTCCCACCTGCGGCAAGTTGTTTTTCCATCCACTTTAATTTCCATTAATGCACCCTTTCTTTATTTCATTTATTAAGCACAACTAATTTCCCTTATGTTGTCTTTCGTGTCAGTGTCTGTTGGCTTCTTATGATATGACTAATAAAAATCGGGCCCCTCTGCTAACCTGCTTTCTTCTCGTTTATTACATAACGGGGGTCTCGAATCCGGCTACATTGATGCCTTCAGGTAGCATATGTGGGTTTATTGACCAGTTGCCTTCACCCAAAAGGATCACGTTCTCGTGACACCTGCGGAAAAAAGGACGTTCCACGTCCACCGCCAAGGTCTGTGAGTGGTGGCGCTGGCTAACACTCCCAGGGTTGTACTAAGACACATAAATACCCTAGAAAGTGGATGGGGAAACAGCGCCGCGGTAGCTTAACCGGTAGAGCATCGCACGCGAAATGCAAAGGTTGTGGGTTCGGTTCCCACCTGCGGCAAGTTGTTTTTTCATGCACTTTAATTTCCATTAATTTATCGTTTCTTTATTTCATTTATTAAGCACACCTAATTTCCCCTATGTTATCCTTGGTGTCAGAGTTTGTTGGCTTATGATATGACTAATAAAAATCGGGCCCCTCTGCTAACCCCCGTTCTTCTCGTCTCTCTCTCTCTCTCTCTATATATATATATATATATATACTATATATATACATAGAGAGAGAGAGAGAGACTGACGTAGGAGTCTGCGCATGCGCAGTAGCGTAGTACCTAGTTCTTGCGTACGCAAGGCGTTTCGTCCCCTAAACTAACACTCTCTAGTACTATACTAAACGCAAGTTTCATGCAACATGAACTAGCGTACGTTGTGTAATCTGAATTTGTTATTTTTGAATATGTTACCTAATTCTTTGAAATGCCAGGTAATGTTTTAAAACTCTAAAGCTGCCATCCTGGTGCGCAATGACTTCTATTTACCCTCTGGTAAAATTGCATGATTATAATGTTGCCTTTTAATCATTGCATTATATATTTATTCATCTCAACCCACTTTCTTCTGTAATGTTTTCTAGCTTGGATGGCGTAAAGAAATGATTAAACTATAAAAAAAGTATTTCTTGGATGAGAGGCGGCCAACTCCGGCGATGTATCATCATCATCCGCAGCAGCAGCACCGCCGCCGCCTATTTTTATGACCACTGTAGGACGAAGGCCTCTCCCAGCGATCTCCAATTACCTTTGTCTGGCGATAATATGAGAATTCTTTAAAGCTACATAGTTAAAAGAGTACAGTTTTCTGCGGTTCGCCACTCGCCTGGATTTCGGTAGCGTGCAAGATACCGCGGACCAGTTTATGGACCTGGAGCATGAAACAGCTGTGAAGTGGCAACGGCACATACTGGATGAACCTGAAGATTAGCGAGTTCTTCGCGGAGTATTGGATTCACGGATAGTGCTGTAGACAGGTTGCTCGGTTCACTGAGACGGGATAAAAAGATGCAGGAGCCATGGCTCCAAGTTCTCGCCGCTTATTCGTGTCAGGTCAGCTGATCATGATTGTCGCTGCACTTCTAGCCTGTCTTCACAAAAGGATGTTGCAGCTTTGTTCGGCGGACGTGTGCAGGGCGTTTCCATGCGGCGGCTCCTGGCCTGCTCAAAGCGTTGACACTCTTTCATGATGTCCCGTACTGTTTCACAATTTTTGCACATGAGCAGGTTGAAGCATCCTCAATGATCACCTTCAGTAGATGCCCAACCTTGTCGTACTCAGCCGTATCGCTGTCGGCCTTGCGGCACACATCCAGCACGTCCTGGATGCAAGGGACTTATGAGCTTGTGGACATGTAGGCGCGGGTAGCTACTTCTTTCTCAGCGTTGATCTTCCACCAGGCGGGACAGCCGAATAAGTCCCTGAGCTTCTGTTTGCACGTGTCCCACTCGTTAAGCTCTTGCTCGTGGTTGTCATACCACATCTCGCCGTGCCTTGTAGGTAGAGGAACAAGTTAGCCAATATAATCGTCGGATACCATTTGTGGGCACTTACAGGCTCATACATGGAGATCCATTTTTCCATGTCGAAATGGTCGGTGCCGCACAACGTTCCTGGATCCCGCGGCTCAGCCAACGTAATGATCGGGGTTGTAGGCGTTGATGGGGGCCGCACTGTGTCCTGCCGGGTCCTGTTTCGTCCGTCATGTTGTCCAGTCCAAGGTGACGACCACTGTGGAGCTCCGTTGTTGTTCTCGTGGGTACTCAGCCCCTCTCACCAATTTGTTACGTTGTAGGAGTCACAAAAAAAGATGTATTTGCAATATTTATAAGAGAGACAGCGATGCATAAGCAAGGTGGCTGTAGAAAACGGTTCCACCTCTACACGTCAAATCATCTTCTGAGGCATCTTTCTTGGTTGCGCCGTAACAACATGAAAGGCTCAGCTGCCATTGTGCTGCTCACGCACAACGAACTACAATTTAAAATTTTATTTACAGGCAGTGGAGGAAACGATAAATGGTGCTGAATGGGCGTTCGCATGATCATGACAAAACCACCTTGCCGATGTGGGTCATAAACAATTCTAATAAGAGAACATTTCTAACAAACCCTCAATGATACCCTTTGTCATGTTTCTTTACTTGATCAAACACGTTAAATGTAGGGTACAAGAATATTGTAACGTAGATTGAAGCCGGAATCTTACAAAGCAGACGCTTCTCTTTAATTGCGGGCGAGAAGAGCGCGCCGCCTATTCGCTTCATCGTCTTTCATGGCGCCGACTTTTTCGCGCGCTGTCCCGCGTTGCGGGAGCCCCACAGCACTGTGTCAATTGCCCCCCATGCGGAAAGCGACTGTCTGGGTCGCGTCAAAAAGTTCTTTCAGCGACTACAAGAAATGGAGCACCTCAGGTGCATCTCGGCGTTCACGAATGCGCATAGTAGGATTTCATGCGCACTACATGAACAACTTCAGCGCGAAGACGATGACGGATCGAACCGGGGTCAGAACTGCAAGGGACGACTTCTTAGGTCACGCCACTGAGGCGGCGTGTAACCTAGTAGGGACCAAAATACCGGCGGAGCAACTTTTCCGAGAGTCCACGGTGACGGATGGGCGTCCAGACCCACACGCAGGCACCGGTATTGTAATGGACGCGTCGACCGTGGTTGTATCGAAGGGTGTCAGTATGCTGCTGGCTCCAGATACGATGCCGAGCAAGCTGGCGTGCTTCTTCAGCTCTTTGTACGAACTGTTCCACGTGTTTGCTAGTCGGGCCATTATCAGCCAGAGGTAGCATGGCGTCCAGTATTGACGTGACGTGGCGCCCGTATACAAGTTCGAACGGCGTAAACTGTGTAGTCTCCTGTACAGCAGTGTTATACGCGAAAGTCTCATAGGGTAAAATCTCGTCCCACGTCTTGTGCTCTACGTCGACATACATGGAGAGCATATCATTCAGCGTTCTGTTCAGAGGTTCCGTTAATCCATTGGTTTGAGGGTGATACGCAGTGCACTTGCGGTGAGAGTTATGCGTCAGCGGGAGAAGTTCCTGCATAAGTTCGGCTGTAAAGGCTGTACCGCGGTCGGTGATGAGAACAGACAGTGTACCATTGTCGTAGGATGATGTGGCGTACAAAGAACTTGGCCACATCATACGAGTTTGCTTGCGGAATAGCTTCGGTTTCGGCGTACCGCGTTAAGTAGTCGGTAGCGACGACTATCCATCTGTTGCGCGAAGAGGTCACTGAAAATGGCCTAAGTAGAACCCTTCTTATTTGTTGGAACGGTGTGCTTGAGGAGGGTCCACAGGGTGGAGAAAGCCAGCCGGTTTAATTGGTGGCTTCTTGCGGCGCTGACAATCGCGGCAGGTCTGCACGTACCGTTGCACAGAAGCCGGGGACAGTAATACTTCTGTCGTATCCTTCCTAATGTCTTAGCGAATCCCAGGTGTCCCGCGCATGACTCATCATGGCACGCTTGCAAAATGTCTTCGCGCAGCGCCGACGGCACGACAAGGTACGTATTTTGACCGCTTCCGCAATTTTTCCTGTAAAGGACGTTGTCGTGCAAATAGTACGACTATACGCTGCGCACGAGCCAGCGAGGTAAAACACCTTCAACTTTTCGAAGGTGATCAAACAGCGGGCTCAGGGTCAGTGTACTAGTACTCAGCCGACTTTATGGCGTCGATAACACCGACAAATGGCAAGTCATGGTCAGGTTCGGATGACGTCGTAGGGAGTGGTGCGCGTGACAAACAGTCAGCTTCGCTGTGCTTCCTTCCAGATTGATAGACAGCTGTAATGTCGTACTCCTTGTAAGCGCAGGCTCCAACGGGCTAGTCTGCCTGAAGGATCCTTGAGGTTGGCAAGACAGCACAGGGCGTGGTGATCACTGACAGCCTGAAAGGGTCTACCGTACATGTAGGGTCGGAATTTACTAATTGCACACACAACCGCTAAGCATTCTTTTTCAGTGGCTGAGTAGTTTTTCTCAGCCATGGTGAGACTGCGGTTTGCATGAGCAATCATGCGTTCCGCACCAGCTTGCCACTTCACAAGAACTGCACTGAGACCGGCACTGCTGGCGACAGTACGAATTTCAGTGTCAGCGTCTTTGTCGATATGAGCAAGTATTGGGGTCTCTTGCAAGCGCTTGCGCAATTCATTTAACGACTGCTGCTGCTCGTCCGCCCAAATGAAGAGCACATCGTCAGGTGTAAGCCGTGTCAGAGGCTCAGCAATTCCCGAGAATCCCTCGACAAAGCGCCTTTAATATGCGCACAAACCAAGGAAGCGTTGGGCGGCCTTCTTGTCTGTGGGTGCCGAAAACTCCGCGACGGCAGCTAACTTGTCTGGGTCTGGTCAGATGCCTTTAGGATCAACGACATGGCCAAGAAATGTGAGCTCTTGGAACCCGAAGTAGCACTTTTACGGCTTGATGGTGAGGCCGGCAGTACGGATCGCAGCGAGTACACTCTCGAGTTGTGCGAGATGTTCGTCAAACGTGCTCGAGAACACGACGACGTTGTCCAAGTATGCGAGGCAGGTTTGCCATTTGAGTTCAGCAAGCACGGTATCCATCATCTGCTGAAAGGTGGCAGGTGCGGAACAGAGACCGAAGGGGAGAACTTTGAACTCATCAAGCCCGTCAGGTGTCACAAACGCTGTTTTTTCACGATCCTGTTCATCAACTTCGATTTGCCAATACCCTGATTTAAGGTCCAACGAAGAAAAAACTTGCCGTGTTGTTGACGATCCAACGCGTCGTCGAAGCGTGGCAATGAATAAACATCGCGCTTGGTGACACGGTTCAACTTTCTGTAATCTACACAAAACCGTAGTGTGTTGTCTTTCTAACGCTACAGGGGAGGCCCACCGGCTTGTGGACGGCTGGATCACGTCGTCTTGGAGCATCTCTTTCACCTGATGCTTGATCGCTTCCCGTTCCACTGGAGACACTCTGTAAGGATGCTGACGAACAGGACGTGCAGACTCGTCCGTAATAATGCGGTGCTTTGTGATGGACGTGCAGCGTACTTTGGATGACGTTGAAAAGCAGTCCGCAAATTTATTCTCAAGACACAGTAGACGCTCTTTCTGATGGTCTGGCAGAGCAGCGTTAACGTGAATCCGTTCTGTTAGGCTGGCTGACTCAGACTGCTGAGACGATGCGATTTAAAATATGGCAATGTCAGTAACATCAATGATTTCGCGAAGGAATGCGGTTCTCGTTCCTCGCGGTACATGCCGATACTCGTTGCTAAAGTTTGTTAGCAAAACGACTGAACATTGGTTTCGCACCTGAAGAAGCCCTCTGGCTATGCAAATGTGGCGCTCAAGAAGCAGGGGGATGTTGGCCTCAGCAATTCCTTCGGCGTCGTCTTCCATGTCGCATCGGACATGGGTAAGCACGCTGCTTTTGGGTGGCAACGTGACGTTATTGTCAGCTACGCGAAGCGCGATGTCAACATTACTGTTCGCTATGGCTTGCGTAGTAGCAAAGCTGACTCTAGACCCTTGCAAGTCGATGATAGCACCGTTCGCCTGAAGGAAATCCATGGCGAGTATAAGGTCCTGGGAACATTTTGGAAGAATGACGAAGTCGCCCATGTACGTGAAGCCCCGAATGTTGACTCGTGCCGTGCACCGGCCCATTGGAGTTATGAGGGCTCTCCAGCAGTTGAAATCTAAGTTCCGGTCCAGTGCGTTGAAACTTCGTTCAGTAAACGCGCGAGCTTCTGGCTCACAGCAGACGTGTCTGCACTCGTGTCGATTAACGCCGTGACTTCGTGGTCATCTATGGTAACTGGTAGGTCACAAGATACTGACATCGAACTACACTGTTTTCTCGGCGTCTCAGTTACGTCATATCGCGGTAGTCGTAGCGGAGGATCTTCAGCCTTCGCAACGTCAGCGACCTCGCCTCCGCGGGTCGCTGGACTCAGTTTTCCTGGGAGGCGGGGCTGGGTGAGCGACCCCTTGTTGCGCTCGGTGTGAAGACGGGGCTGGAAGACTTGTTTCGGGCGGGTGACCGCGACAGGGGCCACGGAATCGTGGGGCAAACGAGGTCCTGGCGTCCGCGAGGTAGGCCTCAATCTCCAAGGGGCATTCACCATTGCGCTGGCACGGTGCATTCAGTGAAAATCCACAGAGCCCAGCTCGGCGGTAAGGACACACCCTGTAGAGGTGATCGACTTCACCGCAACGAAGATACAAGGGCCTCCGTTCTGCAGTGCGCCATACGTCGTTCTTGCGGGGTGGTCGTCTCTCAGCCACGAATGGCGTGCGGCGAGTCCTGAAATCGGCAGTTGCTTGTTCAACGGCGCGCACTCCATGAAAGTCCGGGACATTGCGCGCATTGTAAACGTCGGAGACAACGAACTTCGCGCAGCTTCTGAATACGACATGCGAGGCTGTGGCTGCCGTACCTCGTGCTGTGGTGCCTCGATTCGCTCCGGGACTTGTACTGCCTGCCTGATTTCTTCCCTGACGACCTCAGCCAGAGCGAGTTGCGGTACCTATACCGGAGCCACCTGAAGCTTTTGGAGCTCCTCTCGGACAACAAGCCTAATGATCTCCCGCAAGGCGTCGGTATTGTCCAAGGGTATAGCGAGAGGCTCACGCGATAGGGTCGACACGTCGCGGTTGTACTGCGTTGTTCGTTGCTGCAGTGCCTTTTCCATTGATTTGGCTTCCGCGAGAAACTCTGCGACGGTCTTTGGTGGGTTGCGTATTAGGCCACCGAATAACTCTTGCTTGACACCACGCATCAGGTTCCTGACCTTCTTTTCTTCCGGCATCGATGGATCCGCGCGTCGGAAAAGTCGGCACATATCTTCGACAAACATTGCGACGCTTTCGTTCGGCCGCTGTGCTCTCGCCTGAATTGAGATTCAGCTCGCTTTTTGCGATCGAGGCTGGCGTATGTGCTGATTAGCTGGCGTCGGACGTCATCCCATGTCGATAAGGCCGCCTTACGGTTGTCAAACCATGCCCGCGCATAATCCTCGAGGGCGAAGTAGGCGTTGCGTAGCTTGCGCTTTGGAGTCCAGCCGTTCAATTCTGCGACACGCTCAAAGTGATCGAACCAGTCCTCAACATCCTCGGAAGTGTTCCTATGGAGGGACGTGGGGATTCGCGGATGGTTAAGGACGACCTCAGTCGGTTCGGTTGAGGAAAAAGATGGAACCGATGTACTCATCCTTCTGACTCGATTGGCCAGAGAGTCGTGCTCCGGTGGCAGTCCTTGAAGTCGACGGCTTGTCCGTACGTGAGCAGGAGTCAGCTCGACCGGACTTCGTACTGGGCTTGTACACGGTGTTCGATCTGGGAGTGGTCGCATGTACCCCGAATCTTCACCAGAAAAATGTAACGTACATTGAAGCCGGAGTCTTACAAAGTAGACGCTTCTCTTTAATGGCGGGCCAGAAGAAGAGCGTGCAGCCTACACGCTTCATCATCTTTCATGGCACCGACCTTTGCGCGCGCCGTCCCGCGGTGCGGGAGCCCCACAGCATTGTGTCAATATTCTCACAGAATAACGGAAGAATTGCACCACTAATTATAACACGGAGCTGGGACCTGACTCAGCAACAGAGTTAGTCAAGAACTGAACAGCAGAATGCTTAGCACCTGTGGCAGTCTCAGCCGAAGACAAGGTCATCGTCATCATCATCATCAGCATGGTTTCGCCCACTGCAGGGCAAAGGCCTGTCCTATACTTCTCCAACTACCCTGGTCATGTACAAATTGTGGCCATGTCGTCCCTGCAAACTTCTTAATCTCATCCGCCCACCTTTCTGCCGCCCCCTGCTACGCTTCCCTTCCATTGGAACCCAGTCCGTAAACCTTAATCACCAACGGTTATCTTCCCTCCTAATTATATGTCCTGCCCATGCCCATTTCTTTTTCTTGATTTCAACTAAGATGTCATTACCTCGCGTTTGTTGCCTCACCCAATCTGCTCTTTTCTTATGCCTTAACGTTACACCCATCATTCTTCTTTCCATAGCTCGTTGCGTCGTCCTCAATTTAAGCAGAACCCTTTTCGCAAGCCTCCAGGTTTCTGCCCCATACGTGAATACTGGTAAGACACAGCTGTCATACACTTTTATCTTGAGGGATAATGGTAACCTGCTGCTCATGATCTGAAAATGCCTGCCAAACGCACCCCAGCCAATTCTTATTCTTCTGATTATTTCAGTCTCATGATCAGGATCCGCAGTCACTACATGTCCTAAGTAGATGTATTCCCTTACCACTTCCAGTGCCTCACTACCTATTGTGAACTGCTGTTCCCATCCGAGACTGTTAAACAATAATTTAGTTTTCTGCAGATTAATTTTTAAACCCACCCTTCGGCTTTGCCTCTCCAGGTCAGTGAGCATGCATTGCAGGAGGTCCCCTAAGTTACTAAGCAAGGCAATATCATCAGCGAATCGCAAGTTACTAAGGTATTCTCCATTAACTCTTATCCCCACTTCTTCACAATCCAGGTCTGAATCATCATCATCATCATCATCAGCCTAGTTACGCCCACTGCAGGGCAAAGGCCTCTCCCATACTTCTCCAACTACCCCGGTCATGTACTAATTGTGGCCATGTTGTCCCTGCAAACGTCTTAATGTCATCTGCCCACCTAACTTTCTGCCGCCCCCTGCTACGCTTCCCTTCTCTTCGAATCCAGTCCGTAGCTCTTAGTGACCATCGGTTATCTTCCCTCCTCATTACATGTCCGGCCCAGGCCCATTTCTTTTTCTTGATTTCAACTAAGATTTCGTTTACCCGCGTTTGTTGCCTCACCCAATCTGCTCTTTTCTTATCCCTTAACGTTACACCCATCATTCTTCTTTCCATAGCTCGTTGCGTCGTTCTCAATTTCAGCAGAACCCTTTTCGTAAGCCTCCAGGTTTCTGCCCCATATGTGAGTACTGGTAACACACAGCTGTTGTACACTTTCCTTTTGAGGGATAGTGGCAACCTACTGTTCATGATTTGAGAATGCCTGCCAAACGCACCCCAACCCATACTTATTCTTCTGGTTATTTCAGTCTCATGATCCGGATCCGTGGTCACTACCTGCCCTAAGTAGATGTATTCCCTTACCACTTCCAGTGTTTCGCTACCTATTGTAAACTGCTGTTCTCTTCCGAGACTGTTAAACAGTACTTTAGTTTTCTGCAGATTAATTTTCAGACCCACCCTTCTGCTTTGCCTCTCCAGGTCAGTGAGCATGCATTGCAATTGGTCTCCTGAGTTACTAAGCAAGGCAATATCATCAGCGAATCGCAAGTTGCTAAGGTATTCTCCATCAACTTTTATCCCCAATTCTTCCCACTCCAGGCCTGTGAATACCTCCTGTAAACATGCTGTGAATAGCATTGGAGATATCGTATCTCCCTGTCTGACGCCTTTCTTTATAGGGATTTTGTTGCTTTCTTTGTGGAGGACTACGGTGGCTGTGGAGCCGCTATAGATATCTTCCAGTATTTTTACATATGGCTCATCTACACCCTGATTCCGTAATGCCTCCATGACTGCTGAGGTTTCGACTGAATCAAACGCTTTCTCGTAATCAATGAAAGCGATATATAAGGGTTGGTTATATTCTGCACATTTCTCTATCACTTGATTGATAGTGTGAATAGGGTCTATTGTTGAGTAGCCTTTACGGAATCCTGCCTGGTCCTTTGGTTGACAGAAGTCTAAGGTGTTCCTGATTCTATTTGCGATTACCTTAGTAAATACTTTGTAGGCAACGGACAGTAAGCTGATCGGTCTATAATTTTTCAAGTCTTTCGCGTCCCCTTTCTTATGGATTAGGATTATGTTAGCGTTCTTCCAAGATTCCGGTACGCTCGAGGTTATGAGGCATTGCGTATACAGGGTGGCCAGTTTCTCTAGAACAATCTGACCACTATCCTTCAACAAATCTGCTGTTACCTGATCCTCCCCAGCTGCCTTCCCCCTTTGCATAGCTCCTAAGGCTTTCTTTACTTCTTCTGGCGTTACCTGTGGGATTTCGAATTCCTCTAGGCTATTCTCTCTTCCACTATCGTCGTGGGTGCCACTGGTACTGTATAAATCTCTATAGAACTCAGCCACTTGAACTATCTCGTCCATATTAGTAACGATATTGCCGGCTTTGTCTCTTAACGCACACATCTGATTCTTGCCTATTCCTAGTTTCTTCTTCACTGTTTTTAGGCTTCCTCCGTTCCTGAGAGCCTGTTCAATTCTATCCATATTATAGTTCCTGATGTCCGCTGTCTTACGCTTGTTGATTAACTTAGAAAGTTCTGCCAGTTCTATTCTAGCTGTAGGATTAGAGGCTTTCATACATTGGCGTTTCTTGATCAGATCTTTCGTCTCCTGCGATAGCTTACTGGTTTCCTGTCTAACGGCGTTACCACCGACTTCTATTGCGCACTCCTTGATGATGCCCATGAGATTGTCGTTCATTGCTTCAACACTAAGGACCTCTTCCTGAGTTAAAGCCGAATACCTGTTCTTTAGTTTGATCCGGAATTCCTCTAGTTTCCCTCTTACCGCTAACTCATTGATTGGCTTCTTGTGTACCAGTTTCTTTCGTTCCCTCCTCAAGTCTAGGCTAATTCGAGTTCTTACCATCCTGTGGTCACTGCAGCGTACCTTGCCGAGCACGTCTACATCTTGAATGATGCCAGGGTTCGCGCAGAGTATGAAGTCGATTTCATTTCTAGTCTCACCATTCGGGCTCCTCCACGTCCACTTTCGGCTAACCCGCTTGCGGAAAAAGGTATTCATGATACGCATATTATTCTGTTCTGCAAACTCTACTAATAATTCTCCTCTGCTATTCCTAGAGCCTATGCCATATTCCCCCACTGACTTGTCTCCAGCCTGCTTCTTGCCTACCCTGGCATTGAAGTCGCCCATCAGTATAGTGTATTTTGTTTTGACTTTACCCATCGCCGATTCTACGTCTTCATAAAAGCTTTCGACTTCCTGGTCATCATGACTAGATGTAGGAGCGTAGACCTGTACAACCTTCATTTTGTACCTCTTATTAAGTTTCACAACAAGACATGCCACCCTCTCGTTAATGCTGTAGAATTCCTGTATGTTACCAGCTATTTCCTTATTAATCAGGAATCCGACTCCTAGTTCTCGTCTCTCCGCTAAGCCCCGGTAACACAGTACATGCCCGCTTTTTAGCACTGTATATGCTTCTTTTGTCCTCCTAACCTCACTGAGCCCTATTATATCCCATTTACTACCCTCTAATTCCTCCACTAACACTGCTAGACTCGCCTCACTAGATAGCGTTCTAACGTTAAACGTTGCCAGGTTCAGATTCCAATGGCGGCCTGTCCGGAGCCAGGTATTCTTAGCACCCTCTGCAGCGTCACAGATCTGACCGCTGCCGTGGTCAGTTGCTTCGCGGCTGCTGGGGACTGAGGGCCGGGGTTCGATTGTTGTATTCATATAGGAGGTTGTGGCCAAGTACTGCACCAGGGTGGCCAATCCTGCTCTGGTGAGAGAGTGCGTTACCGGTTCTGGTCACCGGGATCAGGCCGCACTCCAGGCCTGTTTGTGCAATTTTCTCAACACACGTTTTTTTTTTTGTATTTTCCGGTGGAGAATAGCGCGGCACCGGGATTTGAATCACGGTCCTCTTGCACTGGAGACGGATACTCTACCGTCCCCGTAGGAGTTAAATTAAAAATTAATTTATGGGGTTTTACGTGACAAAACCACTTTCTGATTATGCACGCCGTAGTGGAAGACTCCGAAAATTTCGACCACCTGGTGTTCTTTAACGTGCACCTAATTCTAAGTACACGGGTGTTTTCGCATTTCGCACCCATCGAAATGCGGCCGCCGTGGTCGGGGTCCGATCCCGCGACCTCGTGCTCAGCAGTCTAACACCATAACCACTGAGCAACCACGGCGGGTCCCGCAGGAGTTGTACGCCTCATTTAACCTACAGT
The DNA here is from genome assembly GCF_023375885.2 of Dermacentor andersoni. Taxonomy (NCBI): domain Eukaryota; kingdom Metazoa; phylum Arthropoda; class Arachnida; order Ixodida; family Ixodidae; genus Dermacentor; species Dermacentor andersoni. The sequence continues at coordinate 230,859,556 of NC_092815.1, read as the reverse complement.
GGTGCCCTACTTGGTCAGTCAAGGTGGACCAATCTGAGCTCGGTTATACCGCACGGATGGCACTCGGCTAGAGAACCTGGTATTATGACCTGCACATGTGAGGCAATACATAATTGAAGATATATATATTTGTTTTTGTTTTTATTTTAGGAGGGTTCCCGTACTGTGATAAAATAAAGGAAAAGACATTAAAAAGAAAGAAAGAAAGGAAAGAAAAAAGGGGGTAAAAAGGAACATAGCAGGTGATTTGAACTCGTGACCCTTCGATGTTGCCCGGAAAGATAGCTCAGTGGGTTGGTTCGTCAGGCCCCAGGCTACTTTCAAGCGCCACAGCTAGTCCTCCGAGCCTCCCACTTACGTGGAAAGAGACTCATGTTGTCCGCGATAGTCGTTTTTTTATTTTTTTTTAGTTTTTTATATTTAGACTTGAGGGAAAGCTTCGGTAACAAACGATAGCACAGCAATCAGCACCCGAATATAATTATAACCCTAATACTAATTGTAAATATTCATCTCATCTATGGGATCTAATGCGCGCGCTGTTGCTTTGTCTCTGCGTGTAGTAGTTGAGAGAGCCAGTTTAAGGGCGGAGTAGTTGGAAGGCATACTTTCTAGGAAAAATGGTCGCTCAAGGAGAAGAGCGAACTCGAGCGGCTTTAGAGGCTAGGAAAACTGCCTTAAAATATTTAGACTTGAGGGAAAGCTTCGTTAACAAACTATAACACGGCAATCAGCACTCGAATACGACGAGAGAAATTACTGAGACGTGGAAAATTTCCTTGAAAAAAAATCTGGTTTGCTAGACAAATGCTTGTATGTATTGAACCTCTTAAAAGATGAGGGGTGAAATATGCGCTCACCGAGAGGGCATCTCCAGCACGAGACATCCACAAGGCACCTTACAGAGATGTGGAGAGCTTCGCGGCCGGAACGAAGCCTCCCTTCTCCGCCGGCCAAGAGGTGGAAACGCGCTTTCCTATCGCTCAAGGTTGCGCGGACAAAGCATAACTCTAGCGTCTAGGAAAAGCTTAACCAGGTGCGATGGCGGCATGCATAGCGTGGGAAGCTAGCCGCCAGAATAACTATACCAAGGACTGCTGCTGATGAGGGCGAAATACCTTCGTGTAATTATAATAACCCTAATAGGACTACTTTCGAAAAAAAAAGGAAACGGCCCAGAGGGCTATACTACGAGAGCTATGACTGATAGTTTTCGATATATATATATATATATATATATTCATCTCATCTATGGGATCGCATTCGCGCGCTGTTTCTTTGTCTCTGCGTGTAGTACAGTTAAGAGAGCCAGTTTAAGGGCGGAGAAGAAGAAAGAAGAGAAAAGCAAAAACTGCAGCGCCGTGGTTTTAAAGCGCACCCGTGGTAGAGAAACGGAATGCGATATAAGCGTGCGTAGCCATGATACGCACACGACAAACTGCCTTAAAATATTTAGACTTGAGGGAAAGCTTCGGTAACAAACGATAGCACAGCAATCAGCACTCGAATATAATTATAATCCTAATACTAATTGTAAATATTGCTACGGCACAATATGCGCGATCACGAAAGGCCAGCAGTGTGAAGACGACGACGACGATTAGAAGCTAGCGCGGGCTGTTGCCTCTTGGCCAAGCGCAGCGTATTTTCCTTGTAAATATATTTGTACATAGCTTTTCGTCTGCGTCTTCCTACGTAACATATCTGGTGGAGGTGGACGTTCCCTGTACCTCGTCACGGAGCTTCGCAGTGGACGGTACGTCGAGCCTTCCTTCATGGCTCCCGGCGACGACAACCCGACTCCGCCGGCTCCGACACCTGCTGCCACTTCGACGACCTACATCACTCTCCCCGCTCCCCGTGATCCTGGCGTATTCTCGGGCCAAGATGGGGAAGACGTCGATGACTGGATCAGCCTGTATGAACACGTCAGCCGCAATAACCGGTGGGACCCTACTATTATGCTCGCCAACGTAGTCTTTTACCTCGGTGGCACACCTCGAGTTTGGTATCGCACGCACGAAGATGAGCTCACCAGTTGGGATTCACTTAAGACACAGCTTCGAGACTTGTTCGGCAACCCCTACGGTCAACAACTTGCCGCGCAGAAGGCGCTTTCCGGCCGTGTGCAGACGTCAACAGAGCCCTATGTCACGTACATTCAGGACGTCTTGGCTCTGTGCCGCAAAGTTGACACCCACATGACTGAGTCAGACAAGGTTTCCCACATCCTCAAAGGCATTGCCGATGACGCCTTCAACTTGCTCGTTTGCAACAACGTAGCGACGGTGGATGCTGTTATAAGAGAGTGCCGCCGCCTGGAACTCGCCAAAAGCCGACGTATTGACCAGCAGTTTGCCCGTCTGCCCAACACCCCAGCGACATCTTCCTGTGCCGACGCTCCTCGTCCCAACAACACTGCCGATGTTACCAGGATCGTCCGGCGTGAGATCGAGGCCGCCTATCCGGCTGCCTTCGACTCCAGTCCCACCAACACATCTGCAGTCACGGTCTCACTGATCCAGGCAGTTGTCCGCCAGGAGTTTGAAAACATGGGTCTTCACACCATCTGCTCGGCCCATCGCCCTAATACCCGCCCGGCTTCTTCGATTTCGCCCCGTCCCGCATCTTCTTACCCACCACGTTTCCGCAACCCATCTGAATGGCGCACTGCTGACGACAAGCCTATTTGTTTCCACTGCCATCGAATCGGGCACATTTCTCGGCACTGTCGTAGTCGCTGGAGTTCCCCGAGCCGGCCTACTTATACTGCCTACTCTCGCCCCTCAGGTGGCCCTTCTCGTCCCTATGCCGCACGCTCCGATAATGCCGCCACTGATTCTCCTGCAACGAACCGCCCCTATTCTCGTTCGCCTTCGCCCCAACGACGACAATCTCGCTCTCCCCAGCCCCGTCGCTCCTATTCGCCGACTCCCTTCGGACGCCGCTCCCAGCCGGAAAACTAGACGATGCAGCGCCTCGAGGTGACGCTGCATTGCTCCCTACGCCGCCAAATCCTCTACTGACTTTGCCCACTCATCTGAACCTTCTTGACGTGCAAGTCGACGGTGTTTCTGTGTCTGCTCTCATAGACACTGGGGCGCATTTGTCCGTAATGAGCGCTGACCTTCGTAACCGGCTCAAGAAAATTATCACGCCCGCCACGACGCCTGTTGTCCGTGTCGCCGATGGCGGAACAGCCCCCGTAATTGGTATGTGTACCGCCCGCGTCTCCTTCGCCGATCGCTCAACAATCGTGCTATTCACAGTCATCGCCCACTGTCCCCACAACATCATCCTCGGCTTAGACTTCCTTTCCGCACATTCTGCTCTCATCGATTGTTCCGCCAGTACTCTCCGCCTTGACCTGCCTGTTCTGGATCCTGCTGAACCACACCCCAGTCACCTCAGTTCCGCCGACTTCGTTCGCTTGCCACCTTCGGCACTGACCTACGTTGACCTAGTGTCATCCCCACCAGTCCCCGACGGTCACTACATCGCGGCTCCTATGCAAGACGTCCTCCTTACACATGGGATCACAGTACCCCATACAGTTTTATCTATTACGGCGAATTGCGTCTGCCTGCCAGTGGTCAACTTTGGCTTGACGACACAAGTGCTGCCACGTGGGATGTCTTTGGCCCAGCTTTGTTCATTCGAGGATCACTCAGTAGCATCCATTGCAGTAGACGACACTTCATCCGATACTCCTCTACCATCGCAGTCGGCAAATTGTACCATCGCTGACTTACGGAAAATGATTGCCCCCGACTTGCCCTCCGAGCACGCTCGTGTACTCTACCGCGTTCTGTTTTCCTACCACGATATTTTTGACTTTAACGATCGTCCTTTAGCCCAAACTACAGCTGTCAAACATCGCATTAATACCGGCGATGCCCCTCCTATTCATCGCCGCCCGTATCGAGTGTCACCAGCTGAGCGTCAAGTTATTCACGCAGAAGTTCGCAAAATGCTTGCCAAGAACATTATTGAACCATCATATAGTCCATGGGCGTCACCTGTAGTACTGGTCAAAAAGAAGGATGGCTCATGGCGCTTTTGCGTGGATTATCGGCACCTTAACAGGGTTACCAAAAAGGACGTGTATCCCCTACCTCGGATTGATGACGCCCTTGACTGCCTCCACGGTGCTCGCTATTTCTCTTCTATTGACCTTCGCTCCGGCTACTGGCAGATTGCCGTGGACGATCTCGACCGCGAGAAGACTGCTTTTGTCACACCCGACGGTCTTTATCAATTCAAAGTGATGCCGTTTGGTCTATGTAACGCCCCTGCCACTTTTGAACGCATGATGGACTCCCTTCTTCACGGTTTCAAATGGTCCACGTGCCTGTGCTACTTGGACGACGTTATCGTATTCTCCCCAACGTTCGCTACGCACCTCGAGCGCCTCTCAGCAGTCCTGGACGTTTTTCGGCGAGCCGGTCTGCAACTCAACGCATCGAAGTGCCAATTCGGCCGTCGCCAGATTACCGTCCTTGGACATCTCGTTGACGCGAACGGAGTGCAACCGGACCCAGGCAAGATCCATGCTGTTACGCACTTCCCTGTTCCGAAGTGTGTCAAGGATGTGCGCAGCTTCATCGGCCTTTGTTCGTACTTCCGCCGTTTCGTGAGAAATTTCGCCGCCATAGCACGACCACTAACCGACCTTTTGAAAAAAGACGCTCCTTTCCAGTGGGGCGATAACGAGGCCTCTGCATTCTCTCCTCTAATCGACATTCTCACAACGCCTCCCGTTTTGGCCCATTTCGATCCTTCTGCGCCTACCGAAGTCCGTACTGATGCCAGCGGTCACGGAATTGGAGCAGTACTGGCACAACGCCAGCGTGGCCACGACCGTGTTATCGCTTACGCCAGCAGGCTCCTCTCACCCGCGGAGCGCAACTATTCCATCACTGAGCGTGAGTGTCTGGCCCTAGTTTGGGCGGTTGCGAAATTCCGCCCATACATATATGGCCGATCCTTTTCCGTTGTCACAGACCATCACGCGCTTTGCTGGTTATGCTCACTGAAAGATCCTACAGGAAGACTTGGTCGCTGGGCCTTACGCCTCCAAGAATATTCGTATACTGTCACCTATAAATCTGGCCGACTGCACAAGGACGCTGACTGCCTGTCTCGCTACCCGGTCGACGAGCCTGACGACGCCGACAGTAGTAGTGCCAACGGCATTTTCTCTGTCTCTGCCTTCGGTAACATCGCCGATGAGCAGTACCGAGACCTATCGCTGCGAGCACTTATCGAGCGTCTGCGCTCTACACCTACCGACGCATCCGTTCGCCGATATGTCCTCCAGGGTGGCATTCTGTATCGAAGGAACTTCCTCCCTGACGGCTCTGACCTTCTTCTTGTCGTGCCAAAACAGCTACGACAGACTGTGCTCTTTGAGATGCATGACGCACCCACTTCAGGACATCTTGGGGTAACCCGCACGTACGACCGCGTCCGCCGCCGCTTCTATTGGCCTGGTCTCGCTCGCTCCGTTCGACGCTATGTTGCTGCCTGTGATCCCTGCCAGCGTCGGAAGACACCTCAGGTGCTACCTGCCGGTCATCTCCAGCCGATCACCGTCCCTGTGGAACCGTTCTTTCGTGTTGGATTAGACCTGCTCGGTCCCTTTCCCACGTCATCTTCTGGGAACAAATGGGTAGCCGTCGCGACTGATTACGCCACCCGATACGCTATCACTCGGGCTCTCCCTACCAGCTGCGCCACTGACGTCGCGGACTTTCTCTTGCGTGACATTATCTTGCTTCATGGCGCCCCGCGACAGCTGCTTACTGACCGTGGTCGAAACTTCCTCTCGAAAGTTATCGCTGACATTGTGCGTTCCTGCTCCATTCAACACAAACTGACTACTTCATACCATCCTCAAACCAATGGCCTGACAGAGCGGTTAAACCGTACTCTTACCGATATGCTGGCCAAGTACGTTTCCAAGGACCACCACGACTGGGACATTGCCCTTCCTTACGTAACATTTGCGTACAATTCTTCCCGGCACGACACCGCCGGATTTTCTCCCTTTTATCTACTGTACGGTCGCGAACCTACCTTGCCCCTAGACACGGCACTTCCTCCTGCTGCGGTCTCAACAAGCGAGTATGCGCGCGACGCCATCGCCCTCGCTGACCATGCACGCCAGCTTGCCCGTGCTCGACTGACGGCCTCACAGACCACTCAGCAGTGTCAGTACAACGCCCGCCATCGTGACGTACAGTTTTCACCTGGTGCGCTCGTGCTCCTGTGGTCGCCCTCTCGTCACGTCGGACTTTCAGAGAAGCTCCTTTCGCGATACACAGGGCCCTACCGCGTGCTGCGCCAGGTGACGCCTGTGACTTACGAAATTGCTCCTGTGGCCTCAACCTCGTCCTCTCCTGTGGCATCTAGTGATGTCGTACACGTCAGTAGGCTCAAGGCCTACTACACTGCTTCCGAGTCCGATCTTTAGTCGCTCCGGGACGGCGCTTTTGCAGCCGGGGGTAGTGCTACGGCACAATATGCGCGATCACGAAAGGCCAGCAGTGTGAAGACGACGACGACGATTAGAAGCTAGCGCGGGCTGTTGCCTCTTGGCCAAGCGCAGCGTATTTTCCTTGTAAATATATTTGTACATAGCTTTTCGTCTGCGTCTTCCTACGTAACAATATTCATCTCATCTATGGGATCTAATGCGCGCGCTGTTGCTTTGTTCTGTGTGTAGTAGTTAAGAGAGCCAGTTTAATGGTGGAGAAGAAGGGAGGGAAGGAAAGTATCTGAAGCAAAATTACAGCGCCGTGGTTTTAAAGCGCATCCCGTGGTAGAGAAACGGAAGGCGATATAAGCGTGCGTGGCCATGATACGCACATGACAAACTGCCTTAAAATATTTAGACTTGAGGGAAAGCTTCGTTAGCAAACCATAGCACGGCAATCAGCACTCGAATATAATTATAACCCTAATACTAATTGTAAATATTCATCTCATCTATGGGATCTAATGCGCGCGCTGTTGCTTTGCCTCTGCGTGTAGTAGTTGAGAGATCCAGTTTAAGGGCGGAGTAGTTGGAAGGCATACTTTCTAGGAAAAATGGCCGCTCAAGGAGAAGAGCGAACTCGAGCGGCTTTAGAGGCTAGGAAAACTGCCTTAAAATATTAAGCTTGAGGGAAAGCTTCGTTAACAAACTATAACACGGCAATCAGCACTCGAATACGACGAGAGAAATTACTGAGACGTGGAAAATTCCCTTGAAAAAAAATCTGGTTTGCTAGACAAATGCTTGTATGTATTGAACCTCTTAAAAGATGAGGGGTGAAATATGCGCTCATCGAGAGGGCATCTCCAGCACGAGACATCCACAAGGCACCTTACAGAGATGTGGAGAGGTTCGCGGCCGGAACGAAGCCTCCCCTCTCCGCCGGCCAAGAGGGGGAAACGCGCTTTCCGATCGCTCAAGGTTGCGCGGACAAAGCATAACTCTAGCGTCTAGGAAAAGCTTAACCAGGTGCGATGGCGGCACGCATACCGTGGGAAGCTAGCCGCCAGAATAACTATACCAAGGACTGCTGCTGATGAGGGCGAAATACCTTCGTGTAATTATAATAACCCTAATAGGACTACTTTCGAAAAAAAAAGGAAACGGCCCAGAGGGCTATGCTACGAGAGCTATGACTGATAGTTTTCTATATATATATATATATATATATATATATATATATATATATATATTCATCTCATCTATGGGATCGCATTCGCGCGCTGTTTCTTTGTCTCTGCGTGTAGTACAGTTAAGAGAGCCAGTTTAAGGGCGGAGAAGAAGAAAGAAGAGAAAAGCAAAAACTGCAGCGCCGTGGTTTTAAAGCGCACCCGTGGTAGAGAAACGGAATGCGATATAAGCGTGCGTAGCCATGATACGCACACGACAAACTGCCTTAAAATATTTAGACTTGAGGGAAAGCTTCGGTAACAAACGATAGCACAGCAATCAGCACTCGAATATAATTATAACCCTAATACTAATTGTAAATATTCATCTCATCTATGGGATCTAATGCGCGCGCTGTTGCTTTGTTCTGTGTGAAGTTGTTAAGAGAGCCAGTTTAATGGTGGAGAAGAAGGGAGGGAAGGAAAGTCTCTGAAGCAAAATTACAGCGCCGTGGTTTTAAAGCGCATCCCGTGGTAGAGAAACGGAAGGCGATATAAGCGTGCGTGGCCATGATACGCACATGACAAACTGCCTTAAAATATTTAGACTTGAGGGAAAGCTTCGTTAGCAAACGATAGCACGGCAATCAGCACTCGAATATAATTATAACCCTAATACTAATTGTAAATATTCATCTCATCTATGGGATCTAATGCGCGCGCTGTTGCTTTGCCTCTGCGTGTAGTAGTTGAGAGAGCCAGTTTAAGGGCGGAGTAGTTGGAAGGCATACTTTCTAGGAAAAATGGCCGCTCAAGGAGAAGAGCGAACTCGAGCGGCTTTAGAGGCTAGGAAAACTGCCTTAAAATATTAGGCTTGAGGGAAAGCTTCGTTAACAAACTATAACACGGCAATCAGCACTCGAATACGACGAGAGAAATTACTGAGACGTGGAAAATTCCCTTGAAAAAAAATCTGGTTTGCTAGACAAATGCTTGTATGTATTGAACCTCTTAAAAGATGAGGGGTGAAATATGCGCTCATCGAGAGGGCATCTCCAGCACGAGACATCCACAAGGCACCTTACAGAGATGTGGAGAGCTTCGCGGCCGGAACGAAGCCTCCCCTCGCCGCCGGCCAAGAGGGAGAACGCGCTTTCCGACCGCTCAAGGTTGCGTGGACAAAGCATAACTCTAGCGTCTAGGAAAAGCTTAACCAGGTGCGATGGCGGCACGCATAGCGTGGGAAGCTAGCCGCCAGAATAACTATACCAAGGACTGCTGCTGATGAGGGCGAAATACCTTCGTGTAATTATAATAACCCTAAATAGGACTACTTTCGAAAAAAAAAGGAAACGGCCCAGAGGGCTATACTACGAGAGCTATCACTGATAGTTTTCGATATATATATATATATATATATATATATATATATATATATATATATATATATATATATATATATATATATATATATATATATTCATCTCATCTATGGGATCGCATTCGCGCGCTGTTTCTTTGTCTCTGCGTGTAGTACAGTTAAGAGAGCCAGTTTAAGGGCGGAGAAGAAGAAAGAAGAGAAAAGCAAAAACTGCAGCGCCGTGGTTTTAAAGCGCACCCGTGGTAGAGAAACGGAATGCGATATAAGCGTGCGTAGCCATGATACGCACACGACAAACTGCCTTAAAATATTTAGACTTGAGGGAAAGCTTCGGTAACAAACGATAGCACAGCAATCAGCACTCGAATATAATTATAACCCTAATACTAATTGTAAATATTCATCTCATCTATGGGATCTAATGCGCGCGCTGTTGCTTTGTTCTGTGTGTAGTAGTTAAGAGAGCCAGTTTAATGGTGGAGAAGAAGGGAGGGAAGGAAAGTCTCTGAAGCAAAATTACAGCGCCGTGGTTTTAAAGCGCATCCCGTGGTAGAGAAACGGAAGGCGATATAAGCGTGCGTGGCCATGATACGCACATGACAAACTGCCTTAAAATATTTAGACTTGAGGGAAAGCTTCGTTAGCAAACGATAGCACGGCAATCAGCACTCGAATATAATTATAACCCTAATACTAATTGTAAATATTCATCTCATCTATGGGATCTAATGCGCGCGCTGTTGCTTTGCCTCTGCGTGTAGTAGTTGAGAGATCCAGTTTAAGGGCGGAGTAGTTGGAAGGCATACTTTCTAGGAAAAATGGCCGCTCAAGGAGAAGAGCGAACTCGAGCGGCTTTAGAGGCTAGGAAAACTGCCTTAAAATATTAGGCTTGTGGGAAAGCTTCGTTAACAAACTATAACACGGCAATCAGCACTCGAATACGACGAGAGAAATTACTGAGACGTGGAAAATTCCCTTGAAAAAAAATCTGGTTTGCTAGACAAATGCTTGTATGTATTGAACCTCTTAAAAGATGAGGGGTGAAATATGCGCTCATCGAGAGGGCATCTCCAGCACGAGACATCCACAAGGCACCTTAGAGAGATGTGGAGAGGTTCGCGGCCGGAACGAAGCCTCCCCTCTCCGCCGGCCAAGAGGGGGAAACGCGCTTTCCGATCGCTCAAGGTTGCGCGGACAAAGCATAACTCTAGCGTCTAGGAAAAGCTTAACCAGGTGCGATGGCGGCACGCATAGCGTGGGAAGCTAGCCGCCAGAATAACTATACCAAGGACTGCTGCTGATGAGGGCGAAATACCTTCGTGTAATTATAATAACCCTAATAGGACTACTTTCGAAAAAAAAAAGGAAACGGCCCAGAGGGCTATGCTACGAGAGCTATGACTGATAGTTTTCTATATATATATATATATATATATATATATATATATATATATATATTCATCTCATCTATGGGATCGCATTCGCGCGCTGTTTCTTTGTCTCTGCGTGTAGTACAGTTAAGAGAGCCAGTTTAAGGGCGGAGAAGAAGAAAGAAGAGAAAAGCAAAAACTGCAGCGCCGTGGTTTTAAAGCGCACCCGTGGTAGAGAAACGGAATGCGATATAAGCGTGCGTAGCCATGATACGCACACGACAAACTGCCTTAAAATATTTAGACTTGAGGGAAAGCTTCGGTAACAAACGATAGCACAGCAATCAGCACTCGAATATAATTATAATCCTAATACTAATTGTAAATATTCATCTCATCTATGGGATCTAATGCGCGCGCTGTTGCTTTGTTCTGTGTGTAGTAGTTAAGAGAGCCAGTTTAATGGTGGAGAAGAAGGGAGGGAAGGAAAGTATCTGAAGCAAAATTACAGCGCCGTGGTTTTAAAGCGCATCCCGTGGTAGAGAAACGGAAGGCGATATAAGCGTGCGTGGCCATGATACGCACATGACAAACTGCCTTAAAATATTTAGACTTGAGGGAAAGCTTCGTTAGCAAACCATAGCACGGCAATCAGCACTCGAATATAATTATAACCCTAATACTAATTGTAAATATTCATCTCATCTATGGGATCTAATGCGCGCGCTGTTGCTTTGCCTCTGCGTGTAGTAGTTGAGAGATCCAGTTTAAGGGCGGAGTAGTTGGAAGGCATACTTTCTAGGAAAAATGGCCGCTCAAGGAGAAGAGCGAACTCGAGCGGCTTTAGAGGCTAGGAAAACTGCCTTAAAATATTAAGCTTGAGGGAAAGCTTCGTTAACAAACTATAACACGGCAATCAGCACTCGAATACGACGAGAGAAATTACTGAGACGTGGAAAATTCCCTTGAAAAAAAATCTGGTTTGCTAGACAAATGCTTGTATGTATTGAACCTCTTAAAAGATGAGGGGTGAAATATGCGCTCATCGAGAGGGCATCTCCAGCACGAGACATCCACAAGGCACCTTACAGAGATGTGGAGAGGTTCGCGGCCGGAACGAAGCCTCCCCTCTCCGCCGGCCAAGAGGGGGAAACGCGCTTTCCGATCGCTCAAGGTTGCGCGGACAAAGCATAACTCTAGCGTCTAGGAAAAGCTTAACCAGGTGCGATGGCGGCACGCATAGCGTGGGAAGCTAGCCGCCAGAATAACTATACCAAGGACTGCTGCTGATGAGGGCGAAATACCTTCGTGTAATTATAATAACCCTAATAGGACTACTTTCGAAAAAAAAAGGAAACGGCCCAGAGGGCTATGCTACGAGAGCTATGACTGATAGTTTTCTATATATATATATATATATATTCATCTCATCTATGGGATCGCATTCGCGCGCTGTTTCTTTGTCTCTGCGTGTAGTACAGTTAAGAGAGCCAGTTTAAGGGCGGAGAAGAAGAAAGAAGAGAAAAGCAAAAACTGCAGCGCCGTGGTTTTAAAGCGCACCCGTGGTAGAGAAACGGAATGCGATATAAGCGTGCGTAGCCATGATACGCACACGACAAACTGCCTTAAAATATTTAGACTTGAGGGAAAGCTTCGGTAACAAACGATAGCACAGCAATCAGCACTCGAATATAATTATAACCCTAATACTAATTGTAAATATTCATCTCATCTATGGGATCTAATGCGCGCGCTGTTGCTTTGTTCTGTGTGAAGTTGTTAAGAGAGCCAGTTTAATGGTGGAGAAGAAGGGAGGGAAGGAAAGTCTCTGAAGCAAAATTACAGCGCCGTGGTTTTAAAGCGCATCCCGTGGTAGAGAAACGGAAGGCGATATAAGCGTGCGTGGCCATGATACGCACATGACAAACTGCCTTAAAATATTTAGACTTGAGGGAAAGCTTCGTTAGCAAACGATAGCACGGCAATCAGCACTCGAATATAATTATAACCCTAATACTAATTGTAAATATTCATCTCATCTATGGGATCTAATGCGCGCGCTGTTGCTTTGCCTCTGCGTGTAGTAGTTGAGAGAGCCAGTTTAAGGGCGGAGTAGTTGGAAGGCATACTTTCTAGGAAAAATGGCCGCTCAAGGAGAAGAGCGAACTCGAGCGGCTTTAGAGGCTAGGAAAACTGCCTTAAAATATTAGGCTTGAGGGAAAGCTTCGTTAACAAACTATAACACGGCAATCAGCACTCGAATACGACGAGAGAAATTACTGAGACGTGGAAAATTCCCTTGAAAAAAAATCTGGTTTGCTAGACAAATGCTTGTATGTATTGAACCTCTTAAAAGATGAGGGGTGAAATATGCGCTCATCGAGAGGGCATCTCCAGCACGAGACATCCACAAGGCACCTTACAGAGATGTGGAGAGCTTCGCGGCCGGAACGAAGCCTCCCCTCGCCGCCGGCCAAGAGGGAGAACGCGCTTTCCGACCGCTCAAGGTTGCGTGGACAAAGCATAACTCTAGCGTCTAGGAAAAGCTTAACCAGGTGCGATGGCGGCACGCATAGCGTGGGAAGCTAGCCGCCAGAATAACTATACCAAGGACTGCTGCTGATGAGGGCGAAATACCTTCGTGTAATTATAATAACCCTAAATAGGACTACTTTCGAAAAAAAAAGGAAACGGCCCAGAGGGCTATACTACGAGAGCTATCACTGATAGTTTTCGATATATATATATATATATATATATATATATATATATATATATATATATATATATATATATATATATATATATTCATCTCATCTATGGGATCGCATTCGCGTGCTGTTTCTTTGTCTCTGCGTGTAGTACAGTTAAGAGAGCCAGTTTAAGGGCGGAGAAGAAGAAAGAAGAGAAAAGCAAAAACTGCAGCGCCGTGGTTTTAAAGCGCACCCGTGGTAGAGAAACGGAATGCGATATAAGCGTGCGTAGCCATGATACGCACACGACAAACTGCCTTAAAATATTTAGACTTGAGGGAAAGCTTCGGTAACAAACGATAGCAAAGCAATCAGCACTCGAATATAATTATAACCCTAATACTAATTGTAAATATTCATCTCATCTATGGGATCTAATGCGCGCGCTGTTGCTTTGTTCTGTGTGTAGTAGTTAAGAGAGCCAGTTTAATGGTGGAGAAGAAGGGAGGGAAGGAAAGTCTCTGAAGCAAAATTACAGCGCCGTGGTTTTAAAGCGCATCCCGTGGTAGAGAAACGGAAGGCGATATAAGCGTGCGTGGCCATGATACGCACATGACAAACTGCCTTAAAATATTTAGACTTGAGGGAAAGCTTCGTTAGCAAACGATAGCACGGCAATCAGCACTCGAATATAATTATAACCCTAATACTAATTGTAAATATTCATCTCATCTATGGGATCTAATGCGCGCGCTGTTGCTTTGCCTCTGCGTGTAGTAGTTGAGAGATCCAGTTTAAGGGCGGAGTAGTTGGAAGGCATACTTTCTAGGAAAAATGGCCGCTCAAGGAGAAGAGCGAACTCGAGCGGCTTTAGAGGCTAGGAAAACTGCCTTAAAATATTAGGCTTGTGGGAAAGCTTCGTTAACAAACTATAACACGGCAATCAGCACTCGAATACGACGAGAGAAATTACTGAGACGTGGAAAATTCCCTTGAAAAAAAATCTGGTTTGCTAGACAAATGCTTGTATGTATTGAACCTCTTAAAAGATGAGGGGTGAAATATGCGCTCATCGAGAGGGCATCTCCAGCACGAGACATCCACAAGGCACCTTAGAGAGATGTGGAGAGGTTCGCGGCCGGAACGAAGCCTCCCCTCTCCGCCGGCCAAGAGGGGGAAACGCGCTTTCCGATCGCTCAAGGTTGCGCGGACAAAGCATAACTCTAGCGTCTAGGAAAAGCTTAACCAGGTGCGATGGCGGCACGCATAGCGTGGGAAGCTAGCCGCCAGAATAACTATACCAAGGACTGCTGCTGATGAGGGCGAAATACCTTCGTGTAATTATAATAACCCTAATAGGACTACTTTCGAAAAAAAAAAGGAAACGGCCCAGAGGGCTATGCTACGAGAGCTATGACTGATAGTTTTCTATATATATATATATATATATATATATATATATATATATATATATTCATCTCATCTATGGGATCGCATTCGCGCGCTGTTTCTTTGTCTCTGCGTGTAGTACAGTTAAGAGAGCCAGTTTAAGGGCGGAGAAGAAGAAAGAAGAGAAAAGCAAAAACTGCAGCGCCGTGGTTTTAAAGCGCACCCGTGGTAGAGAAACGGAATGCGATATAAGCGTGCGTAGCCATGATACGCACACGACAAACTGCCTTAAAATATTTAGACTTGAGGGAAAGCTTCGGTAACAAACGATAGCACAGCAATCAGCACTCGAATATAATTATAACCCTAATACTAATTGTAAATATTCATCTCATCTATGGGATCTAATGCGCGCGCTGTTGCTTTGTTCTGTGTGTAGTAGTTAAGAGAGCCAGTTTAATGGTGGAGAAGAAGGGAGGGAAGGAAAGTCTCTGAAGCAAAATTACAGCGCCGTGGTTTTAAAGCGCATCCCGTGGTAGAGAAACGGAAGGCGATATAAGCGTGCGTGGCCATGATACGCACATGACAAACTGCCTTAAAATATTTAGACTTGAGGGAAAGCTTCGTTAGCAAACGATAGCACGGCAATCAGCACTCGAATATAATTATAACCCTAATACTAATTGTAAATATTCATCTCATCTATGGGATCTAATGCGCGCGCTGTTGCTTTGCCTCTGCGTGTAGTAGTTGAGAGATCCAGTTTAAGGGCGGAGTAGTTGGAAGGCATACTTTCTAGGAAAAATGGCCGCTCAAGGAGAAGAGCGAACTCGAGCGGCTTTAGAGGCTAGGAAAACTGCCTTAAAATATTAGGCTTGAGGGAAAGCTTCGTTAACAAACTATAACACGGCAATCAGCACTCGAATACGACGAGAGAAATTACTGAGACGTGGAAAATTCCCTTGAAAAAAAATCTGGTTTGCTAGACAAATGCTTGTATGTATTGAACCTCTTAAAAGATGAGGGGTGAAATATGCGCTCATCGAGAGGGCATCTCCAGCACGAGACATCCACAAGGCACCTTACAGAGATGTGGAGAGCTTCGCGGCCGGAACGAAGCCTCCCCTCGCCGCCGGCCAAGAGGGAGAACGCGCTTTCCGACCGCTCAAGGTTGCGTGGACAAAGCATAACTCTAGCGTCTAGGAAAAGCTTAACCAGGTGCGATGGCGGCACGCATAGCGTGGGAAGCTAGCCGCCAGAATAACTATACCAAGGACTGCTGCTGATGAGGGCGAAATACCTTCGTGTAATTATAATAACCCTAAATAGGACTACTTTCGAAAAAAAAAGGAAACGGCCCAGAGGGCTATACTACGAGAGCTATCACTGATAGTTTTCGATATATATATATATATATATATATATATATATATATATATATATATATATATATATATATATATATATATATATTCATCTCATCTATGGGATCGCATTCGCGTGCTGTTTCTTTGTCTCTGCGTGTAGTACAGTTAAGAGAGCCAGTTTAAGGGCGGAGAAGAAGAAAGAAGAGAAAAGCAAAAACTGCAGCGCCGTGGTTTTAAAGCGCACCCGTGGTAGAGAAACGGAATGCGATATAAGCGTGCGTAGCCATGATACGCACACGACAAACTGCCTTAAAATATTTAGACTTGAGGGAAAGCTTCGGTAACAAACGATAGCAAAGCAATCAGCACTCGAATATAATTATAACCCTAATACTAATTGTAAATATTCATCTCATCTATGGGATCTAATGCGCGCGCTGTTGCTTTGTTCTGTGTGTAGTAGTTAAGAGAGCCAGTTTAATGGTGGAGAAGAAGGGAGGGAAGGAAAGTCTCTGAAGCAAAATTACAGCGCCGTGGTTTTAAAGCGCATCCCGTGGTAGAGAAACGGAAGGCGATATAAGCGTGCGTGGCCATGATACGCACATGACAAACTGCCTTAAAATATTTAGACTTGAGGGAAAGCTTCGTTAGCAAACGATAGCACGGCAATCAGCACTCGAATATAATTATAACCCTAATACTAATTGTAAATATTCATCTCATCTATGGGATCTAATGCGCGCGCTGTTGCTTTGCCTCTGCGTGTAGTAGTTGAGAGATCCAGTTTAAGGGCGGAGTAGTTGGAAGGCATACTTTCTAGGAAAAATGGCCGCTCAAGGAGAAGAGCGAACTCGAGCGGCTTTAGAGGCTAGGAAAACTGCCTTAAAATATTAGGCTTGTGGGAAAGCTTCGTTAACAAACTATAACACGGCAATCAGCACTCGAATACGACGAGAGAAATTACTGAGACGTGGAAAATTCCCTTGAAAAAAAATCTGGTTTGCTAGACAAATGCTTGTATGTATTGAACCTCTTAAAAGATGAGGGGTGAAATATGCGCTCATCGAGAGGGCATCTCCAGCACGAGACATCCACAAGGCACCTTAGAGAGATGTGGAGAGGTTCGCGGCCGGAACGAAGCCTCCCCTCTCCGCCGGCCAAGAGGGGGAAACGCGCTTTCCGATCGCTCAAGGTTGCGCGGACAAAGCATAACTCTAGCGTCTAGGAAAAGCTTAACCAGGTGCGATGGCGGCACGCATAGCGTGGGAAGCTAGCCGCCAGAATAACTATACCAAGGACTGCTGCTGATGAGGGCGAAATACCTTCGTGTAATTATAATAACCCTAATAGGACTACTTTCGAAAAAAAAAAGGAAACGGCCCAGAGGGCTATGCTACGAGAGCTATGACTGATAGTTTTCTATATATATATATATATATATATATATATATATATATATATATATATATTCATCTCATCTATGGGATCGCATTCGCGCGCTGTTTCTTTGTCTCTGCGTGTAGTACAGTTAAGAGAGCCAGTTTAAGGGCGGAGAAGAAGAAAGAAGAGAAAAGCAAAAACTGCAGCGCCGTGGTTTTAAAGCGCACCCGTGGTAGAGAAACGGAATGCGATATAAGCGTGCGTAGCCATGATACGCACACGACAAACTGCCTTAAAATATTTAGACTTGAGGGAAAGCTTCGGTAACAAACGATAGCACAGCAATCAGCACTCGAATATAATTATAACCCTAATACTAATTGTAAATATTCATCTCATCTATGGGATCTAATGCGCGCGCTGTTGCTTTGTTCTGTGTGTAGTAGTTAAGAGAGCCAGTTTAATGGTGGAGAAGAAGGGAGGGAAGGAAAGTCTCTGAAGCAAAATTACAGCGCCGTGGTTTTAAAGCGCATCCCGTGGTAGAGAAACGGAAGGCGATATAAGCGTGCGTGGCCATGATACGCACATGACAAACTGCCTTAAAATATTTAGACTTGAGGGAAAGCTTCGTTAGCAAACGATAGCACGGCAATCAGCACTCGAATATAATTATAACCCTAATACTAATTGTAAATATTCATCTCATCTGTGGGATCTAATGCGCGCGCTGTTGCTTTGCCTCTGCGTGTAGTAGTTGAGAGAGCCAGTTTAAGGGCGGAGTAGTTGGAAGGCATACTTTCTAGGAAAAATGGCCGCTCAAGGAGAAGAGCGAACTCGAGCGGCTTTAGAGGCTAGGAAAACTGCCTTAAAATATTAGGCTTGAGGGAAAGCTTCGTTAACAAACTATAACACGGCAATCAGCACTCGAATACGACGAGAGAAATTACTGAGACGTGGAAAATTCCCTTGAAAAAAAATCTGGTTTGCTAGACAAATGCTTGTATGTATTGAACCTCTTAAAAGATGAGGGGTGAAATATGCGCTCATCGAGAGGGCATCTCCAGCACGAGACATCCACAAGGCACCTTACAGAGATGTGGAGAGCTTCGCGGCCGGAACGAAGCCTCCCCTCGCCGCCGGCCAAGAGGGGGAAACGCGCTTTCCGATCGCTCAAGGTTGCGCGGACAAAGCATAACTCTAGCGTCTAGGAAAAGCTTAACCAGGTGCGATGGCGGCACGCATAGCGTGGGAAGCTAGCCGCCAGAATAACTATACCGAGGACTGCTGCTGATGAGGGCGAAATACCTTCGTGTAATTATAATAACCCTAATAGGACTACTTTCGAAAAAAAAAGGAAACGGCCCAGAGGGCTATGCTACGAGAGCTATGACTGATAGTTTTCTATATATATATATATGTATATATATATATATATATATATATATATATATATATTCATCTCATCTATGGGATCGCATTCGCGCGCTGTTTCTTTCTCTCTGCGTGTAGTACAGTGAAGAGAGCCAGTTTAAGGGCGGAGAAGAAGAAAGAAGAGAAAAGCAAAAACTGCAGCGCCGTGGTTTTAAAGCGCACCCGTGGTAGAGAAACGGAATGCGATATAAGCGTGCGTAGCCATGATACGCACACGACAAACTGCCTTAAAATATTTAGACTTGAGGGAAAGCTTCGGTAACAAACGATAGCACAGCAATCAGCACTCGAATATAATCATAACCCTAATACTAATTGTAAATATTCATCTCATCTATGGGATCTAATGCGCGCGCTGTTGCTTTGTTCTGTGTGTAGTAGTTAAGAGAGCCAGTTTAATGGTGGAGAAGAATGGAGGGAAGGAAAGTCTCTGAAGCAAAATTACAGCGCCGTGGTTTTAAAGCGCATCCCGTGGTAGAGAAACGGAAGGCGATATAAGCGTGCGTGGCCATGATACGCACATGACAAACTGCCTTAAAATATTTAGACTTGAGGGAAAGCTTCGTTAGCAAACGATAGCACGGCAATCAGCACTCGAATATAATTATAACCCTAATACTAATTGTAAATATTCATCTCATCTATGGGATCTAATGCGCGCTGTTGCTTTGCCTCTGCGTGTAGTAGTTGAGAGAGCCAGTTTAAGGGCGGAGTAGTTGGAAGGCATACTTTCTAGGAAAAATGGCCGCTCAAGGAGAAGAGCGAACTCGAGCGGCTTTAGAGGCTAGGAAAACTGCCTTAAAATATTAGGCTTGAGGGAAAGCTTCGTTAACAAACTATAACACGGCAATCAGCACTCGAATACGACGAGAGAAATTACTGAGACGTGGAAAATTCCCTTGAAAAAAAATCTGGTTTGCTAGACAAATGCTTGTATGTATTGAACCTCTTAAAAGATGAGGGGTGAAATATGCGCTCATCCAGAGGGCATCTCCAGCACGAGACATCCACAAGGCACCTTACAGAGATGTGGAGAGCTTCGCGGCCGGAACGAAGCCTCCCCTCGCCGCCGGCCAAGAGGGGGAAACGCGCTTTCCGATCACTCAAGGTGTCGCGGACAAAGCATAACTCTAGCGTCTAGGAAAAGCTTAACCAGGTGCGATGGCGGCACGCATAGCGTGGGAAGCTAGCCGCCAGAATAACTATACCAAGGACTGCTGCTGATGAGGGCGAAATACCTTCGTGTAATTATAATAACCCTAATAGGACTACTTTCGAAAAAAAAAGGAAACGGCCCAGAGGGCTATGCTACGAGAGCTATGACTGATAGTTTTCTATATATATATATATATATATATATATATATATATATATATATATATATATATATATATATATATATATATATATATATATATATATTCATCTCATCTATGGGATCGCATTCGCGCGCTGTTTCTTTGTCTCTGCGTGTAGTACAGTTAAGAGAGCCAGTTTAAGGGCGGAGAAGAAGAAAGAAGAGAAAAGCAAAAACTGCAGCGCCGTGGTTTTAAAGCGCACCCGTGGTAGAGAAACGGAATGCGATATAAGCGTGCGTAGCCATGATACGCACACGACAAACTGCCTTAAAATATTTAGACTTGAGGGAAAGCTTCGGTAACAAACGATAGCACAGCAATCAGCACTCGAATATAATTATAACCCTAATACTAATTGTAAATATTCATCTCATCTATGGGATCTAATGCGCGCGCTGTTGCTTTGTCTCTGCGTGTAGTAGTTGAAAGAGCCAGTTTAAGGGCGGAGTAGTTGGAAAGCATACTTTCTAGGAAAAATGGCCGCTCAAGGAGAAGAGCGAACTCGAGCGGCTTTAGAGGCTAGGAAAACTGCCTTAAAATATTTAGACTTGAGGGAAAGCTTCGTTAACAAACTATAACACGGCAATCAGCACTCGAATACGACGAGAGAAATTACTGAGACGTGGAAAATTCCCTTGAAAAAAAATCTGGTTTGCTAGACAAATTCTTGTATGTATTGAACCTCTTAAAAGATGAGGGGTGAAATATGCGCTCACCGAGAGGGCATCTCCAGCACGAGACATCCACAAGGCACCTTACAGAATTGTGGAGGGCTTCGCGGCCGGAACGAAGCCTCCCTTCTCCGCTGGCCAAGAGGGGGAAACGCGCTTTCCGATCGCTCAAGGTTGCGCGGACAAAGCATAACTCTAGCGTCTAGGAAAAGCTTAACCAGGTGCGATGGCGGCACGCATAGCGTGGGAAGCTAGCCGCCAGAATAACTATACCAAGGACTGCTGCTGATGAGGGCGAAATACCTTCGTGTAATTATAATAACCCTAATAGGACTACTTTCGAAAAAAAAAGGAAACGGCCCAGAGGGCTATGCTACGAGAGCTATGACTGATAGTTTTCTATATATATATATATATATATATATATATATATATATATATATATATATATATATATATATATATTCATCTCATCTATGGGATCGCATTCGCGCGCTGTTTCTTTGTCTCTGCGTGTAGTACAGTTAAGAGAGCCAGTTTAAGGGCGGAGAAGAAGAAAGAAGAGAAAAGCAAAAACTGCAGCGCCGTGGTTTTAAAGCGCACCCGTGGTAGAGAAACGGAATGCGATATAAGCGTGCGTAGCCATGATACGCACACGACAAACTGCCTTAAAATATTTAGACTTGAGGGAAAGCTTCGGTAACAAACGATAGCACAGCAATCAGCACTCGAATATAATTATAACCCTAATACTAATTGTAAATATTCATCTCATCTATGGGATCTAATGCGCGCGCTGTTGCTTTGTTCTGTGTGAAGTTGTTAAGAGAGCCAGTTTAATGGTGGAGAAGAAGGGAGGGAAGGAAAGTCTCTGAAGCAAAATTACAGCGCCGTGGTTTTAAAGCGCATCCCGTGGTAGAGAAACGGAAGGCGATATAAGCGTGCGTGGCCATGATACGCACATGACAAACTGCCTTAAAATATTTAGACTTGAGGGAAAGCTTCGTTAGCAAACGATAGCACGGCAATCAGCACTCGAATATAATTATAACCCTAATACTAATTGTAAATATTCATCTCATCTATGGGATCTAATGCGCGCGCTGTTGCTTTGCCTCTGCGTGTAGTAGTTGAGAGAGCCAGTTTAAGGGCGGAGTAGTTGGAAGGCATACTTTCTAGGAAAAATGGCCGCTCAAGGAGAAGAGCGAACTCGAGCGGCTTTAGAGGCTAGGAAAACTGCCTTAAAATATTAGGCTTGAGGGAAAGCTTCGTTAACAAACTATAACACGGCAATCAGCACTCGAATACGACGAGAGAAATTACTGAGACGTGGAAAATTCCCTTGAAAAAAAATCTGGTTTGCTAGACAAATGCTTGTATGTATTGAACCTCTTAAAAGATGAGGGGTGAAATATGCGCTCATCGAGAGGGCATCTCCAGCACGAGACATCCACAAGGCACCTTACAGAGATGTGGAGAGCTTCGCGGCCGGAACGAAGCCTCCCCTCGCCGCCGGCCAAGAGGGAGAACGCGCTTTCCGACCGCTCAAGGTTGCGTGGACAAAGCATAACTCTAGCGTCTAGGAAAAGCTTAACCAGGTGCGATGGCGGCACGCATAGCGTGGGAAGCTAGCCGCCAGAATAACTATACCAAGGACTGCTGCTGATGAGGGCGAAATACCTTCGTGTAATTATAATAACCCTAAATAGGACTACTTTCGAAAAAAAAAGGAAACGGCCCAGAGGGCTATACTACGAGAGCTATCACTGATAGTTTTCGATATATATATATATATATATATATATATATATATATATATATATATATATATATATATATATATATATATATATATTCATCTCATCTATGGGATCGCATTCGCGTGCTGTTTCTTTGTCTCTGCGTGTAGTACAGTTAAGAGAGCCAGTTTAAGGGCGGAGAAGAAGAAAGAAGAGAAAAGCAAAAACTGCAGCGCCGTGGTTTTAAAGCGCACCCGTGGTAGAGAAACGGAATGCGATATAAGCGTGCGTAGCCATGATACGCACACGACAAACTGCCTTAAAATATTTAGACTTGAGGGAAAGCTTCGGTAACAAACGATAGCAAAGCAATCAGCACTCGAATATAATTATAACCCTAATACTAATTGTAAATATTCATCTCATCTATGGGATCTAATGCGCGCGCTGTTGCTTTGTTCTGTGTGTAGTAGTTAAGAGAGCCAGTTTAATGGTGGAGAAGAAGGGAGGGAAGGAAAGTCTCTGAAGCAAAATTACAGCGCCGTGGTTTTAAAGCGCATCCCGTGGTAGAGAAACGGAAGGCGATATAAGCGTGCGTGGCCATGATACGCACATGACAAACTGCCTTAAAATATTTAGACTTGAGGGAAAGCTTCGTTAGCAAACGATAGCACGGCAATCAGCACTCGAATATAATTATAACCCTAATACTAATTGTAAATATTCATCTCATCTATGGGATCTAATGCGCGCGCTGTTGCTTTGCCTCTGCGTGTAGTAGTTGAGAGATCCAGTTTAAGGGCGGAGTAGTTGGAAGGCATACTTTCTAGGAAAAATGGCCGCTCAAGGAGAAGAGCGAACTCGAGCGGCTTTAGAGGCTAGGAAAACTGCCTTAAAATATTAGGCTTGTGGGAAAGCTTCGTTAACAAACTATAACACGGCAATCAGCACTCGAATACGACGAGAGAAATTACTGAGACGTGGAAAATTCCCTTGAAAAAAAATCTGGTTTGCTAGATAAATGCTTGTATGTATTGAACCTCTTAAAAGATGAGGGGTGAAATATGCGCTCATCGAGAGGGCATCTCCAGCACGAGACATCCACAAGGCACCTTAGAGAGATGTGGAGAGGTTCGCGGCCGGAACGAAGCCTCCCCTCTCCGCCGGCCAAGAGGGGGAAACGCGCTTTCCGATCGCTCAAGGTTGCGCGGACAAAGCATAACTCTAGCGTCTAGGAAAAGCTTAACCAGGTGCGATGGCGGCACGCATAGCGTGGGAAGCTAGCCGCCAGAATAACTATACCAAGGACTGCTGCTGATGAGGGCGAAATACCTTCGTGTAATTATAATAACCCTAATAGGACTACTTTCGAAAAAAAAAAGGAAACGGCCCAGAGGGCTATGCTACGAGAGCTATGACTGATAGTTTTCTATATATATATATATATATATATATATATATATATATATATATTCATCTCATCTATGGGATCGCATTCGCGCGCTGTTTCTTTGTCTCTGCGTGTAGTACAGTTAAGAGAGCCAGTTTAAGGGCGGAGAAGAAGAAAGAAGAGAAAAGCAAAAACTGCAGCGCCGTGGTTTTAAAGCGCACCCGTGGTAGAGAAACGGAATGCGATATAAGCGTGCGTAGCCATGATACGCACACGACAAACTGCCTTAAAATATTTAGACTTGAGGGAAAGCTTCGGTAACAAACGATAGCACAGCAATCAGCACTCGAATATAATTATAACCCTAATACTAATTGTAAATATTCATCTCATCTATGGGATCTAATGCGCGCGCTGTTGCTTTGTTCTGTGTGTAGTAGTTAAGAGAGCCAGTTTAATGGTGGAGAAGAAGGGAGGGAAGGAAAGTCTCTGAAGCAAAATTACAGCGCCGTGGTTTTAAAGCGCATCCCGTGGTAGAGAAACGGAAGGCGATATAAGCGTGCGTGGCCATGATACGCACATGACAAACTGCCTTAAAATATTTAGACTTGAGGGAAAGCTTCGTTAGCAAACGATAGCACGGCAATCAGCACTCGAATATAATTATAACCCTAATACTAATTGTAAATATTCATCTCATCTGTGGGATCTAATGCGCGCGCTGTTGCTTTGCCTCTGCGTGTAGTAGTTGAGAGAGCCAGTTTAAGGGCGGAGTAGTTGGAAGGCATACTTTCTAGGAAAAATGGCCGCTCAAGGAGAAGAGCGAACTCGAGCGGCTTTAGAGGCTAGGAAAACTGCCTTAAAATATTAGGCTTGAGGGAAAGCTTCGTTAACAAACTATAACACGGCAATCAGCACTCGAATACGACGAGAGAAATTACTGAGACGTGGAAAATTCCCTTGAAAAAAAATCTGGTTTGCTAGACAAATGCTTGTATGTATTGAACCTCTTAAAAGATGAGGGGTGAAATATGCGCTCATCGAGAGGGCATCTCCAGCACGAGACATCCACAAGGCACCTTACAGAGATGTGGAGAGCTTCGCGGCCGGAACGAAGCCTCCCCTCGCCGCCGGCCAAGAGGGGGAAACGCGCTTTCCGATCGCTCAAGGTTGCGCGGACAAAGCATAACTCTAGCGTCTAGGAAAAGCTTAACCAGGTGCGATGGCGGCACGCATAGCGTGGGAAGCTAGCCGCCAGAATAACTATACCGAGGACTGCTGCTGATGAGGGCGAAATACCTTCGTGTAATTATAATAACCCTAATAGGACTACTTTCGAAAAAAAAAGGAAACGGCCCAGAGGGCTATGCTACGAGAGCTATGACTGATAGTTTTCTATATATATATATATGTATATATATATATATATATATATATATATATATATATATATTCATCTCATCTATGGGATCGCATTCGCGCGCTGTTTCTTTCTCTCTGCGTGTAGTACAGTGAAGAGAGCCAGTTTAAGGGCGGAGAAGAAGAAAGAAGAGAAAAGCAAAAACTGCAGCGCCGTGGTTTTAAAGCGCACCCGTGGTAGAGAAACGGAATGCGATATAAGCGTGCGTAGCCATGATACGCACACGACAAACTGCCTTAAAATATTTAGACTTGAGGGAAAGCTTCGGTAACAAACGATAGCACAGCAATCAGCACTCGAATATAATCATAACCCTAATACTAATTGTAAATATTCATCTCATCTATGGGATCTAATGCGCGCGCTGTTGCTTTGTTCTGTGTGTAGTAGTTAAGAGAGCCAGTTTAATGGTGGAGAAGAAGGGAGGGAAGGAAAGTCTCTGAAGCAAAATTACAGCGCCGTGGTTTTAAAGCGCATCCCGTGGTAGAGAAACGGAAGGCGATATAAGCGTGCGTGGCCATGATACGCACATGACAAACTGCCTTAAAATATTTAGACTTGAGGGAAAGCTTCGTTAGCAAACGATAGCACGGCAATCAGCACTCGAATATAATTATAACCCTAATACTAATTGTAAATATTCATCTCATCTATGGGATCTAATGCGCGCTGTTGCTTTGCCTCTGCGTGTAGTAGTTGAGAGAGCCAGTTTAAGGGCGGAGTAGTTGGAAGGCATACTTTCTAGGAAAAATGGCCGCTCAAGGAGAAGAGCGAACTCGAGCGGCTTTAGAGGCTAGGAAAACTGCCTTAAAATATTAGGCTTGAGGGAAAGCTTCGTTAACAAACTATAACACGGCAATCAGCACTCGAATACGACGAGAGAAATTACTGAGACGTGGAAAATTCCCTTGAAAAAAAATCTGGTTTGCTAGACAAATGCTTGTATGTATTGAACCTCTTAAAAGATGAGGGGTGAAATATGCGCTCATCCAGAGGGCATCTCCAGCACGAGACATCCACAAGGCACCTTACAGAGATGTGGAGAGCTTCGCGGCCGGAACGAAGCCTCCCCTCGCCGCCGGCCAAGAGGGGGAAACGCGCTTTCCGATCACTCAAGGTGTCGCGGACAAAGCATAACTCTAGCGTCTAGGAAAAGCTTAACCAGGTGCGATGGCGGCACGCATAGCGTGGGAAGCTAGCCGCCAGAATAACTATACCAAGGACTGCTGCTGATGAGGGCGAAATACCTTCGTGTAATTATAATAACCCTAATAGGACTACTTTCGAAAAAAAAAGGAAACGGCCCAGAGGGCTATGCTACGAGAGCTATGACTGATAGTTTTCTATATATATATATATATATATATATATATATATATATATATATATATATATATATATATATATATATATATTCATCTCATCTATGGGATCGCATTCGCGCGCTGTTTCTTTGTCTCTGCGTGTAGTACAGTTAAGAGAGCCAGTTTAAGGGCGGAGAAGAAGAAAGAAGAGAAAAGCAAAAACTGCAGCGCCGTGGTTTTAAAGCGCACCCGTGGTAGAGAAACGGAATGCGATATAAGCGTGCGTAGCCATGATACGCACACGACAAACTGCCTTAAAATATTTAGACTTGAGGGAAAGCTTCGGTAACAAACGATAGCACAGCAATCAGCACTCGAATATAATTATAACCCTAATACTAATTGTAAATATTCATCTCATCTATGGGATCTAATGCGCGCGCTGTTGCTTTGTCTCTGCGTGTAGTAGTTGAAAGAGCCAGTTTAAGGGCGGAGTAGTTGGAAAGCATACTTTCTAGGAAAAATGGCCGCTCAAGGAGAAGAGCGAACTCGAGCGGCTTTAGAGGCTAGGAAAACTGCCTTAAAATATTTAGACTTGAGGGAAAGCTTCGTTAACAAACTATAACACGGCAATCAGCACTCGAATACGACGAGAGAAATTACTGAGACGTGGAAAATTCCCTTGAAAAAAAATCTGGTTTGCTAGACAAATTCTTGTATGTATTGAACCTCTTAAAAGATGAGGGGTGAAATATGCGCTCACCGAGAGGGCATCTCCAGCACGAGACATCCACAAGGCACCTTACAGAATTGTGGAGGGCTTCGCGGCCGGAACGAAGCCTCCCTTCTCCGCTGGCCAAGAGGGGGAAACGCGCTTTCCGATCGCTCAAGGTTGCGCGGACAAAGCATAACTCTAGCGTCTAGGAAAAGCTTAACCAGGTGCGATGGCGGCACGCATAGCGTGGGAAGCTAGCCGCCAGAATAACTATACCAAGGACTGCTGCTGATGAGGGCGAAATACCTTCGTGCAATTATAATAACCCTAATAGGACTACTTTCGAAAAAATAAGGAAACGGCCCAGAGGGCTATGCTACGAGAGCTATGACTGATAGTTTTCTATATATATATATATATATAAATATATATATATATATTTATATATATATATATATATATATATATATATATATATATATTTATATATATATACATATATATATATATATATATATATATATATATATATATATATATATATATATATATATATATATATATATATATATATATATTCATCTCATCTATGGGATCGCATTCGCGCGCTGTTTCTTTGTCTCTGCGTGTAGTACAGTTAAGAGAGCCAGTTTAAGGGCGGAGAAGAAGAAAGAAGAGAAAAGCAAAAACTGCAGCGCCGTGGTTTTAAAGCGCACCCGTGGTACAGAAACGGAATGCGATATAAGCGTGCGTAGCCATGATACGCACACGACAAACTGCCTTAAAATATTTAGACTTGAGGGAAAGCTTCGGTAACAAACGATAGCACAGCAATCAGCACTCGAATATAATTATAACCCTAATACTAATTGTAAATATTCATCTCATCTATGGGATCTAATGCGCGCGCTGTTGCTTTGTTCTGTGTGTAGTAGTTAAGAGAGCCAGTTTAAGGGTGGAGAAGAAGGGAGGGAAGGAATGTCTCTGAAGCAAAATTACAGCGCCGTGGTTTTAAAGCGCATCCCGTGGTAGAGAAACGGAAGGCGATATAAGCGTGCGTGGCCATGATACGCACATGACAAACTGCCGTAAAATATTTAGACTTGAGGGAAAGCTTCGTTAGCAAACGATAGCACGGCAATCAGCACTCGAATATAATTATAACCCTAATAATAATTGTAAATATTCATCTCATCTATGGGATCTAATGCGCGCGCTGTTGCTTTGTCTCTGCGTGTAGTAGTTGAGAGAGCCAGTTTAAGGGCGGAGTAGTTGGAAGGCATACTTTCTAGGAAAAATGGCCGCTCAAGGAGAGGAGCGAACTCGAGCGGCTTTAGAGGCTAGGAAAACGGCCTTAAAATATTTAGACTTGAGGGAAAGCTTCGTTAACAAACTATAACACGGCAATCAGCACTCGAATACGACGAGAGAAATTACTGAGACGTGGAAAATTCCCTTGAAAAAAAATATGGTTTGCAAGACAAATGCTTGTATGTATTGAACCTCTTAAAAGATGAGGGGTGAAATATGCGCTCACCGAGAGGGCATCTCCAGCACGAGACATCCACAAGGCACCTTACAGAGATGTGGAGAGCTTCGCGGCCGGAACGAAGCCTCCCTTCTCCGCCGTCCAAGAGGGGGAAACGCGCTTTCCGATCGCTCAAGGTTGCACGGACAAAGCATAACTCTAGCGTCTAGGTAAAGCTTAACCAGGTGCGATGGCGGCACGCATAGCGTGGGAATCTAGCCGCCAGAATAACTATACCAAGGACTGCTGCTGATGAGGGCGAAATACCGTCGTGTAATTATAATAACCCTAATAGGACTACTTTCGAAAAAAAAAAGGAAACGGCCCAGAGGGCTATACTACGAGAGCTATGACTGATAGTTTTCTATATATATATATATATATATATATATATATATATACTCATCTCATCTATGGGATCGCATTCGCGCGCTGTTTCTTTGTCTCTGCGTGTAGTACAGTTAAGAGAGCCAGTTTAAGGGCGGAGAAGAAGAAAGAAGAGAAAAGCAAAAACTGCAGCGCCGTGGTTTTAAAGCGCACCCGTGGTAGAGAAACGGAATGCGATATAAGCGTGCGTAGCCATGATACGCACACGACAAACTGCCTTAAAATATTTAGACTTGTGGGAAAGCTTCGGTAACAAACGATAGCACAGCAATCAGCACTCGAATATAATTATAACCCTAATACTAATTGTAAATATTCATCTCATCTATGGGATCTAATGCGCGCGCTGTTGCTTTGTTCTGTGTGTAGTAGTTAAGAGAGCCAGTTTAAGGGTGGAGAAGAAGGGAGGGAAGGAAAGTCTCTGAAGCAAAATTATAGCGCCGTGGTTTTAAAGCGCATCCCGTGGTAGAGAAACGGAAGGCGATATAAGCGTGCGTGGCCATGATACGCACATGACAAACTGCCTTAAAATATTTAGACTTGAGGGAAAGCTTCGTTAGCAAACGATAGCACGGCAATCAGCATTCGAATATAATTATAACCCTAATACTAATTGTAAATATTCATCTCATCTATGGGATCTAATGCGCGCGCTGTTGCTTTGTCTCTGCGTGTAGTAGTTGGGAGAGCCAGTTTAAGGGCGGAGACGAAGGAAGAAGAGAAAAGCAAAAACTGCAGCGCCGTGGTTTTAAAGCGCACCCGTGGTAGAGAAACGGAATGCGATATAAGCGTGCGTAGCCATGATACGCACACGACAAACTGCCTTAAAATATTTAGACTTGAGGGAAAGCTTCGTTAACAAACGATAGCACGGCAATCAGCACTCGAATATAATTATAACCCTAATACTCATTGTAAATATTCATCTCATCTATGGGATCTAATGCGCGCGCTGTTGCTTTGTCTCTGCGTGTAGTAGTTGAGAGAGCCAGTTTAAGGGCGGAGTAGTTGGAAGGCATACTTTCTAGGAAAAATGGCCGCTCAAGGAGAAGAGCGAACTCGAGCGGCTTTAGAGGCTAGGAAAACTGCCTTAAAATATTTAGACTTGAGGGAAAGCTTCGTTAACAAACTATAACACGGCAATCAGCACTCGAATACGACGAGAGAAATTACTGAGACGTGGAAAATTCCCTTGAAAAAAAATCTGGTTTGCTAGACAAATGCTTGTATGTATTGAACCTCTTAAAAGATGAGGGGTGAAATATGCGCTCACCGAGAGGGCATCTCCAGCACGAGACATCCACAAGGCACCTTACAGAGATGTGGAGAGCTTCGCGGCCGGAACGAAGCCTCCCTTCTCCGCCGGCCAAGAGGGGGAAACGCGCTTTCCGATCGCTCAAGGTTGCGCGGACAAAGCATAACTCTAGCGTCTAGGAAAAGCTCCTGTAAACACGTTGTGAACAGCATTGGAGGGATTGACGCCTTTCTTTATTGGGATTTTGTTGCTTTCTTTATGGAGGAGTACAGTGGCTGTGGAGCCGCTATAGATATCTTTCAGTATTTTTACATACGGCTCGTCTACACCCTTATTTCGTAATGCCTCCATGACTGCCGGCTTTCGACTGAATCAAACGCTTTCTCGTAATCAATGAAAGCTATATATAGAGGTGGTTATATTCCGCACATTTCTCTATCACCGGACTGATAGTGTGAATATGGTCTATTGTTGAGTAGCCTTTATGGAATCCTGAGTGGCCTTTTGGTTGACAAAAGCCTAAGGTATCCTATTGTATTTGTGATTGCCTTAGTAAATACTTTGTAGCCTACGGACAATAAGCTGATCGGTCGATAATTTTTCAAATCTTTGGCGTCCACTTTCTTGTGGATTAGGATTATGCCAGCGTTCTTTCAAGATTCCGGTACGCTCGAGGCCATGAGCATTGCGTATACAGGGTGGCCTGTTTTTCTAGAACAATCTGCCCACCATCCTTCAACAAATCTGCTGTTACCTGATCCTCCCCAGCTGCCTTCCCCCTTTGCATAGCTCCCAAGGCTTTCTTTACTTCTTCCGGAGTTACTTGTGGGATTTAAATTCCTCTAGACTACTCTCTCTTCCATGATCGCCCTGGGTGCCACTGGTACTGTATAAATCTCTATAGAACTCCCCAGCCACCTGAAATATCTCATCCGTATTAGTAATGATGTTGCCGGCTTTGTCTCTTAACGCATACATCTGATTCTTGCCAATTCCTAGTTTCTTCTTCACTGCGTTTAGGCGTCCTCCGTTCCTGAGAGCATGTTCAATTCTATCCATAATATACTTCCTTATGTCAGCTGTCTTGTGCTTGTTGATTAACTTGGAAAGTTCTGCCAGTTCTATTCTAGCTGTACGGTTAGAGGCTTTCATGCATTGGTGTTTCTTGATCAGATCTTTCGTCTCCTGCGATAGCTTACTGGTATCCTCTCTAACGGGGTTACCGCCGACTTCTATTGCACACTCCTTAATGATGCCCATAAGATTGTCGTTCATTGCGTCGACACAAGTTCCTCTTCCGGAGTTAAAGCCGAATACCTATTCTGTAGCTTGGTCCGGAATTCCTCTATTTTTTCTCTTACCGCTAACTCATTGATCGGCTTTTTATGTACCAGTTTCTTCCGTTCCCTCCTCAGGTCTAGGCTAATTCGAGTTGTTACCATCTTGTAGTCACTGCAGCGCACCTTGCTGAGCACGTCCACATCTTTTATGATGCCAGGGTTAGCGCAGAGTATAAAGTCTATTTCATTTCTAGTCTCGCCGTTCGGGCTGCTCCACGTCCACTTTCGCCTATCCCGCTTGCGGAAGAAGGTATTTATTATCCGCATAATATTTTGTTCTGCAAAGTCTACTAGTAGACTTTGCAGAAGGCAAGGTCTTCTTGCACAGCTTCGAGAGAAAAACTCAAAAAGAATCGGCGGTTGGAATCATTCTTTCTTTTTATACGATAGGCTACGTTAACAAGCCCCTGTGACTTCTTGCATAAGATTTCCAGTACTGCTCCGCCTGCGTCGTGGCAAAAAAACCCGAGGCCTTAATTATTTATGAAATTTTGTAATGCTATTGCGGGAATTGCTCAAACGATAACACATGTGTGCTGCATACAGAGGACATATCTTTTAGGTATCGAGCTACTGGGGTGTAGTAAGCAAAGAAGCTTGAAAAATATTTCGGACAGCCTTCATTTACATGCAAGATAAGGCACGCGAAAATGCTCTTTTAGATGTAATGCTAATGTACTCCATGAAATAGTTTCAACTATGTTCCTTTATACGAATACTATTTCCGCGGCTCCTGGCGATTTTGTTACTTTTGTGTCTTTGATTTAGGCACATTGGCGCTAATTGTTTTCTTTTCTGGCACGCGCAAAAAAACAAGCTTTCCCCATCATGTAGCTCTAGAGGCACAAATATTTCTTTGTATTATCTTCATACATCTCCGACTTAATAAGAAATTAGTTTCAAGCACGTTATCTGGGTTTATTGTGCAACGTACATTTTACTTAAAGAGCAAAAAGAAGTTTAAAGCGCGTTCATGAAACCAGCCAGCTATAGTTTGTACGAAAATGTTGGTGCGGATAGAAACAAAAGAAGAACCGTAACTAAATCACCAAAATGTCGTAATACGTCATCTGGTGGAAAACTGCCAGACTAAGCAGCGACAAAGCGATAAAGAAAAAAATTACAACCGTTCCACCATATATGGTTCTACTCTGTTAAGATGCAATGGCAGGGAAAGCTCACGACGGTCAAAGCTCTCAAACGAAAAGCAAAGTGCTTTCGCAGCCGTTCCATCTTCAGAGTGGTATGGTTGTCGTTTCTTGCGTTGCGAGTCTGGCGTTCTTGCTCGTTCGAAGGTGCCTGGGCTCGCGATCGTCATTTTCTTTGAGCATCGTGGGAACGTTATTCGTCGGGGGTCGTTTCGCGACGGCGCAGCTTATATTCTCGTTGCTGTTCCCTCCCGTGCTCCTCGCACGCATGTTGTTCTTCGGGTTGTTGTGATCGACCGTTCACCCCGCGACACCCTCCGGTCACGGACAGCGCGATAACGGGGAACGGGTTGACGGCTTCGCTAAAACTTGTTCTCAAGTGGGATGATTTATGGCCCCAGTGGAGTACCTTGTCGGTATAGGTTTGGGCAATCAGCGAGGAGACGGTCGTTATCCTATCATCCGCCTAAACTGGCGCGTCCACGCCGGAGACGGGGTTAGTCTGCGTCTCCCATCCCCTGTTTGTGCCCAGTGATGCGCGTGTTTCCCATAAAGCTCCCTTCGGAGGAAAACGGCAACAAACCTCCGGATAGGTGGGAACTGATTTCATCGGTCTCCTGACACAGGATTGCTGGAGGCGACTGAACAATGAGAACGCAGAGGATAAAAAGACTGACGGCCACCTGGAGTGATCGGCTGCTACAACTTCTTCATGGACGCATTTCTCTGTACTTCATTGAAACTTGTAAATATCTAATATAAGCTTGTGCGTAAAACGTCCTGGATATCGGTCCCAGTCCCACGTTCCCTTATTCCTCCACGATCGAAGTATACTGCAGATTGTCGGACACCCAGTCGGGACAGGGTGTACGAACTATACCTGAATGAATGAATGAATGAATGAATGAATGGTGTTTTATTTCTTTTCACATTGAAAAACAGGAGACAGGACTAAAAGCTGGGGTACAGCCTGACGAGTGTCCCGCCCTCTTATACGTTTGACAGCAGAGCACAGCAGAAACATCACGAAAAATACTACAATTGCAACAAAGTAATATTGGAAACAAATGCACTTTCAACAAAAAGAAAAATCTAGTATAAAATTGCACAAAATACATACATACTTATATAAACATACAATTTCGCATTTATGCATATATAAACACATGAAGATACACACCATATGCACAATCAATGCCGACAGATCTATATGCACTATGGACAGGTGTGCTAACACGTACTCATGACTGTAATATGTGAGTAAAAATATTATGAGATTCTAGTCTATTTGGCATAACTGACAAAATAGTCTTATTTCATTATTGGAGTTGCATAAAGGATCAAATTCTTCCTGTTCGAGTTGATTAAGTAGAACGGGTACTGTAAGTGTTAATCATTGTTTATCGTAATTGGTCCTAGGTGTGCGTACGTACCATTCCTCTTTGTGCCTAGTATCACGGATGCTTCAGTTAGCTTTTAACTCGGCCAGAGAAAACACAACAGATTAATTAGACTTCAAGTATGACCTGTAGTTCAACATTAAACGACAGTTGTATAAAGAGAATACAGGCAAGATTTAAAATTTTAGAAGAGATTTGTCATTGAAAATAAACGAGGAACATTGGCAATGTATCACACTGCTCTTTTCTGGATCAAATGCAATTTCGTAATGTTTGTCTTGCTAGTAGTGCCCCAAACGAGGTTACAATATTGCACAACTGACAATACTAAAGTATTATAAAGTAAAATTTTAATTTTAACAGAAAGAAAGGATTTCAATTGACCTGTTATACCTACAACAGAAGATAGCTTTTTACTTACATTTTCCAAGTGATCATTCCAACTTAAGTCTTTAGCGAATGTTACGCCTAAGACAGAGACCGTGTTAACAATTTCTATTGATCCGTATCTATTTTCATGTTTATTCTACTTCGTAACTTTTTGCCTCTTTGCATATAGACAACAACTTTTGTCTTGCTGGCATTTATTCGCAAACAGTTTGCATCAGTCAAATCTTTAAATTTTCTTAACGTTCTGTTCCTCTGAAGCTGTAGTTCAGTTTCTGACGTAGCAGTGATAAACATTGCTGTATCACCAGCATAGGAAAGAAATTTTGCCCGTTTTGAACTTCGTGGCATATCGTTTACAAACATGAACAGGAGTGGTCCAAGGATGCTTCCCTGCGGCACTCCAACTCTTACAGCCCGAAGACGGGACTCTTCCCTTTCCAACTCTACATATTGTGCTCGATGCGATAAATAAGATTCAAAGAGCTCCAAGGCGATGCCACGGATACCATAAGCTAGCATTAGCAAGTAAAATTTTGTGATTTACAAGACCGAATGCTTCAGAAAAATCTATATATATTCCCATAAGTAATATTTTATTGCTGAACGCTTGTAGAATGGTTTCTTTATGAACTGAAAGAGCTGTTTCGATTGAGCGATGCTTCCTAAAGCCATCTTGGAAATCGCCTAACAAATTATTTTTGCCAAGATATGATGCTCTTTTAGCGTGAATCATTTCTTCAATGCCTTTCGAAAATACTGGTAGGATCGAAATTGGACGCTAATTGCCTAGCAAATTTTTGTCGCCTTTTATAAACACAGACTGCACTCGAGCAATTTGCATGTCTTTCGGAAATTGGCCAGACGATAGAATCAAGTTGTAAATGCGAGTAAGAACAGGACAAATGGTGTCAAGGACATGCTTCATAGGTCCAATTTGAATACCATCTGTGTCCTGCGATTTACTATTCTTAACAGAGCTTATAAAAGAAAAACCCTCAGCACAATTCGTAGGAGTGTAGAAAAATGATTTCGCACTCATGTTTTTATTGGGCAAGGCATCATAATGACTTCTCGGTAAATCACAACTGGGGTGAACTTGTTGGATAAAGAAATCGTTAAAAGCATCTGCTAGTGCTGCGCCAGATAGCTGTTTGTCTTGATGTAGAAAGTTAACGGGAATAATGTGAGGTTTACCAGGGGACTAGCAGAAAGTTTAAATTTCTCCATGTCACATTGGATCACGTAGGCGCCGGCTTTGAAAATAAGTTTTGTAGATATAAGTTTTTAGCTGTTCTCAGTTTACTTGTAAGTTTATTTCGGTACGACGTATATTCTTCCAAACTAGCTGGATTTTTATGTTTAACAAAATGGGAGTGCAGCGCATTCTTATGCTTAATCATGTTTAATAATTGATAAGTAACCCAAGGTTTACGAGCTTCCCAAGATTTTTCTAATTCTTTTAGTCGAAAATGTTTATGGTATATTTTTTAATGTAATGATGAAAGCGGAATATGCGCTTTCACTATTGTTTGAATTTAGAACATTGTCCCACTGCTGCGAATTCATGGAGCTGCGAAATTCTTCCAGAGAACGTGCCGTTATGTCTTGAACATAGCGAATTGGTGTGCTCTTTTTTACTAAACGCAAGGTACTTTTGATTAACATAACAATACCTAAATGGTCGCTGATATCTATATAAATAGTATCCGCTATTACATCATCAAAGTAAGTGTTTGTGATGAAAATATCTAACAGTGTGGCAGTTCCCTGAGAAACACGTGTTGGGGCTGCATTTACATTGTTCATACTGTTCGCGATTATCGGGTCCCAATATTGTTGTTTATAGTGCGTGTGCGTAAGCCTGTCTACATTACAGTCACCTCTTAGCAAAAGGTACAAATTTTCCTCCGCATCATGACTTAAAAGCTTTCCGGTGAAACTCAAAAAGCTAATAAAATCACCTGAGGTTTTCCAGTAGATGACACAAAAAAGATTGCCACGGTTTCGGAGTGTAAGTACTTCGATATCAGAACTGATAGCGCAGAAGTAGTCCACAATTTGACTTGTGATGCCCTCCTGCACAAAAATAGCAACAACGCCTCCGCAATTTCCTTCCCGATTTCGATAAAAACATTGATAGCCGGCGGCACAAAACATTAGCGATGTTTTAGCGCACCAAGTTTCCGTAAGCATTACAGCCATCAACGGCACACTTATACTTTCCAGAAGCATTTCAATTTCATCAGTCTTATATACTAATGAACTAAAATTTTCGCGAAAAAATGACAGCGGTGGTCTTTTTGCATTCATCAGTATGTTAACATCATCTAATAAATAAACCATAACTGAACACAAAAAAAAAAGAAAAGCAGGAAAACGACTGAGCTTTCCTACACGATGTTCCGTAAGTAATCCAGGCTATTTAGGAGAACAGCAGGCGTCCCAGCCAATTTTCGAATGAATATCTTGCCGTTTCTTGTCCACGCATATTGCCATTT
Organism: Dermacentor andersoni; assembly: GCF_023375885.2. NCBI lineage: Eukaryota > Metazoa > Arthropoda > Arachnida > Ixodida > Ixodidae > Dermacentor > Dermacentor andersoni. Next base: position 230,822,355 of record NC_092815.1, on the reverse strand, counting down.
ACAATCTTTCCTCTTTTCATTCGCGGCACCGTGTAGCCGCTTCGTGGCAGGGCACAAATGCTCGTTTACACAGACGGGCACTTTTTGTGAAAATACCAAGGCATCGGCAGATAGCTTTTGTTTCCTCGCCCTATCTAGGAAGGAGTCTCGTAATGATCTTCGGGCAAATTGAATGACAATGACAGGAGCAGTAGTATTGCCTCATGTTTTCGGTACGACCTATATTCTTCCAAACTAACTGGATTTTTATGTTTAACGAACACGGTGGCAGATTTCAATGTCAGAGTCCTCAAGGGGCATGCCTACTGCTTGTCCTAGTTTTTTGGCGATTTCTTTGATGTTTTCATTCGAATCATGTGGCACGTCCTTAGCTTCTAGATTATTGCATCTCGAGTGCTGTTCATTGTGCATAAGTCTACTCTAACGTCGCTTCAGTTGCATCAGTCCAATCTTTGAATTCTCTTAACGATATGTTCCCTTGAAGCTGTAGGTGCGTTTCTGACGTAGCACTGCCGTAGTAGTTCTGACGTAGACACTGTCCACCTTATCGATAACGCAGCTGTTTTTAGCGTCAATACCTCTCCTCCTTCTATACTGTGATTACCTTGAAGTCACAGTATTGTTCACGGCGAGCTTTCTAATCCGTTCCACATTTGGACATCTGCGCCGCTGCACTGCACCTGTATGGTTTGTTAGAAATCGCTAAGCCAGTTTCTGTTGCTGGGCGCCCAAAAAACTACCGATGGTTAGTCATGCACAGCTCTCGCTGTAAAAGCTAATCGCAGTCGGCATCGAACCTGCCAACTCGCGCTCGAGGTATCAGCGATTTTGATCTGTCGTCACACAGAGCGCTCGGATATCACGACGACGCGCTGCTGCAGACAGAAACCTGGTTGCTACAGGTAGCAACCTATGACAATAAATTCCGGTACTTTGATGTGAAAACTGGGATGCTAGAACGACCTTTTTTCAATTTCAAGAAATGCTGCTGTAGTCCGCGGAGAGCTGAGTCGTTGAAGTTGATGAATCCCCGTAAATCTACCAATCGTTCCTACAGATTTATCGCAAATTGCTGTTTACTGGCCAAAAAAGCCTCCCAAATTTGACCGTTTCCGTAGAATCCCATACTTCGAACTTAGCTCGCAATTTCGAACAGGTTTTCGGTCGTAAGTAATGCTAACATTTTGAAATATGGCGTCTATGATTAGTTATTTACAAAAAACGACGTTGTCCCATAGAAAACGCTCATGTCTGCAAGGGCGGCCGCTAGAGGCGCTGTTCGGCAATGTTTGTTGCAAATACAATCACTAGAGTTGAGGAAGAACTTGGCAAATGGCCAAGTAAAGAGTGGGAATATGGTAAGCTTCTAAGTGTAATAACGACAGAAATACGGAAGGAGAAACAACATGTTCGTTGGAAAGGAAAAAGAAACCAAAAAGCTGGTGGAACAAGGAGATACGAGAAGCGATCGCCGAACGACAGAAAGCATCTCGAGAGCACAGGCAGGCAAAGAAGGCGCAGTTGTCACAGGATGAAGTAACTAGTAAATGCGAAATATACCGGGAGAAAAAGTCTATGGTTCAAATATTAGTGCAAGCAAAATTAAAAGGTGAAAGTGAACGTTGGTTGTCAGAAATACGTGACAAAAAGAAGGCCGCACCTAGAATATTTTGGAACCACATAAAATTATTAGGCAGGAAGTCAACAACAATACAACAACATATCCTAGACGAAGATGAAAGCAGACTGGAAGGAGAAGCGGCAATAAATTACATCTGAAAAATAATAGCCGAATCTTTCCAAGGCAATGACGACGTTGTATTTGAGGAAAAAAAGAGCATGAAAGAGACCCAGGAAAAGAAGCTGGTTCTGACAAACTTAAACTGGAAGAAAGCGGAAGAGAAAATTCCTAAGCGCACAGCCACAGGGCTAGACGAGGTTTCCGTTAAGCTGATAAATGAACTAGGACCAAAGAGTAAGGAAGCTCTGGTGAAAGCAGTGGAAAAAACTTTAAAAGATAGATGGATTCCAGACAGTTGGCGACAAAGTAGAATGAATTTAATTTATAAAGGTAAGGGGGAGAAAGACAGAATTCACTCGTATAGACCGTTGACCATTACATCGGTAATATACAGGTTAGTAATGCAGGCAATCAAATTAAAGCTTCAAGCATGGACAGAGAATAATGGCATATTGGGAGAGCTTCAGAATGGCTTCAGAATAGGTAGGCGTTTGGACGATAACTTGTTTGTTCTTACTCAGTGCATTGAAATATCAAAGGCAGAGGGCAGACCGTTGTATGTGGCCTTTTTGGACATTACAGGAGCCTACGACAACGTAGACCGCAACATTTTGTGGGATATTCTGGAAGGGGAAGGCTTAGGTAACGACTGTATACAGCTTTTGAGAGAGATTTATTTATAAAATACCGTTTGCATTGAATGGGAAGGGATGAGCAGCGCGGAGAAAGTTCATATCAACAAGGGACTGAGGCAATGGTGCCCTTTATCCCCGCTGCTGTTTATGATGTACATGGTGAGGATGGAGAGGGCGCTGGAAGGAAGTAATATCGGGTTTAATCTCTCATGCAAACAAGCAGGTACAGTAATAGAGCAGCAACTCCCGGGTTTGTTTTATGCGGACGACATTGTGTTCCTCGCTAACAAGCAAAGCGATTTGCAACGTGTGGCTAATATCTGTGGACAAGAAGGCAACAATTTAGGTTTGAAATTTAGTGTTAGAAAATCAGGTGTTATGGTATTCAATGAAAACAATGAACAGACAGTGGAGATACAGGGCCAGGAAATACCTCGGGTAACAGAATATAAATACCTTGGTATATGGATAAACGAAGGCAATGGATATATGGAAACACAGGAAAAAACAATAACAGTGAAGAGGAAGAGAAATGCGGCCATAATGAAGCACAGAACGCTATGGGGATACAATAGGTAGGAGGTGCTCCGGGGTATGTGGAAAGGTGTAATTGTTCCAGGACCTACTTTTGGAAATGCGGTTGTTTGCTTTAAATGAGGGGTACAATCAGGACCCGATGGGAACCAAAGGTCAGTGGGGCGCCTCGCATTTGGCACTCGCGGGAAGACTACAAATGAAGCTGTGCAGGGTGATATGGGCTGGACTAGTTTTGAAGTGAGGGAAGCTCGCAGTAAAATAAATCATGAAGAACGACTGAGGATTATGGAAGAAAGTAAATGGGCTGGGAGAGTGTTGAGGTATCTATAGAGGAAAAACATTGATTCACAGTGGAGAAAAAGAACTAGGAAGCTTACCAGCAAGTATGCGGCCTGTGGGGTGGGCAACACAGCAACAAGGAAGGTCAAGCGGAGAGTCAGAGAGGCTGAATTATTCTCATGGGTGGCGGCAATGGAAAAGAAACCTGCCATGAGTAACTACTTAAGAGGAAAAAACGAAATCAGGAAAGAAACCATTTATGATAACTCACAGGGAAGCTCATTACTTTTCGAAGCGAGATCGGGATGCCTTAGAACACGCACCTATAAAGCGAGATATAAGAAGGAAGAAGAAGCATGTGCTTGCTGCGGCAAAGCCAGGACAAACGATGGAACATGTTTTTTAGTATATGAACATATCTGCCCAACGGTCGATTTTGGGGTCACTGGCCTCCTTAAAGCCCTTGGGTTCAGCGATCAACATGTCCGCACTATAGATTAGTAAGATGCGATTGGAAGATTGGTGGAAGAAAAGTAGGGAAACGACAAAGAACGGAGGCGTACAAAAACAAAGTTCACCATAGGGGTTCAGAAAGTTTGGTTATGGGAATTCACCACGAGTATTTTCCTTTTCTTGTTTATTTTTACACATAGGTAGAACATTAGGCAATATAATAACAAGTGCTTGGTGGCACAAGCACTTCCCCCCCCCCCCCCCCATCCTACAGGCGACGCTCATGGCATCCATCCATGGATCTATCCACCCATCTAATTCCTGTTCATGTTGCTAACCACCGGAACCCGCTGTTGCTACACAGATTTCAAGTCGACCTTGCACCCAATTCCTTTCTTTCATCCTTGTACAGATATGTGCATGCTCGTCCAATATTATTTTGGCAGTTTTTATATTCGCACACAGTATTTCTATTATATTTATTGCATTACTTACCAATTGTGTACGCATATTTGTACTACCTGCCGACTGCGCTGCCTCGCACACAAGCAATGCTGTTTATGTGGGCTAGGTATGTAATCTTAATGTGAACGTATGCAATAAAGATTTTATTATTATATACAACGACAACTTTAGCCATCCTTTTTGAAGTTCCCCTGTCACGTGGTAGTTTGGCATAAGTTTCGTCGCTTCTCCACCTGTTTGTTATTGTAGCGGCCCCTTTACGGCCACCGCCGTTCATTTTTGCTTACACGGACACATCAAATCTCTTTTCTTTATTTCCTCCCTTTATATTTTCTTTCATTTATATATTTATTCAATTTTACTTTTTTTTCACGAGCACCATTTTCTGCAGCTCCATTTATTATCTCTTTCAGAGAGACGATAGCCCACTGTTTTCCAGCGACGCAGATCACAAAGGGGTGCTATGCACACGGTTCTTGGCACGCAGGCTGACACACGGTCCCGCCAGCGGCCGTATGTAGAGCACGCCTTTTTTTTATTCATTTTCAATTCTGCACCCTAGCCGCTAACACGATTTAGGTCGTTGCCGCACCACCCGCCTTACCCCCTCTCTCCTTTAGAAGAACCCCCCCCCCCCCCCTATATATACTCTGGCGAGGAAAGCGTACGTCGCCTTGAGAAAGGCTAGTCCACTTATCGAAATGTTGGCTCCCGCTTTTACTTTGTCCTCGTTTCGCTCAACGGAGACCAAGTCTCTTGCAAAAGTGTATATCGCGTGCAATTTTAGGGGCAACATTTACATCCTCTATGGTCACAATCAATTATATGCAATAAAGTGAAATAGCGAAATATCCCATGAAGTGCTATGTCGAGCCGTGGCACCGAAGTAAATACCTTAGGTAAAAGTGTAAGCAACGCGCCCTCAGTGGATCGCTGATAATGTGTCGCGTGGTTTGAACCTCTGGTACGTGGAGAGGCGTTCTGCTTTTGTTTCCCACAAATTGCGCGGCTGGTACTGCTGTACGTAATAGTTCTGCGGAAACCCGCAAGGTGGAGGGAAGTAATTAATGAAGGGAAAATAAAATATCCACCCCATTGTTACAATTGCTACAAAGGAAACCCCGTACAGTTTTCTCAAAAGAAAAAGCCTCGCAATCGAAGAAAAATTTGTCCTGGTCCGGGACGAATTCCTCTTCCACTGCGAGGCTTTTATTTTGGAGGAATCCGTATGGGCTTCCTTTGCAGTATTGCTAAGATATGGTGGATATCTCATTTTCCCCCTACTGCGATTATCAAGCAGGTCTGCACCCCATTCTCATATCTCCCGAAGCCTCGTGTAGGCTACACGCATGCGCGAGTAGTGTTGACCAGAAATAGGCATAATCTTATTGTTTCAAATGCCACTATGTTGCCTTAAGCGCATGAGAATATGCATGATTCCGCGGTGGCAGAGCCTGTTGTGTGATGCGCACGAACCATGCCAGTAGCCGACTGATCCGCAGCAGCGCACTTGTGAAGCCCTCCAGGATGTCGAATACGATGTCTTCGTCGTCGCAGAACCGTTCTCCCAGGACGAGGCCAAACAGGAGCGAGAAGCTTATCAGGCCATAGCTGTTGAAGCCGGGGATAGCCTTCATAATACCCGAGCCTGCGTAAACATACCAGAAAGCTGAACGCTTTAGACCACGTGGGTCACGTCACGATTCTAAATGTAGTTTTAACTCAATTTTGCAGTAACGTGGTGGACGCATAGCCGGAGCTAAAAAACAGCCACCTAAGTCACGTGGGACACAAAGCTTTCGATGTTTTAGTGGGTGTAGTTTACTGAATTATGATACCGTTTTTATTGCGGAGTTACAAAGTTCTTATTCTTTCAGTTTTTCCAACTTTACCAGTGCTTGCCAAACATTGACGACATAAATAAAACAATTACTTGCCGCGGACACTATTTGTGAATGTTTATTAATAAATTCAACAAACCTCACCGAATTCGGTGCAGTGATTGCAGAGAAAAACAACTTCTGTGTTTCCGTGTATTTTTCTCCGTCCCCGAGCTAAAGCTTCTTCTTAGGATGAGGAATCAAACAGTAAACAGCAGATTTGCCTGTCGAAAGAGGCGTCTCCACGAGGCTTCAGCGGTGCGACGTGCACTAGCTGCGATTTTTTGGCTAATGCACGTGTTTTTCCAGGACTCCGTGGCGGCGACGAAATCGTACGTTTTTTGTGCATGCTTAGAGTTTGCTTCTGTTTTTGATTTGCTGATTTTTTAGCCTTTAAATAACAATTCGGTACGTTTCCTTTCTCTCTTTCTTTTCGTGTGCGCGGTTGTTTCATGTATATATGGTTTTGCAGGATTGTCAGAGCGTCTTTTCGCGCCTTGGTGCTTCAACACGGGCAACCGGGGGGACGCTAAGTTTTTATACCGCTTAAATATTACCTTGGAAGCGACAAGACTAATCGCAATTAGTGGTTTTACTGTGTGTTCTTTTTGTATCGAGAACATTCCTCTCGTAGTAAAGTCTGAGTGTGGCCACGTGGTTAAACACGTGCGAAAACGTGTCGTAGCTTAAATCAGGGTGGCATTGATTGCTTTTAAAACACTGGCGAGAATAATTTTGCAACATTTGGAGCAGTTAGATTCTGTGCCTATCGGTTTTTGCAACAGGGCACGTGCTCTGCATTAGTATAGTATTAAAGTATTTGCATAATAAAAAGGCGTGCAATATATAGAAACAAAGCTGGGAAAGCATGCAGTGTGCTGGGGGTCCCTCGAGGCAAACGAGAGGACGGATGAGAATGGAGATGCAATCGAGCGAATCCGCACAATCTGTCATGTCGATGCTAGGCTGAAGCAAAGGAGGCTTTCCAGGATGACAATGTCAAACACGTCGAAGAGCTCATAAACGGGGAGGTAATGGAAGGTACTGGAAAAAAACATTAAGCAGCCGAGGCAAAGCTTAACAGGGCCACCATTGTGAACGAGAATGGTCGTGACAATTTCTCGAAGCCCGCCGACGTGAAAGGAGAGGGAATGTAAGCAAAGCACGTGGAATGCGTGCAATGGGGGAGGGGGTAGCTGGAAAGAAAGGCACCTACCTTGAGGCCGCCACGCGGAAAAAGTAGGAGAGTAGGGGTCAGTGCCCCTTGTCGAGTCCGAATCACGAGGAAGAGGACAAAGGAAAGCAGGAAGAGGTAGGAGAGAGTGAAATGGTGATTATCGCCGGCGACTCGATCCTGTCTAGACGCTCAGAAGCAAATGTGCAGAGGGTGAAAGGCGATAAAAGATTGGCGGTAGGGACATTTCCAGGGGGGACATTGGGTTCTGTCATGGTGTGAGCAAAAGCAAAGCTCGCGAAAAATGCCCACATGCGTAACCTTGTCATAGTAGAAGGTGTGCTAAATGACGTCCTAAACAGCAAAGGGACCGGCCTTGCCTACCGCTTGGCGAAGGGGGTAGACTACTTGCGCGAGCTGTGCCCTCAGGTGCAGATCGGGGTGTGCACGGTGCCGGAGGTGCCTGTACGTGACAGTCACATATAAAGAGCCGTAGTGGGTGCTAATGAGGTGATATGGAAAATGAGCCGAGAGAAAAGTTTTGAGGTTGTCGACGTAAACGGGGAAGTGAGGAGGCGTGGTGGTTTTGAAGGAGATGGGATCGACTTCAATTATAGCCTTGGACGTCAGGTGGGCTGGCGACTGGCTGGTCGCACCGTTACTTTTTTAGGAGGCCCACTGGCGCTCAGGAGGCCACAGTATGTAGTAATGAAGAATGCCCCCTAGGACAACCTTAGCATAGCATCACCGTCAATAATAGAAAAATGAGGAAAACAAGAGTGGTCACCATCTAATAGGCTCCATCAACATGCAGGGCGGCAAAAGAATGTTAAAGTGGGCAGAGATTGAGGAGAAGGTAAACAGAGGACAAATAGGGGTAGTTTCAGTAACAGAAACGCACCTTAGAGACTCGGAAAAGGTGCCAGTCATTGATAATTATGTTTGGGAAGGGTGCAACAGAATTAAGTCGGAAAGAAAGGGGGGGGGGGGGGAGTCGGAATGCTCATCCATTAGGGAGCCAAATTGAAAAGGGTAAATTCAAAGTGTAAAGGGCATCTTTGGTTATCAGACACAATGAGTGGAAAATAACTTGGCTGGGCGTAACGTATTTGTGGACTGCAAATAATTGCACACAGGAGAATCAACAGTTAATGGAATGAATAAGTGCTCATATTAGGGTTTCGGGGATGATGCCGAAACTATCCTATTAGGTGACAATGTCCAGATAGAGGATCTAGATGGCTAAACCGACAACAACGGGAAGTAAATGCTACACCTTTGTGAGCAAAATAACTTCGTTATCGTGAATACAGGGCCTAAGTGTGAAGGGCAGATCACGTAGGAAGTGGCAAACCGGCAATCGACTATTGATCACTGTATGATGACAGAAGCAATTCATGATGAGTTGAAAGAAATGGCCATTGACGGGGAAGGGTATAGGAGCATAGGGAGTGACCATAAACGCATCATATTGAAAATTGGCAGTGTGTTTGGGGAAGAGAGCAAGGAGTGCCATATGCCAGTCCTTATTTGAACGCTGGACATATGACAAATATAGTCACAAGAGTCGAGAAAGAACTTGGCAAATGGCTAAATAAAGAGTGGGTATATAGTGAGCTTATAAGTGTAATAAGGGCATAAATACGGAAAGAGAAACAACATGTAAGCTGGAAAAAAACTGAAAAGCTGCTGCAATTTGTAGATATGAGAAGTGATCGCCGAACGACAGAATGCATCGCGAGAATAGAGGTAGGCAAAGAAGTCACAGATGCCGCAGGATGAAGTAGCCAGTAATTGCGATGTTAGCCAACAATGGGATATATATATATAGGAACTGTCTGGTATTCATCTATCTTTTAAAGTTTTTTCCACTACTTTCACCAGACCTTCCTTACTTTTTTGGTTCTAGTTCATTATTCAGCCTAACGGAAACCAAGTCTAGCCCTGTGGTTGTGCGCTTAGGAATTTTCTCTTGGGCTTTCTTCCGGTTGAAATTTGTGAGCACAAGCTCCTTCTCCACCTGGGTCTCTTTCATGCTCCTTTTTTCTTCAAATATAACCTCGTCATTGGCTTGGAAAGATTCGGCTGTCATGTTTCGGATGTAATTTTTTGCAGCTTCTCGTGCCAATCTGTTTTCATCTTGGTCTAGGATATGTTGTTGTATTGTTGTTGACCTCCTGCCTAATAATTTTAGGCGGTTCCAAAATATTATAGTTGCGGCCTTCTTTTTTTCACGTATTTCTGACAAGCAACGTTCACTTTCACCTTTAAATTTTGCTTGCACTAGTATTTTAACCATACGCTTTTTCTCCCGTTATATGTTCTAATTACTGGTTACTTTATCCTGCGGCAGCTGCGCCTTCTTTGCCTGCCAGTGTTCTTGAGATGCTTTCTGTCGTTCGGCGATCGCTTCTCGCATCTCCCTGAACCACCAGCGTTTCGGTTTCTTTTTTCATTTCCAACAGACTTGTTGTTTCTTTTGTCGTATTTCTGTCGTGATTACACTTAGAAGCTCAATATATTCCCACTGTTTACTTGGTCACTTGCCAAGTTCTTCCTCGACGCTGGTGACTACATTTTTTTTTATTTGTTCAGCGTTTAAAATTGGACTGCCCATATTGTACTCCTTGCTCTCTTTCCCAATACATATTCCATTTTCAAAATGATGCGTTTATGCTCACTCCGTATGCTGCTATACCCTGCCTCGTCAATGACCACTTCTCTCATCATGCATTTCTTCTGTCATCAGACAGTAATCAGTGGTCGATGGCCTGTTATCCACTTTGCACGTGATCTGCTTTTCACACTTAGGCCCTGTATTCACGATAACAAGCGAGGCTATGCTGCTCACTATGGTCAAGCATTTACTTCCAGTTGTTGTCGGTTTAGCCATTTAAATCCTGTATGTGGGCATTCATGTACATGATAGAATAATTTCGGCATTATTCCCAATACCCTTAATATCAGCACTTATGCGTTCCACTATGTCTTTATTCTTCTCTGTGCAATTATTTCCGGTCCACAAATACGTAACGCCAGGCCATGCTTTCTTTCAGGCATTGTAGCTGATTACCAAAGATGCTCTTCACATTTTCAATTTGCTCTTTTCTATTTGGCTCGCTAATAGAATTACAAATCCACTTCCCTTTCTTTCGGGTTTAGTTCTCTTGTAACCTTCCCGAACATAATTCTCAATCACTGGCGGCTCTTCTGAGTCTCTAAGGTGCGTTTCTGTAACCGCGTACACCCCTATTTATTCTCTAGTTAACAGCTACTCAACCTCAGCCAACACTTCCTTTCTTCTGACGCCCTGTATATTTATGTAGCCTATTGCAAGGCGAGCTCTCACTCTTGCTTTCCTTCTTTTCCCGTGGTTGAGGCCGATGCTATCCTGAGGTTCTCTTAGGGGACCCTCGTAGGATAGGATAGGAATAAACTTCATTTGTCCAACGGTTAGTGCTGTTGGTGCCCGCGGCTAGTTGCCAAGCATCCATCGCCCGAGGAAATCCCTGGCCCGCAGGACGGCCCACTCCTGATCTTCATTACTACCTACTCTGGCCTTTTGAGTGTTCGTGGGCCCCCTAAAAAGCAGCAGCGTGACCAGCGAGTCGCCAGCGCACTTCTCGTGCAAGCCTCTAATTGAAGTGGATCCCATCACGTTGAAAACCACCAAACTGACTCACTTCCCTCTTTACCTCGACATCCTCGAATCCTTTCTCTCGGCTCAATTTCCATATCGCCTCAATAGCAGCTACTACGTTCTTTGTGCGTCACTTGCACGTACGGGCACCCCCGGTGCCGTACAGACCACGATCTGCTCCTAAGAGGATAGTTCGCGCAAGTCGTCCACCTCCTTCGCCAAGCGCTGGGCTAGTCATGTCCCTTTCTTGTTTAGTACGTCATTTGGCCCACCTGCTACAAGGACAAGTTAGCGCTGTGGGCATTTTCAGCGAGCTTTGCTTTTGCTCGCTCCATGACAGAACCCAGTGTCCACCTTGGAAATGTTCCTACCACCACTCTTTCATCGCCTTTCACCCTCTACACAATTGCTTCAGAGCACCTAGCCAGATTCGGGTCGCCAGCGATTATCACCATTTCACTCTCTCCTACCTCTCCCTGCTTTGTCTGCTTCCTCCCGATTCGGACTCGACAAGAGGCTTTGACCCCTGCTCTCCTACATTTCCGCGTGGCGGCCTCAAGGTAGGTGCAGCTGTTCCCAGCTAACCCCCCACAACGTTGCACGCATTCCACATACTTTGCAGGCACTGCCTCTCCTGTCACGTCGAGGGACTGCGTTCTATTGTCACCACCGTTCTCGTTCCCAATGGCGGCCCTGTTCAGCCTTTCCTCGGATGCTGCATATTTTCTTCCACAACTTTCCATGCATCACGATCTCTATTTAGCTCACTTTTGAGCTCTTCATCTTGTTTGACAAGCTCTCCTAGAAAGCCTCCACTTTCTTCAGCCTAGCATCGACATGACAGTGCCTATTGACTCGATTCACTCTACAGTTTCATCCGCCCCCTCTTGTCTTGTGGGACCCCCCGCACGCTGCATGCTCTCCCGGCTTTCTTGCCATGTATTGCATAGCTTTTTTAAATGCAAATACTATTGTACTATAATACTTTAATAATGCAAAGCACGTACCTTCCAGCAAAAGCTGATAGGCACAGGAACTAAATCCTTGGAATGTCTTAAAGTATTTCTCACCAATGCCGCACCGATCACAATGCCGCAACGCCGCACCGATATAAAGTATGCTACGTTTTCGCATTTGTTCAACCACGCTGCCACGCTCTCACTTTCCTACCCAAGCAGTGAAACCACTAATAGCTATTAGTCTTGCCACTTCCAAGCTAGCATTTAAAGGCTATGAAGAGTTAACGTCCCATCCGGTTGCACGTATTGAAGCATGTGGCGCGAAAGGACGAAAGAAAGAAATGTACATTAAACACACCCGTGTACACGAAAAAAGAGGGAGACAAAAATAGAAATGCACCCAATTATCATTTAGAGGCAAAAAATCAGGAAATTAAAAACAGGAGCAAGCTCAAAGCATGCACTAAGAACATGATTTCGCCGCCGCTACGGAGCCCTCAAGAGCACGTCAATTTGCTACAAAATATCACGCCACCCCTGAAAGCCAGTGGGCCCGCTAAATAAGCACCAGCGCGACCAGCAAGTCGCCAGCCCACTTCTCGTGCAAGCCTGTAATTGAAGTAGATCCCGTCCCGTTTTCGTCCGGGCAGAACAGAGTTTGTACTTGTTAATGACATATCGTGTCTAGTACGGCAAGTTTCACGGTACGATGTATAGATGGATGGATGAATTTTATGAGCGTCCCCTTTAGAACAGGGTAGTGCGCCTACCTAGGTTAAAAAAGAAAAAAAAAACCTATGAACTCCCACACCCAAATTTTCCGATCCCATATTGCGAACTTTGCTTTTGTACGTCTCCGTTTTTTGTAGTTTCCCTACTTTTCTTCCACCGATCTTCCAATCGCCTCTTACTAATCTCTATTTCAAACATGTTTAATTTTCCACTGCTCTCGTTGAATCCAAGGGCTTCATGCACGCCAGTGGTGCCTAAATCGACCACTGCCTAGACGTCTTCACATTCTAATAAAACATGCTCCATAGTCTCCCTAGCTTTACCGCAGCAAGCTTATACTTCTTCTTCGGTCTTATCTCTCGCTTTATAGGTGCGTGTTCTAAGACATCCCGATCTCGATTCAAAAAGTAATGAGCTGCCCTTTGAGTTATCATAACTTGTTTGCTTCCTGATTTCGTTTTTTCCTCTTAAGTTACTCAAGGCAGGTTTCTTTTCCATTGCCGCCACCCATGAGATTATTTTCGCCTCTTTGACTTTCCGCTTGAGCTTCTTTGTTGCTGTGTTGTCCACCCTACGGGTCGCATACTTGCTGGTAAGCTTCCTAGTTCTTTTTCTCCACTGTGAATCAATGTTTTTCCTCTACAGATACCTCAACACTCTCCCAGCCCATTTACTTTCTTCCATAATCCTCAGTCGTTCTTCATAATCAATTTTACTGCGAGCTTCCCTCACTTCAAAACTAGTCCAGCCCATATCACCCTGCACAGCTTCATTTGTAGTCTTCCCGCGAGCGCCCAATGCGAGGCGCCCCACTGACCTTTGGTTCCCATCGGGTCCTGATTGTATCCCTCATTTAAAGCAAACAACCGCATTTCCAAAAGTAGGTCCTGGAACAATTACACCTTTCCATATACCCCGGAGCACCTCGTACCTATTGTATCCCCATAGCGTTCTGTGCTTCATTATGGCCGCATTTCTCTTCCTCTTCACTGTTATTGTTTTTTCCTGTGTTTCCATATATCCATTGCCTTCGTTTATCCATATACCAAGGTATTTATATTCTCTTACCCGATGTATTTCCTGGCCCTGTATTGCCAATGTCTTTTCTCTGTTTTCATTGAATACCGTAGCATCTGATTTTCTAACACTAAATTTTAAACCTAAATTGTTGCCTTCCTGTCCACAGATATTAGCCAGACGTTGCAAATCCCTTTGCTTGTTATCTAGCAACACAATGTCGTCCGCATAAGATAACCCTGGAAGCTGCTGTTCTACTACTGTACCCGCCTGTTTGTATAAGATATTGGCACGTGTACTTATCTTTATCGGGCGACCACGTTTCGCCACCTAAGAAATGTTATCGCACAGCGCGGGACGCGCCTGCATGTATCCGAAGTTTCTGGAAAATTATCGATGCTTCTATCCGCTGTCTGTTGTCGCCGGACCTTGTGCTATCTGATTTCATCGCATGACGCGAATGGTGTAGAACTTTGTGGAAGGCACACGGGTCCCAACGATTAGTCTGGAACATTCGACGACTGCTCTATAAAAGCCGACGCGCTTGACCCGCTGATCAGATTTTCGACGATCGCCGATCGTGTTCGCCGCTATCGTTGTGCTATAAGTGTAGCCTGTTTTTGTCGGCACAGGTTCGCCCAATAAACGTTAGTTGTGTCTTTCGCAGTATTGCTGCTGTGTTCTTCAACGTCACCACCACGTGACAATATTAAACCCGATATTGCTTCCTTCTACAGCCCTCTCCATCTTCACAATGTACATCATAACAGCAATCGGGATTCAGTCCCTTGTTGATATCAACTTTCACCTCGCTCCTCATCCCTTCCCATTAAACGCAAACGGTATTTTCTAGGTGGATCTCTCTCAAAAGCTACAAAAGGTACACAAGCCTGCTTGAGCGCCTCTAGCGGCGCCGAGAAATTTCATCGCTCATCACGCGCATCCCCCTCACGCACGGCGCAGATACACCGCCCATCACTGTGCCCTCTTCTAGCCACCATACCACTTGCTAGGGGGGGGGGGGGGGGGGGGTCCAGCGCGAAGTTCCAGTGAGGATTTTTTATCGTAAAAAATCAGTGCCCTGCCACTCTGTGAAGAAGGATTACCAGCGAAGCTGTGTCGCCCCTTAATGGCGAACTGCACTTCGGCCGCCGGTCGGCCCGGCATTGCACTATCTCCGGGATCGGCCCACATATGGGGAGTGCCTAACGCCTGCCTCACCTCCGCCGCGGGTCGGCCTGGTAATACACTAATTTCTAGATCGGACAACGTTTGGGGAATGCTTAACGCCTGCTTCAACTCCGCCGTGGGTCAGGCCGGTATTGCACTATTTTCGGGAACGGCACACGCATGGGAAGTACATTGCGCCTGCTTCACCTCCGCCGTGGGTCGGCCCTGCATCGCACTATATCCGGTATCGACCCACTTATGGGGAGTGCTTAGGGCCCAAACATGGTCAATCCGCCCGTCCGTTCCGCCCTCGTCCGCCCGCGTGCTGATGGCTCTCTAGTGGAGAGCGACGAGCGGTCGCACCTTTCCCGTCCGCACGCCTGCTCGTCTCTCATTGGCTAATCCGAGGCGGCCGGTGTCGGGTGCCGTCACAGCAAACATGGCGCGTGCTCGAAGCGAAGCGGGTATGGAAGGCCTAAGCTACAGCCGCGTCAGAAACAGCCTATTTTTTCTGCTGTTTGTAATTATTACTAGAGTTAGCTGGCACCCACGGAGATAGTCATCGAAAGCAGCAAGCCGGTGTACCCTTCCATACCTCATTAGTGCGTGCGATCTCCAAAAGAAACAGATGGAGCGCAGGAAGTCTGTGTTGTGTTTACGAAAGCGTCGAAAGAAATATTTGAAGCCGTCGACTTCATCATTCCTTGTGCCATGCTTCGCGTGTGCGTCGCATACGAGAACTCCATCACATGCATGTGCATTCTGAGCAGCACACATGTTCAAGGCGTGACGAAATAAGTTGCGTCCAATTGCGAACACGATTGGTTTCTGTTCTGTGTATGCGGATTGTTGCCGCGAAGTGGTGAACGCCAGCCCTTCACAACTTTCAGAAGTAATGATACGATTAGTAGCGATAAGTTTTTATCGCTTCGTTATCGCTGCCATTCCACGTGTGCTATACTGCGTGTGAGCCGTTTTGGTGGCTGCGATGCGCCGGGGTTACGGCGACGTTCGAGCTGTGTTCTTGCTGTTATGAAGTGCGTTTGTAAGTTACAAATCGTGACATATATGTGAGATGTGTTGCAGCATTACTGGGTGTAGAAGTGGTCGTACTACGCGATGTTCGTGTGCTCACAAGTAAACTGAACATAAGTATTGCCGATTGCGTTTTCTTATGTAGTACCCCGATAGAGCAGCCCTATCACACCGGCCTTTTCTGCTTCGTACATCTATCGTTTATTTCAAAAGTTATTACTCATGGTTCAAGATGCTTCTATCAGTGGGGGGAAATTAGGGAACATCATAATAATTGCATACGTCGAGACCTTTCAGCGCTGCTGTGAAATGTGGACGCGCTTGAGAGAACTAATGTCATATGAATGCAAATTTCGGATAGTCTTGCTTTTTATCATGTGGAGATTGGTGTGAATAACAAGATTTCAAGATTTCATGAAGTAAATTGCTTTATATTTTGGGATGCAAGCGGCTTACATACCCAAAAATCCTAACTGCTTGTTTTTGGCTGGTGACTAAGCACAGAGTCTGAAGGCACCAGTGGCATGGTAGATGAATATGTTATAGGTAAGAACTGGATACTTCGTTCTTATTAAGTACAAATGTTACGTTTGCTGACAAAAAGCAATATGAATGTAAACATTAACACGTCAGACAAGTAATAACAAGTAATGGCTAGCTATGGTCGTGTTACTAATGCAGGCAGAATTGGGTAGGCGAAAGTTTGCCGTTACTTTGTATATGCAGCCTATTTGATTATCTGGTTCGTGTCACCTGTTTTGGCACGAGCTTTCAGTTTAAAACGAACAATAGCACAAGTACCAGCATTATGTGCCTGATAAGTGCTTTGATTTCTTTCCGCGTGTTCATTCTGCCAACAGTCATTAGCAAATAATGTGCATTAAATTGTCTTCGGCTTGCAAAGTATGTCCATTTATTGTTTTTCCGGTGCAGTTTCATCTGCCAGTAATCTTACTGCTACCTATGATTCGTGGGTGTATGATGTTGAACGCTTTATGTGGCTATCTCACTGAGCTTTATTTTGTACAGGCCACGGTTCCACGCATTAACTGAACCGTTTTAAGCTGCTCTGCCAGACTATGGAATGGGGCGCTTCGCCTCTTGCAATTCTGTAGCATGTTCATGGCCACATTGCATTGCCCCTGAGAAGTGAGCTGCTATCAGAATATAAAACGTGCTTATTTGCTGCTATGAGTTTAACCTGAACACAAATTTTCTTAGTTATGTCAGCATTAGTTATGTGATCGAAGCCAGCCAATGAGGACGAACTGGTGGCAAAACTTTCAAGTGACTCTGGCGGCAGAGTGTCTGCTCCCTATATTATGTTAGCCACATTGCTTTGTCAGTGTGCTGAATTTTTCTTAAGATAAGATATTGTCAAACCATCAATTTTAGGCCCATACACATGGTCACTCCTTTATTTTATCATATTCTGGACATGACACCCACGTGTAGCTTAGATTAGCAACATCAGCTTAACTTTTGCACGGAGTTGAGTTGCTGCATGTGAGAAAAAATGTTCGCGAAAAAATTATCGCGAACGATCTTTACAAGCCTCCACCGAATCTGTGTCACGTACAATTTCATAACGAAAACGGAAGACGTCTTCCGAAATGATGAAATGTTGATTTTGCTCGATAAAAATTATCGTTCCGGGCTTCTGCATTCATCCAAAGTTGTGGCACCAGGTAAGCTGCAGTCGTTGCCGTACGAAGCTCCACCGGATGCCACCAGCTGAAAATATCAAATTACAAGCATGTATCATTTTGGTATATTGACCCAACAGGAATATTGCGTGTAGAGGCGGAACGTGAGTAAGTGGTGAATGAGCGGCATTATAGATAAATTCACTTTTACATACATTTCGCAGCAAATAAACTCTTCGCAAACAGTGCCATAGAATCTGAAGAAAACATCCGATTTTCAAGCCTCCCTCTCTCCCCGGGCAATATTTCCTGCACTTTAACAGCAGAAATACACGGGTGACTACGCGTTTCCAAAGCAACTTGGCCTCAGTCGACGCGATGGTACGCCAAGTACACAGAGTTGGCTCTAACACAGGCTCTCAGCCAGACGCTGTTACACGCTTAGAGAATGTCTTCTAGTCGCACTCAAGACAGATTCGTGGGTGTTTACACCCGAGCCTGTTTTCAGTCGCTCAGAAGACAGAAATGTGAAGTTCTTGAGCTCCTCGGCGTTATCTTTTACGCGTCCTGCCAGCGCAAGCAACACACTCCCGTGTTATCACTCTCGGCAATCGCTCGTCGCGTTTTGAACAAGCGTGAGTACCGAAATAAGGTATACGTTGTTGCGGGACCATAAAAAGCGTCACAAAGTTGTTCCATTAAAATTCAGTACACGCAAAACTAACTCATCACAGCCGGCTTGCTAACAGCTTCACAACCACAGGCGCGGCAAGCATGCCTCAAAAGTATCCCAAAAATTTATGAAATGAACTACAATAATTTTTGGGGTCAGAGAATGCGTCACGAAATTCTCCCAGTAAGATTCAGTACACGCGAAACTAACTGCGGCAAACAGCCGAGCTGCTTTTCGCTAACTGCGCCACTACACCGAGCGCGGCCGCTGTGCTTGAAAAGTACCCTCAAAGAGTAGCGAAATTAGTTACAATAATGTCTGGTGTCAGAGAAAGCGCCAAAACATGTCCCGCTAACTTTCAGTAGACGCGAAACTGCATCACACGGCCGAGGTGCCTTTCGTCACAAAGCCAGGTGCGGTGAACGTGCCCAAATACAACCGAAATAAGTTATAACAATGCTTGGGCTCATAGAAAGCTTCGCAAGCATCTCCTAGTACGATAGTTAACTCAAGTTAACTAGGCCTGGACGGCGGAGCTGTTTTTCGGTAACTGAGTCACTATATAGGTTCAGTTTGTGCAGTAAGCCTTGATGTGCTTGAAGTGCGTCGCAGACTGCCAAACGAAATTCCTCACCTTGCTGTAGTCCAGTGGTGCAGCGGTGCCGTGTCGAAATGCAGACGGAACGTGATTTCGTGAATATGTGGTGGCGATCCAAGATATGCGCCATGCCAGCTTGCTGATTGGCTGAAGGAATATCACGTGAGGAGCGTCACAGGGAGGGCTGTTTCGTAAACGTCATTTTGACGATGCGTGACGTTGCGCTGGGCTGCCATTGCTGAGATTTTCCGCAATAATTTGTGGTGCGACGAGCCGCGTTAATTATGCTAATGAGAAGCCATACGCAATCGCAGCCGAAAGGAATGCGTATCGCCACATTTTCCCCGTCGTTTGGCGCCATAAAAATACTTTATTGATAACGCGTGCTCATAGTATTTGCATCGCTCTCGGGTGGTGTTGGCATTTGTGTTTGGGGCCATCATTCTTTAAAAGAACGCGTTTATACGAAATAATATTGGTTGAACATAGCAAACTTGATGCAATGTTGTCCACTTTTCACTGCTGCATTTGTATTGTAATCAAGATTAATGCCTTTTCGCCCAATCACAAGTTATGACAATGGCGTATATTTTATTTATAAAAAGGAATGTACGTAAGGCGGCGCCTTGAAGTTTCCTCCCACGGTGCGAGTAACCAGTGAAGTCAACAAAAGATGGCAGCGCCGGCGCTTGCGTCGCGCAAGTGAATATATCTGGCGCGCGCAACGCTATCGGTGAAATTCGGCCATTTCTCAGCCAGCCGAGTCGGGCTGAGTCACTTGCGTTTCACGAGATATCGATAACGTGGCCTAGAACGCGCACGCATCCCCACTGGTAGGTCGCGTGTGTTGTCTCAGGGTAGAAAACAAGCGCGTTGGCGCCAACATACGATGACTCATTCCATTTCCCGGGGACACGCATCTTACCTAATGAAGCAGACGACGGCTTGTGCGCAGCAGACGACGGAAGTGAGAAGCGTTTTCGACGGAATAATCATGCGCTTTGAGCTAGCTGCTTTATTTGTACAGCGGAGGAAAACTGTTTTCTTTTACCGAGAACCTTACGTTCAGCGCCTTCATTTCAGTTTCTTAGGCAAAACGTCAAGTTAGCGTCACGTTACGAAAGCAAAATCGGGCCATCGGCGCCATTTTAGTCGCGTCGCGTCTACGTCACGCATCGAATAAAATAGCGGAATGTCCAGAATAGCGCCCCTGGAACGGAGAGGAAGGCAAGCGTGCACTGAGGAACTCTCTTTCCAATTGACCATCAACTCCGAAACAGTCGAACACCGCACTTGAAATTTATGAAGCGTGTGACCTGGCTGCACGTGAGTGAGGGCGAAGATTAGCGTCACTCGGTGCACAATCAAAGCATGCGCCCGATGGAGATAGCAGCGCCGCGGTGTGGCCACGCAGCCGCTCCTGCGCCGGGTGCGAGCATAGGACGCGTATTTTTCATTGCGATTGTACCTTATCATAGCGCACGGAAACCAGAGAAACTCAAAACGTTCGGAGCATGCGCATTGAGGACATTCATATTGGCGTATCTAATGCGTTTACGTTTGGTTGCAAACGCTATTTAAAAACTCTAATAATGTAACAGTTTACACGTACTGAAAAAAAGAAATTGAATTCCAACGAGCATTACCGAGTAAAAAAGAAACCGATAAAATACAAGACAACGAAAAAAATATAAAATTAATTACATGCGTAATGAAGCAGATACGCTTCGTGTTTCCAATAGTAACTCGGAGACGACGACGACCCGTGCTGCGATTAGCAAGGGAGCTCGGGTTGTTCGCTGCTGCTAGGCTGCTGCTTATTTGCTGCTCCTCACCTTTAATTAAACATCATTACATTTGGTGGAGGTGCTGGGTATCCAAGTCACCCTGGAGCTCCGAAATCGTACGTTGCCCACCCTCACCATGACTGATGCGACCTACGCACCGACTGTACCCATGGCTGCCCATGTCACTTGCACCGGCGTTCTGCGTCAGCCCAACCCGGCCATTATTTCCGGGACCGGAGAACATGTCATCGAAGACTGGCTGTCCTCCTATGATTGTTTAAGCGCTCACAATAAGTGGGACAACCGATCTAAACAGAATAACGTCATATTTTACCTTCGTGACGTCGCAAATCTATGGTTTAAGTATCACGAATCTGACATATCGAGTTGGTCCGCATTCAAGACACATTCATTTCACTCCCATTTCACGGCTCCGTGGTTTACGGCTCAGCCAGACAGTCCTACATCCAACGACTTGATCCAGTACATAACCTTGGACTGCGACTGACAAGTGGTGCCTACAGAACTTCACCTATTCAAAGTTTATACGTCGAGTGTAATGAACCCTCCTTGCAGCAGCGCCGAGCATTACTCACTTTTTCCTACGTACTAAGAATTGAGTCATCACCGCAACACATATGCTACAACATCCTGACACAATGCAACTCACGCCTACACAATACAAACAAACCGAACATGATTAAACCGCTTGTCCTGCGATATGAGGAATATGTTCGGGATTATGACATTCCTGGCGAAGTCCTCCAGGTTGCCAGAAAGCCAAAGCGTTTGCCCCCGTGGCACGACTTTGAACCGTTGTGTGATTGGACATTAACACATTTAAAGAAGAAAGACACCCCACACGAACACGTTACACAAGAATTCCGTGCACTTCAGGACAAATATCAAAATAACATGCAATATTACACTGATGGCTCTAAAACGAAAGAACACGTGGGCGTGGGGGTCGTAACGGGAAATTGGGAAAAAAGTATTTGCTTGCCACAACACGCCTCTGTTTTTACGGCCGAAGTTTCCGCTATATGTGTTGTTGTTAAAAAGATTATCGCTGATAAACACAAAAATGCTGTCATATACACAGATTCTTTAAGCACACTCAAGGCTCTACATCTGAAATCTGAGTGTGAACCTCTTATTGGAGACATTTTAAACCTGGTGGCTTTTAACGAATACGGGAGGTCAATTCGTTTCTGCTGGGTCCCAAGCCATGTTGGGATACCGGGTAACGAAGCAGCTGATAGATGTGCATTAGTGGCAGCGCACAAAGACACTACAAACACGACACTCCCATGTAATGATAGCATCCGTGCAATTAGAAAAGCCTTAACGGCAAAATGGCAACGCGAATGGGACCGTTGTGCCGACAACAAGCTACATCACGAAACCCATAGTTGGCGAATGGAAGTAATGTTGTCATCAGGAGCGGTTCATCGAAGTAGTTTTATGCCGACTACGCATTGGGCACACACACCTCACACACTACTTACTTAGGAAAGAAGACACACCAACATGCGAGAAATGTCAACAGCCACTAACAGTTATGCACATATTACTCACATGTACGCAAACTGAAACACACAGACGAACACTTTTGCACAAATTATATCAACTACACATACCTTTACACCCTGCTCTAATTTTAGGTGATGATCCGCTAGTCCCATTATGTGACGTCCGTAAATTTCTAGAGGACACTGGATTTTTACATAAAATATAGATTACTAACACAGCCATCTCCTTCATAAAGTGGATTTTAAAACACCTCGTGTTTGGCGCAGCATAGCCTTAGCTGCTTTTGCGCCATTAAACCCCATTTAACTAACTAACTCTGCAGCCGTGTTAATCCAACGATAGCGGAGGACAAGAAGATTAACCATATTCGGAAGGGTGTTGAGCACGACGCATTTGAAATGCTGCTGGTCAGTAGTCCAACCAGTGTCGCCGTATTCTTCAACCTGTGTCAGAGTTTCGATGAATTGCGCCGCCAACGTAACACCGCCCGCCAAAACGCCCCACTGGCTGACTCGGTCTCGGCCATTGCAGATGCCGCTGGCCATACTGATCCTTCTGGTCTCGTCGTCCAGCTGAAGGATTTCATTCGCGAAGTGGCCCGCCAGCTGTCGCTGCTCCCTCACGACCAGGAGCCGGCCCCAACACTGCCTCCGGCCGTACAACAACCCAAATATCTGACGCACACCGCCCGCCAGCTCCTGTGACGGCACCAGTCTCCTATGTTGACTACCCGCCGCTATTCGCACCTCCGACGGCGCCACTCTCTTATGCCAACTGCCCGTCGCGGGTCCAGCGCCGCCGCTCAACTATGCTACCGCTATCCCACAGCCACCCCCAACGTCATAATCCGTCCCATCCCCAACGCACCGGATTCCCCCTGCTCCCTTTTCACGGCAGTGACCCCAGCTTCTTCGTCCAGCCGACACGTGGCGCACGCCAGACAACAGGCCTATTTGCTTCGCTTGTGACACTGCTGGTCACGTTGAGCGCTTTTGTCGTCGTAACATGCCCTTGAAAGATGAGACATTCGACCTGTTTCCCCACACGCCACAAGATGCCACCGAGATACGCTGCCAAGATGCCGCTGACTCGCCGCTGAGACCCTTCGATCGCGACCGCCGTTCCGACAGTTGCCATTCTTCGTCTCCACGTCGACGGTCACTGTCACATTTACGTCATCGGCCGCCTACTGCCGAGGGAAACTGACTAGCGCAGTTCTGGAGGCAAGAACTGCAAGCTCATTGAACTTTCTAAGGCCGCAATTTTCAACACAGAATGTCATTGATGTCCATGTCGAGGGAGAATCCGCTAGCGCGCAATGCATTCATCCTACAGCTGTATGCACCATCCGTGTAGTCATCCAAGATGTTTTGTACATCATCGAGTTTTTTGTGTTGCCCTCCTGTTCTCATGATCTCATCCTAAGTGGGACTTCCTGTCACGCCATAGTGCCATCATCGATTGTTCTCGCGCGCACATGGACCTTTCACCGCTAAGTGGCTCGCCCTAGGTCGACGCCGACCTCAGTGTTCACAAAGTATTCTTTGATGATGATACTGATCTACCACCGAAGATGTCGGTGCTTGTGACCTTGTCGTGTACTGCCGTGCCAGGCTCAACTGTGGCGTTTACGCCATCTGACATGCTTGCTCGCCACAAGAACTTATTTCTCCCGTTCGCCATCCTCACTGTTAGGTCTCAATCCGCTTTGATACCCATCTGTAATCCGCGCCGGTATCCAGTGACTATACTGCACGGTGAGACCTTAGGATTTGTGCAAGCAGTCACATGTATTGAAGACTGACGTTCACGATGGCGCCAGCCGTTTACATCTGGAAGCCATAACTTCCGTCTCATCACCACCGCCTTCAGCGGTTTCTCATAGCGAACATGTCGTCCAACGCGTCGTTCCTTCAACGCGAACGCTACGCCGTCAAGCAGCACGCTTTCTCGTGCGAGACAACACCCTCTACCGCCACAACTATATGCCTCACGGTTGGAAATGGCTTTTGGGTATCCCTCGTCACATGCGCTTCGATATGTGCGCGTACTTCCATGCTGACCCTCATAGCGCCCACGCCGGCATCCTAAAAACCTTCACAACGCTGCGTCAACGATGTTACTGTCGTGGAACGTATAGGTTTGTGCAGAAGTACACTCGATCATGCACCGCCTGCCAGCAAAGCAAAACTTCGCCACTGCGCCTTACTGGCCCACTACAGCCACTACCATGCCCTGCTCGACCATCCGACCGCGTAGGCATCGACCTCTATGGCCCGCTCCAATACACCGGCTGAGGATGTACGTCTCGTCCGACCACACCAATTGGGACACCGTACTCCCATTCGTTACTTTCGCTTGTAACACCGCTACACAAGCAACCACTGGTTTTTCACCTTTTTTTCTCTTCTATGGGCGTGAGCCTGCGTGTCGTCTGGATACTATCCTGCCCTACCGACCTGACGCTTCCGAGTGCACAACTATTTACGAAGTCGCCCGATACGCTGAAGATTGCCGCCAGCTGGCTCGTTCGTTTACCAGCGAGGATCATGAGCGTCAAAAGGGAAGATCCAACAGTCATCAGGCCACGCCCACCTTCCCTGCTGGTTCCCTTGTGTTGCTATGGACACCACCTCACATGCCTGGCCTTCCTTCTAAACTACTTGCGCGGTACCATGGTCCGTACTGGATCATCGACGCCTCCTCCCCTGTGAACTATATCGTTGAGCCCGTCACACCATCACCGGACCTCCGTTGTCGAGGTCTGGAGACAGTGCATGCTAGCCGGCTGAAGCCTTATTTCGACCCCTTCATCTTCTCTGCTCCCTGAGTCGTCAGGATGGCTCTGTTTTACACTCGGGGCCAATGTACTGAAGCAGACGCACCTCGTGTTTCCGATAACAGCTCGGAGACGACGACGACGACCCGTGCTGTGATTAGCAGGAGAGCTCTGGCTGTTCGCTGCTGCTAGGCTACTGTTTATCTGCGGCTCCTCACCTTTAGTTAAACATCATTACACATGTAATTTGTTAAGCAGAAATTTGCCTGGGGCGCAGTAAGCCCCACGCGTGTAGTCCGATGGGCCTGAAGCGGGTTAGACCATTGCAGTGCGAGGGTGCGCCGAGGAAGACTGATTCAGGTAAGATCTGCAGATACAGAGTGACAGTGAAGCCAGTGGCGCCATGGCTATTGTATAATCAAAGCGCTAAATATTTGAAAAGGAACTTATTAGCACTGCAAATGGTCCATCTTCCACAGCATCACTTACGATAGGGAGAAGCAAAGGAACTCGGAACATGTGCTCACTACCTACTGAGTTTATTACAAGAAAACAACAGCTACCACGTCACTTTTGCAACCACTATTGTTACTGACTGTGCGACGTGAGGAGGCGCGGGTTGCTGTTCCCTTGAAATAAACTCGACCCTCTCGTAAGTGGGGCTGTTGAACGTTGGGCAGTTTTGCTTTTATTTTGCGAAGGATAGTGGCGATGACCAAGAGGGATGGAAAATTCGCATCTCTCGTCCCCCTTTGCTAGCACGTCTACGATTGAATTTTCCTCTCCGGAAAACAATTATGCTTATTTCAGCATCACCATGATGATCAGAATAACCAGCCTATCTTTATGTCCACCGCAGAACAAGGACTCGCTGCAAGCCATCTCAAATCAACCCTCTCTCGCGCTAGCTGATTCCAACTAGCGCCGGCTTGTTTTCTAATTTTATCATCCCAACTGAATTTCTGCCCTCCTCGACTGCGTTTTTTCTCCTAAACCACATTCTGTAAGTCAAATGACCCACCGGCTATCTACCCTACGTATTACATTGCCCGCCTAGCCCCATTTTTTTCTCTTAATGTTGGCTGGAATATCGGCTATCCCCATCTGCCAAGGCATGGGATTCCAGGCAGCAGGCAGTTTGCACTTGTTAGTGACATATCGTGTCTAGCACAGCAAGCTTGACGGCAAACACCGCGCATTCGCCCAACAGACTATAAAAGCGCGCGCCTTATTATGAATTCACGTTCTTTTCCATCAGCGGACCCTCGGGTAGCGCTGTCGGTGCACCGCTTTAGTATGTAGGCACCTAATCGAGGCTGTACAAGTATTATCCGTCGGGAAAAGTGTTCCTCGTGGGTGCAATGTGAAAACACAGCGTAGCAATACAGTGAGCTCACCCCAATTGAGAAAAACCATCACGCACGCCATGAACTCAGGACCTACCGATCTCTTCGTAAGCTGCTGTGCCAACGGTTGTCTCTCCCCACTGCGACAAAAGGCAGAGAGTGTTTGCGTTAGCTGCTTCCTACAGACGTTCACGAATTTGAAATGAGCTGCGCGCGTCATGGCGAAGAACGCATGGCTCGTTATGTGCTCGTTAAACTTGACAGATTCTTGACTAGCTGCGCAAAATAAGGTTGCGAGAGTTATTAAGGAAACAGGACACGGAGCCGTGAGCTTTGCTTCGTAAAGGCCTTGCTTTAGCCCCTTCTGTCACGAGTTACGGCTGTGCGTTGCTTAAGGGAGGCGTGCAGTTTTATACATCTTTTTCTGGAAACGGCGTAGGATACGTTCAAGAAAAAATTTCGACCTGTTGCATGTAAGTGACATACGTCAGACGAGTTGTCATATTACAAAAAAAATATTGTTTAGGAATATTGCCCTCTTACGAGTTATGCCTCATATCATAAAGAGGCGTGAAATATCTCTTACAAGTGAATGGGGTGGGTATTATACGTTAATTAACAGTAGTTGCACAAAGAAACAGGTATAAAGTCTCGTCAAATCAGCCAGTGCGCCTCTTAATGTACTACAGGTTTACGCATTACTCTGTGCACATGACGAGAGCGGGAAGTGAGGAGACCGATCTTCCTTAGACACAATCATGTGAAATCAACAGAAAGTGACGCCATGGGAAGCACAGGGCAAATTACTTGTTCTTATTTGAAATGTGAAATGATAAATAGCGAGAAATGAAAGTTGACGATATATACAACTGGCTGCAGGTGGGAAACGAACCCACGTCTTCGCATTACGAGTGGAATGTTCGTAACAAGAGAGAGCTACCGCGGCGCCATTTTCCCATCCACTTCTTCGAGTATTTTATGTGTACACCAGACTTAAGCCTGGGAGTGTTGTCTAGGGCCAGGACTCACGGCCCTGCTGGGAGATCTGGAACACCCTCTTTTGCCGCAGGCGTCACGTAGGAAGTAAAAACGGGAGACAGCAACTGGCCTATAAAAACTCGTGTGGTAGCTGAAGGCCTCAGAGCTGCCGGAGTTGCGTCCCTCGCCACGTAATGAACAAGAATTCGCATAATGCAAGGACGTGGGTTCATATATCAAATGTGGCCAGTTGTTGTCTCCGAACGAACACAGTTTTCATGCTCGGGCGTTTGCACAGGTTGATAGCGAAGATAGTGGAGCGTAATATATGTTCTGTGGTTATGCTCCATTGCTTATGGGCTGCACCAGGAACGCGAGTCTGGCAAGCCGGAACTTGTCCATTATAGCAGCGCATGGCCAAACGAAGACCCAGAAAGCAAAAATGATGGAACAAGCGCTGTTTATAAAGGTTAGCCATATAAACATTCCTTAAACTGGAGCTACCTCGGAACCAATGCACACTTGAGGGCTGTCCGAGGAACTTTACATTCCCGGGAACAAAAGTAAAATCAAGATAAAGGAAAGTAGTTCCAGGAAACGTTCTACAGAAATGTCACCACCATCTATAAAACACTTTCGTGATTATCGCCTATGCCTTTGTTTTGCCGTGCGCTGCTATCCTGAATATAAGCTCCACTTGGTCCCATTCGCCATCGCTGCATAGATCATTGCTAACTCCATAGGCCAAACAATAAAATCTTCCTTATCTCAGTAAGGAAGCCTTCATTACGGTGAGGCCGGCTTATGTCACTCTGAAAGCTTCCTTACTGAGCGGCCCTCACTGTGTTGCGTGTTGTAAATTTGACATCCGTTACATCCGTGGTCACCGTGAGGAGCCTTTTCCAGGCTCGTATTGAATCATGGTATGCCAGGCAATGCAGTGCCCACGAGAAAGCCGAATGCGATACTTATCGATACTTACCTCGCTTATCGGCATACGCGAAGAATGTGCCGACTATTGCGCCCAGCGTATCGGCGCACGGCTCAGTTCTTTCGGAGTAACTACGTGCGAGGTGTAGCGCGGATGTCGGTCGAAGGCGACAGCGTCACATCATTGAGGATTAGCGCAACGCAACAGACACCTTGACAGAATTTCTTCGTAAGGTCACACTTCCCATTTAAACTAATGAAGCAGCATCATAATAGATGGGTGGTCATAGAGTGTGGTAAGACCACACTTCTCACGCCAACAAGCAGCGTCCCAACGGATGGGTTGTCATGCAGCATGGTACCCAGGTCCCCTAAAGTTACCAGTGTACTCTCAGCCTCGGTCCTCAGTTTGCCTTTGAACCTTTGTTATAAGATACTGAGGCATTAGCATAGGTGCAAAATATTTTTTTTCTGGCAGCACAGGAATAAGATAGGTTCTCTTGCACTGGTAATGCGCAGAATGTGGTTTGCCGGTCTTAAATGAGGCGAGGTACTAGTCAGGACACGTGCTCATTGGTGGACTCGTTTGTGAAGAATAGCCTGCGTCGTCTAGTGGTCGATAAAAATGGCTTCTTGTTGTCGTGCCTGTGGATTCTATTCTGTCAAGACCTTGTGGTCCGCAGGAATGATAGACAGGTTGACTGTAAGGGGGTGCACTGAGAAAGAAAAAGAATTCTAGCTAGGTTGAGTGACCTTGAACGACTGTGCCCTGCCGTAAATGAATTCTAAAGGCATTGACTTTTTTTACGACGAACATACGCATACGCCTGATGTTCTTTTCCAGGTCATTGTGTCAAAAAGGTGTGCTCGATAATAAAAAATGTCTCGTTACTTGCAGAAGCATTGGAGTACTCGAAGACTTGCATATCCGTTTACTATTAATAATTCAGAGTAAATTATCTGTTCTTTTTTGAGTGAATATAACCTATGACATTGTATTTCTTTTAGTGTTGGTTTTGAAAACCTGTTATGCTCATTGCCGCGTGGTTTCTCAGGCAGAATTGGAAAAAATTAATCACAGACTGTAATGACGAGAGCGCTTTACAATGACGAAATGCGATAGGGCCTGACTACTCAGAAAAGCAGCGGGAGATGATGCTACACACCGCCACCCCAACCCCACAAGAGGTTTATCGGTGCAAAGACATTATGCTCGTCTATATAATTCGAACTCTATGTTTACAAGACTGCATAGCCCCTGGTCGTGGGTCCAGCGTCTTCGCGGTGCGCATGAAACACGTCACATGACACGACGCCTACTGCCTTTGAACACCGAAACACAAAACTAGAAATTCCCCGACCATTACGACACTCCCTAATGCGAAATTTGAGCGCAGCTCTATACATGTTTTAATTTCGCTATATATCGGCGGGCGTGTGACAGTCTGTCTCTTGCGGAACGGTGCAAAGGGAGCAAAGTGTAGCGTTACTGCTTCGCTAATCGGGAGATCGCGAGAGGTAGCTCACGTGGCTTCCAACATTGCCCGCGTGGTAACATCGCGGATCAGGACAATATACTTCTAGCCTAAAGGTAGCCCCCCCCCCCCCCCCCCCCCCACTGAGGAGAAACCATAGATAAGTTTAGAGCCATGAGAATATTTTTCGACAACTACCATTGGCGTTTAGATTCTCAGAATTAAAAAAAGCACCTGCACCAAATAGCACAATTTTGTAATTGAGCTGCATTACCGGAAAAGGTAAACAATAAATCAAAATGCATAAGCGGCTAATTATAAAAATCGCAGAGTTACGTTTTCAGCAATCACTTTAATTTCGGCAGATATTAGAATTTACGAATTGTTGTAGCCAGTGAATTCGGAAGGCGCATGAATTTGAAAGAAATACTCAGGATAGCACCGATTTCGAGATATTCATTCTCAAAGTGAAGGACGAAATACATTGGACTTACTATTGTGTGTCAACGCATTAAACCGTGTTTGTTTTAAGTAAGCAGGACAACACTGTATTTTAACCGCAGTTTGAAGGCGTATATATCGAAACCAGTGGCATCCTATAAGTTTTAACAAGTAAATTTACAATTATTCAGTTAAAATATTCACCTACGATTACATGTTTTTATTACGCGTGTCAATACTTTTTATTATGGTTATAAAACATTTGGGGCCTATCCACTCTGTGAAGGTGAAATGCCAGCGAAGCTGTCGTTGCGCCCCCAAATCCGCCCCCAATCCATGGCGCGGACGTGGTAGGGTAGCAAAGGCAAACCAGTGCACGACACAAAACACGATTGACCGGGGTGCATTTCAATGGAGTGCACGAAACAAAACAGTGTAACAAAACAGGTTTGTTTGTAATTTCGCGATTGAGCATACTTTTTAGCTAATTAGCTTAATGAAACATCGAAAGACCAGAGTTTTATCCTAGCAGACAAACATGGGGCTGTCCGTTTCCTTCCCGTAGAAGCCCATGTAGTCACAGCAAACGGGAATTTCACAACATTTACAACTTCACTGTGAGAAACCTAACTACGAAAAGTAAATAAAACTCGGCGTAATGATAGAGTCGTCTTAGTGGCCAATTGTCATGTCATTTCTGAGGATAGTTTTGATAACATACTGCACCACCTAAAGCTGACACAAGTGCCGCCGCAGTCACCGGACCCTCTATGTATATGTTGCCACCACTGCTGCAGCCGCGCTGGTACCTCCGTGACGCGTGACGTTATAACCCCAGAAGAGCAGGCGACGGGCACAGGTGCCGTCGCCACACTCATTGCCCCGTCTCCCCTACCCGTCTCCATTGTCGTAGCGTCATCGCCACACGTTTTCCACACAACATTCCTTTATTCCTTTTTTATTCCTTCATGTTCGTCCGTTAGTTCCGTCACTGTAACACTGAGTGCAATACAATCATGAACGTCCACCAACTAGCCCCCTTCATTACTTCGCTAAACACTTTTTCCCACCTCTTCCCTACCCGTATCCATTCCAGCATCGCTCACGCCTCCTACGCGCGTGACGTTATAACATTAGACGCACAGGTCACGGGCACAGGCACCATCGCCCAACACCACCTAAATTACTAAAGGCCTTTCCACGCCGGAGTGACGTCAAGGAAGTGAGAGCACCCTGATAGTCGGCTTCACTGTGCCGGCTTGCTTGTATCGAGTTACTCATCTATTCGTTCGCGTGCCAACAGCCTGTGAATTTAAATGTACACCTCGAAGAAGTTCTTATGCTACAGGCTGGGAATTTGAGCGATTTCAGTCATTTTTTTTCCTTTCTGACCCATGAAAAGTGCTTCCACGTAGCGTCGGCTGACGACCTGCGACCACCATCCCTTTTTCTTTTAGTCATTTATGTGCACTGACCTCACATTTTTTCTTTATGTTTCTGAGTTGTCTTTACTGACAATCGCTCACAATCGGGCAAGTGGAAGATACAGGTATTGCTAGAAATGACCTTGTGACTTTTATTGGGATTGGATGCAGGAAAGTATATTGAACTTGAAGCAAATACTGCTGCACGTAGCGTGAAATTTGAGTATAAATATAAAAACAGATGAAAGAATTTTTCATTCAGACAAATGTAGCATCATTTATCACATTTTAAAACTGACATGGCAGGTGAATATGTACAATTACATCAGTTTTCATTAAACAAATTAGGGTCATCTATACCAAGGACAATATTTTAAAATGAACAACGCAAGCAAATAGTACGAATAAATCATTTCTCATTCACAGAAATTGCAGTGCCATCTACTACCAAATGCAAACAAATTACTGACAACTACTAAAAAAGAACATATAAATGTGAACGTGGACTGCAACTGCAGCTAAAAAGGTTTAGCTTGCAGTGTCTTCAGTTATCACATTGTTCTGGCTTATTGGTCTTAAGCTTGTCATTTTGCAGCTTACAGAGATTTCTAATAGAACATTTGCAGCCGCACTAAATATGTATTTCATCACGAGCTGTGAGGAATGTCCATAATCACACATGTCAAAGTCTTCATTGCTGTCAATAAAAGACGTTGTAAAAATAGCAATAAGTTCCTTTTTCTTTAAGCAATCAGAAAACATAGTGACATTTTTTTCATTTACTAATTGCTCAAGCACAATGTCTGTTCTTACAACTGCACGCACAACCACAGGCTGGGGACACAGGAGGGCACCTCTCCTGGCAGTGGCGATAAGTGCACAATTGTCACTGTCAGAACTCCAGTGTTCAAGTGCCAGGTTCTCCTTGCAAGATGAACATGCAAGTTTTTTTTACAGAGAAGCTGTATATCTCTACCGTGGAAAGAAATTGTCGTGTCGTTTAGGTAGCAAAAAAATCTCGGGATACGTTGGCCGATCCCGGAGATAATGCCGAGCCGACCAGCGGTAGAGGTGAAGCAGGCGTTAAGCACTCCCCATACGTGGTCCGATCCAGAAGATAGAGCAATGCCGGGCCGACCTGCGGTGGAGGTGAAGCAGGCGTGAAGCACTCCCCATACGTGGGCCGACTCCGAAGATAGTCCAATGCCAGCCCAACCGGCGGCGGATGTGAAGCGGGCGTTAAACACTCCCCACACACGGGCCATCTTTAATATAGTTCAATGCCGGCCCAACCCGCGGCGGAGGTGAAGTGGGCGTTAAGCACTCCTCATTCGTGGGCAAATCCTGAAGTTAGTGATATGCGAGCCCGACTCGCGGCGGAGGTGAATCAGGCGTTAGCCTCCCCATATGTGGGCCAGTAACGAAGATAGTGCAATACCAGGCCGATCCGCGGCGGAGGTGACGTAGGCGTTAAGCACTCCCCATACGTGGTCCGGTCCCAAAGATAGTGCAAACCCGGGCCGACACTCGGTGGAGGTGAAGCAGGCGTGAAGCACTCCCCATAGGAGAGCCGATCCCGGAGATCGTGCGATGCCGGGCCGATCCACAGAGGAGTTGAAGCAGGCGTTAAGCATTCCCCATACGTGGTCCGATCCCAGAGTTACTGCGATGCCGGGCCAATGCGCGGCGTAGTTGAAGCAGGCGTTATGCTCTCCCATACGTGGTCCGATCGCGAAGATTGTGCAATGCCGCGCCGACCAGCGGCGGAGGTGAAAAAGGCGTTAAGCACACCCCATATGTTGTCCGATCCCGAAGATATTGCAATGCCGGGCCGACCCTCGACGGAGGTGAAGCAGGCGTTAACCATTCCCGGTAAGCGGCCCGATCCCGGAGATAGTGCGATGCCGGGCCGATCCGCAGCGGAGGTGAAGCGGGCATTAAGCACTCCCCATACGTGGGCCGATCACTGAAGAAGTGCGATGCCGGGACGTTCCGCGGCGGAGTTGAATCAGGCGTTAAGCTCTCCCCATACGCGGGCCGATCCCGGAGATAGTGCAATGCCGGGCCGACCAGCGGCGGAGGTGAAACAGGCGTTAGGCACTCCCCACAGGAGGGCCGATCCCGGATATCGTGTGATGCCTGGCCGATCCGCGCGGAGTTGAAGCAGGCCTGAAGCACTCCCCATACGTAGTCCGATCCCCAAGAGATTTCAATGTTGGGCCGACCCTCGACGGAGGTGAAGCAGGCGTTAACCATTCCCGGTAAGCGGTTAGATCCCGGAGATAGTGCGATGCCGGGGTGATCCGCGGCGGAGGTGAAGCAGGCGTTAAGCAATCCCCATGTGTGGGCCGATCCCGAAGCTAGTGCAATGCGAGCCCGACTCGCGGCGGAGGTGAGGCAGGCGTTAAGCACTCCCCGTACGTGGGTCGATGTCGAAGATAGTGCAATGCCGGGCCGACCCGCGGTGGAGGTGAAGCAGCTGCTACGCACTCCCCGTATGTGGGCCGATCCCGAATATAGGTGTACGCCAGGTCGATCCGTGGCGGATGTGAAGTAGGCCTTAAGTACTTCCCATACGTGGGCCAGTCGTGAAGATAGTGCAATACCAAGCCGATCCGCGGCGGAGGTGACGTAGGCGTTAAACACTCCCAATGCATTGGCCGATACCCAAATACTGTAATGCGGGCCCGAACCGCGGCAGAGGTGAAGCAGGCCTTAAGCACTCCCTCTACGTGGACCAGTCTCGAAAGTACTGCAATGCCATTCCGATCCGCGGCGGAGGTGACGTGGCATTAAGCACTCTGCATGTGTGGGCCGATCCCGAAGATAGTGCAATGCGGGCCCGATCCGCGGCGGAGGTCAAGCAGTTGTTTAGCACTCCCCGTACGTGGGCCGATACCGAAGATAGTACAATGGCAGGCCGGCCCGCGGTGGATGGGCAGTTCACCGTTAGAGGCCCACATACACAGCTTCGCTGATCATACTTCTTCACAGAGTCGAAGGGCACTGAGTTTTTGTAGCTGCATGTGCATAATAAGTAGTCACATACGTAATGGCGGGTAGCATCGGCTGCCTTTTTGCGATATGTTGCTCGCCTACAGCAACATCAAAATGCTTCAAAGCTTGTATATAGGTCGTCAACTGAAGCACAATGAGTGAGCACATCTATTTGAGGGAGTTGGAGAGCTGTAGCTCTTCCTGCAATCTAAGTTTGTGCTCGGATTCGTATATCTGCAGTATATATACACGTGGTATTGTGCTCCTGACAACTGCCGATATTTGCCAAATCTGTCCTCAAGGCAGTTCGCTTGGAATTTCCCCAACCACACATATGAGAAGCCAACCACTTGAATGCAGTAGTGTATTACTTCTACCAGTACATGGGAAGTTTGGCGGAATGCACTCTGTTTCATGGGTTCGGTGACCAGCTTCATGTTTTAGGTTTTCCAAAAATCTAGCCAATCAAGTACGCTGTTTAGGAAATCCATCTGACTGGACGACATACTTCTGACAGGCTTTTGAAAAGCTGCCATGTAGGCGCTGTCCTTCGTGCGACATTTTCACATTTACATTTCCCACCATGTCAAGATAATGCCGGTAAATTCAGCTCTGCCTTTGGCATGTTGTATTTTAGCCAATTTGGAACTAGTCACTGCGCATTAGTTCAATGGTTGAAAACCTTCAGGATGAGTTTCATATTTTGGTTCTCCACGTTCAAAGCTTTTAATGCTTTCAAAGATAATATGGGGGCCAACAGCAAGAGGTCATTGCTTTCCTCTTCATACGCCTTTCTTAATGTACCAAATGATGCTGTTAGCATCTGCCTATTACTGAAAAGCTCACTTATGTCAGGGAAAAACATTCAGGTCCCTGGATTACGTTGGTTAACACAGTTTTTATGGACGCACTTCATAATGTGAACACTGTCCAAGACGAAACACACAAAGGTCTTGAAGGATCATATGGGTGTGCATAGACGACGATATTAAATTAAAGGTAATGTGAAAAAAATGACATTGCTTTCCGGTTTATGGAATTATTATCGGAGATAACCGCTATCACCTGCATTCGAGCATCTTCCAGCTCTTTAATGAGGCGTCTGATAAAGCAATGCAAGTCCTTTGCGTCAAGTTTTGCAGCGGGCAAAATATGTACAAAGTCTGTTTGTTGACAAAGACTGAACCATGAAGACGTACGCTGTTTTTGCAGCAATATTGCTGTTTGTGGCTGGACTTGTTACAAAACCACATTTATATTGAATGTAAGACTGTAAATGAATCTCTTCTATCACGAGTGTTATAGTCCATTCGTAGACCTTCAGTTTTAATGTCCTTTTTGGCGTACGACCAGTAGAATTTATCTTGTTAATGTAATGAAGGGCTAATGCTCTATGCAGCACAACCACGCTTGATTGTGTTTGGCTGGGAAAACTTTAACTTTGACGTACTTCGCGTGAACTTGTAAGCATGGGGTGATATGCGTGATTAACATAATACTAGCGAAAACAAGCAATTCGGCTAGATATCTCACTGCATTACTCAAAACAATCTCAACTTGCTGCTTCAGAATCTTTATCACTCTCCTGGCAGTCAGAAGGAAATTGTGAAGCCGTCACTTCTTCTAGTAGTGCCAATATCTACCCTAAAATAAGCTCAACTTCTGCCTCATCATTTCCAGGACATTTTGGAATTTTCTCTAAGTGATGAAATGTATCTCCCAGTTTTCTTACTTCAGCAATTTAAACAGAGAACACAACGGTGCCTACCTTCTTAATCCGCGTCGCTCCAAAGTATGCCTTCAAGGAGAGGTCTGCATTCACAACCACAGCATAGCGCATAATTGGCGCATATTGATGCTCAAGATTCAAGAATTGCACTTTGTCTTTCGTGACCACTTTGTTCCACAAATTCCTCGCTGAAAACTTGTTCATGAGACACAAAAGGTCTTCGAAAGAGGGGACTGCGTTGTTCTTCTTTACTTCTTGAACGCTGATTGACTGTTGCACTGCCTCCTGCAATGCTTGAGCCTCCAGTCGAGCACGTTTTTCTTCTGTGGCTTCGCGGTTGGCACTTTTTTCTTCAGAAAGGTGCGTTGGGCAGCCACCAACAATGCCTGGCGTAGTCCCCAGCCTTAGATGCCTGAGCTTGAGGGGAACTTTGACGACTTTGTCAGTGTCCGTGTCCGATGTAAGAAGTCACTCCAATGAAAGTGCTTTTGACAGCAATGTGAATGGAAAGAAGCAGACTTCCTTACTGCTGCGTGCTTCGTTGGCGCAAAATCCTTACGTGGGAACCTGTAGACGCGAACTGTGGGTCCCACAGCATGATTGGAGTTACAACTGGGGGACAACAACCTCCAGGCATACTGCTTGGGTTGTCACTACATGCCGTAGCAGCAATACTGAGTCGAAGTAGCGTGATAGAGAAAGTTCGTCCACTTGCGACCGACTACTAAATAACCTGTTTTACGCACAATGTAGCCTGAACACGACAAATGCTTTCTGCTACAAAAAGAACTGTAACGTTTTGAAGGCTGAAATGGTCGCACCTATTGTGAAATAAATAATGCACTACGGTAGTATTCAAGTCATACAGCAAGACAAAAGCTTTTCTGGGGGAAGAATGTAACGAAACAAGCAAGTTTTTGTCTACTTGATTGCTTAACAAGCTACTGCACTCACGCCCTGGCATGCAATTTCCACCATGCTAGTCGGCAGCTGCAAGCCATGAAAAGCCATACTGCTTTCTCGTCGGTTCAGTCCGCTGCCTCATACCGCCGCCGATCTCACCGGGATGACGTCATGCTGTAGAAAGGAGGACATGGAGAGGCCTTCAATAGTCTAGGTGGCAAGCATGTACCCAGGAGGGGGGGGGGGGCGGCCTCCCCCCTCGTCGCAGGAGCATTGCATAGGCCGAAAGGCATGACTTTGAACTGATATAAGCCATTCAGCCTAATGAAGGCCGTCTTCTCGCGGTCCATTTCATCAGCTGAAATCTGCCAGTAGCCGCATCGAAGATCGATGGACGAGAAATATTTAGCTCCGTGCAAGCAGTCCAAGGCGACATCGATGCGTGGTATTGGGTAGATGTCTTTTCACGTGATCTTGTTTAAGTGGCGATAATCGACGGAACAACGCCATGTACCATCTTTCTTTTTCACAAGGATGACAGGCGAAGCCCAAGGGCTGGCTGATGGCTCGATGACCCCTTTGCGGAGCATTTTGTCCACTTCTGATTGGATGACTCGACGTTCGGCATGCGATACCAGATAGGGACGCCGACGAATAGGATTCATGTCTCCAGTGTTTATACGGTGGTGAACAACAGAGGTTTGGCCTAAAGCACCGTCGCCGAAATCAAAGATGTCACTGTACGATTCAAGCAGGTGACATAGGTCCGTGGCCAGTGCAGAGGTGAGGACAGGTGCAATCATTTTCGCGAAGTCATCCGTTAAGGAACCAGAGCTGTGAGCTGCAATAGGCGCTAATAATCCACTCTCGGCATTCAGATTCTCAATGTAAAATTCGGAAACACTACTAACGCTGGCCAAGAACATTCCCGCCGGAATCACTTGAGGGCACAGGCCGAAATTCAGAAGCGGTAGAACCACGTCGTTATTAGTAACCGTGACCAAAGTATGCAAAACAGCAACGTTACGGTTCAAAAGCGCGTCGTTAATGGGGCAAAGCACATATTCACTTTGAGTAACCTGTGGCTGGGCGGTGAAAGTGACGTGAGTAACTGCCACAAGTGCGGTGGGGGGGGTGCTCGGAGCATGGGCGAGTTGAGGCAGTTCCAATTGAAAAACGCCGGTCGCACAGTCGATGAGAGCAGAATGAGTGAATAAAAAGTCAAATCCAAGGATAACGTCGTGGGGGCACTTGCCGATCACAGCAAAGAGAACAGAAGTAGAGTGTCCGGCTACAATTAAACGCGCAGTACACATTCCAACAATGCCTCACAACTCCTGCGGAGGCGAAGAGGTAGAGTATCCGCCTCGCGTGCAAGAGGACCGTAGTTCGAATCCCGGTGCCGCGCAATTTTCCACGGGATAAAAAAAAATGCGCGTGTTGATAAAATTCCATGAACAGGTCTGGAGTGCGGCGTGATCCCGGTGACCAGAAGCGGTAATGCACTCTCTCACCAGAGCAGGATTGGCCACCCCGGTGCAGTACTTGGCCACAACTTCCTATATGAATGCAACAATCAAACCCCGGCCCTCAGTCTCTAGCAGCTGCGAAGCAACTGACCACGGCCGTGGTCAGTCCTGTGACGCAGCAGAGGGTGCTAAGAATCCCTTGCTTCTGACAGGCTGTCATTGGAAGCTGAACCTGGCAACGTTTAACGCTAGAACGTTATCAAGTGAGGCGAGTCTAGCAGTGCTATTGGAAGAATTAGAGGGCATTAAATGGGATTTAATAGGGCTCAGTGAAGTTAGGAGAACAAAAGAAGCATATACAGTGCTAAAAAGCCGGCACGCCCTGTGCTACCGGGGCTTAGCGGAGAGAGGAGAACTAGGAGTCGGATTCCTGATTAATAAGGATACAGCAAGTAACATACAGGAATTCTATAGCATTAACGAGAGGGTGGCAGGTCTCGCTGTGAAACTTATAAGAGGTACAAATTGAAGGTCGTACAGGTCTACGCCCCTACATCCAGTCATGATGACCAGGAAGTCGAAAGCTTCTATGAAGACGTGGAATCGGCGATGGGTAAAGTCAAAACAAAATACAGCATACTGATGGGCGACTTCAATGCCAAGGTAGGCAAGAAGCAGGCTGGAGACAAGGCAGTGGGGGAATATGGCATAGGCACTAGGAATAGCAGGGGAAAGTTATTAGTAGAGTTTGCAGAACAGAATACGCGAATAATGAATACCTTCTTCCGCAAGCGGGACAGCCAAAAGTGGACGTGGAGGAGCCCGAATGGCGAGACTAGAAATGAAATAGACCTCATACTCAGCGCTAACCCTGGCATCATACAATATGTGGAAATGCTCGGCAAGGTGCGCTGCAGTGACCATAGGATGGTAAGAATTCGAATTAGCCTAGACTTGAGGAGGGAACGGAAGAAACTGGTACATAAGAAGCCAGACAATGAGTTAGCGGTAAGAGGGAAACTAGAGGAATTCCGGATCAAGCTACAGAACAGGTATTCGGCTTTAACTCAGGAAGAGGACCTTAGTGCTGAAGCAATCAACGACAATCTTATGGGCATCATTAAGGAGTGTGCAATAGAAGTCGGTGGTAACTCCGTTAGACGGGATACCAGTACGCTATCGCAGGAGACGAAAGATCTGATAAAGAATCGCCAATGTATGAAAGCCTCTAACCCTACAGCAAGAATAGAACTGGCCGAACTTTCTAAGTTAATCAACAAGCGTAAGACAGCTGACATAAGGACCTACAATATTGTCATGTGGTAGTGACGTTAAAGAACACAATAGCAATACTGTGAAAGACAAAACTAGCTTTTATTGGGCAAACCTGTGCCCATACAGACAGGCTACACTAGCGTTAAGCACAACGCTAGCGGTGTACACAGTCGGCATTCGTCGAAAATCTGATCAGTGGGTCAAGCGCGTCGGCTTTTATAGATAAGTCGTCGAATATTCCAGAGTAACCGCTGAGACCCGCGTGTTTTCTACAACGTTCTACACTATTCGCGTCGCGCATACATGCAATCAGATTACACAAGTTGCGGGGAAAGACAGCGGATGGAACCATCGACAACATTCCAGAAACTTCTTTTACATGCAGGCGCGTCCTGCGCTGTGCGATAACATTTCTTAGGTGGTGAGAAGTGGTCGCCCGATAAAGATGAAGTACACGTGTCATTATCCCCCTCTTAAAAAGTATCGTCCCGATGCTACAAATATAAGAGAGCGAAACACAAACGGACACTTATTAAACAAAGGTGACAAAACAACGAAAAGAAAAAAAGTCAAAAGGTGAGTTACGCGAAGTCCCAAAGTTCATTAACGCTGGTAGTATGGCTTGAGTCGCACAACTTGGACTATTTCAGGTCGTGAGCGGCGCCGCTGTGAATGTGAAATGCCGTCTGGCACGACCTTATAGTCCAATGCACCAATACGTCGGATGATCTTGTACAGTCCGAAATAGCGACGCAATATCTTCTCGCTCAGTCCTCGTTGGCGTATAGGGGTCCAAACCAAAACACGGTCACCGGGCTGGTACTCGACGAAGCGTCGTCGGAGGTTGTAGTGTCGGCTGTCGGTACGCTGCTGGTTCTTGATCCGTAGGCGGGCGAGCTGTGGGGCTTGGTCGGCGCGCTGGAGATAGGTCGCGACGTCAAGATTTTCTTCGTCGGTGACGTGCGGCAGCATGGCATCGAGCGTCGCCGTCGGGTTCCTGCTGTAAACCAGCTTAAACGGCGTGATCTGGGTTGTTTCTTGCACCGCCGTGTTGTAAGCAAAGGTTACGTACGGCAGGACCACGTTCCACGTCTTGTGCTCGACGTCGACGTACATTGCTAGCATGTCGGCGAGGGTCTTGCTCCGGCGCTCCGTGAGACCATTCGTCTGCGGGTGGTAAGCAGTTGTCCTCCTTTGGCTTGTATGGCTTTACTGCAGAATTACTTGGGTGAGCTCTGCTGTAAAAGACGTTCCTCTGTCGGTGGTGAGGACTTCTGGGGCACCATGTCGCAGCAGAATGTTCTACTTTCGCCACTTCGGCTGCGCTGCCTTTCGGTAGAGCTTTGATATAGAGAGATAATTTAATTGTAAGAGGGCAGAGAGGTCGGCCTGAGCTAAGGCGCTCTAGCCTGCTAATCTGCACAGGGGGAGGGGGAACGGGGACATAAAGGTGTGATGAGGGATGATGATGACACAGCAAGAGGGAAGCGCAAAGGTGAAAGCCAGTTCCACACTCTGATGATACACATTCACAAATGTCATCCATGAAGCCACTATCAGGTTTCATATCAAGTCTGTAGTCATCAATTCAAGTGAACTTAAAAATAAAGGCGCTAGGACGAAGCTGGTGTGTGGGCCTCCCCCGCGTGAACCACACAAGCGCCAAAAAAAAGCTTTTTAGCATATAAAGAGCTTTGATAAGCGGCTCCAGCACGGCGAGCACTTGTAAGGCTTTTTTTGCTGCCGAATTCTCGAGACCACCGAGAATCACGCGCATTGACTCTACCAGGTGCTTCAGCATTTTTCGTACACTCCCCTTCTCATTGTGTTCATCGCCTTGCTTACCCGTAGTGTCACCGGTTTCATTGGCCCTACAATTTTTTGCCCTCTAGGCCCGCTGGCATGGCCGTGGGCCTAGAGGGCAGCAAAGGCCATTCCGTCTCTGTATCAGGTGGTGGAGGTGAATGTTTTCTGCGTTCTCTCGTCGACTTTGAATTATCAGTAGACGCCGTTACCGTACTCAATGCCCGCACAGGCAGAGGTGGTCCTGGTACCTGTGCCACGCTAGGTAGTTCTGAAATGGCCTTGTGATGCTTCTGTCGCGAGCGTTGATCACTTTTGCGAAGAGATTGAGCGGCTTCTTTACGTGAAGATTGGTCTCTCGCCAATGTTTCGAAGAATACGAACTTCTTGTTTCATCTTCGGGAATTCCTTCGAAGTCGAGCTTTAGTTTCAGCAAAGCGGGTGATTGTCTGTCGCCACGACGATCCACTTATTTCCGGATGTTGATGCCGGAAACGGTCCCAAAAAATCTGTAGCGGCAGCAGCATCGGCGTCGCACGAGAGACGACGTAGATGCTCGCGACTACACGAGTCACGAACGGCTGGCATGCTCGGGCACGGGCTAGCGTTCCGAAGGAGAATAAAAAGAATGCTACTCTAAGAGATCGAGTGTCGGTCCTTTCTCTTCTGCGAGAGCCGGTCTACGTGATCGCTCGTCGCCCCAGTTTGGTGACCCCAGGCGTGATACTGCCGCACGCTCCTGTGGTAGAGACGACCATGGACCAGACCAACGCTACGAGAGCTCAAGGTGAGAACCCTTCCGAGGAACGCGATGAGCCCTCTTGTTCCGCCATCGCTGTCCGCCTCCAACAGTACTGGGACCAGCATCCTTCGGCGTTGTTTTTTCATGCTGAAGCACAATTTCAAGTCGCTGGTATCTGCTCTCATGCCTCGAAGTTACATTACGCCGTCGCAGCACTCTCGCCCGCCGCCATTGACGAGGTAGCAGATTTGTTGAACTCCCCATTGTCTGCCGCCGCCTGTGACGACCTCAAGGCAGCACTGCTACAGCGCACAGCAGCTTCACAGCGTTCTCGCATTCAGCAGCTTCTGTCGGCTGAAGAACTTGGCGACCGACGCCCTAGTCAATTTTTTCGCCGAATGAGCCAGCTTCTCGGAAACAACGCGTGATCCATCGACGACGCGCTGTTGCGCGAATTGTTTTTGCAACGACTCCCGGCTAACGTGCAGATGGTTCTGGTGACAGCCTCTGCCATGGACCTTACCGGACTTGCCGCTTTGGCCGACAATGTCATGGAACTAGCCACCCCAACCATCGCAGCCACGGCACCGACTCCGGGTGACAATACAACCGCTATGGAAACTCTTCCCTGCTCTTCCGCAGTGCAATCAACGCTCGACTCCTTGTGTGAGCGCCTGGAACGCATCATCTGTGGAGCGGAACATCGCCGTACATCTCGCCGCCCACGCAGCCGTAGTTCCAGCAGATCAAGACGCACGGACACCCGCAATGAAACCTCAACTACAACGTCTGGCTTTGGTACTACCACCACCCTTTTGAAAACGCCGCTAGTCACTGTCGGCGTCCCTGCGCTTGGCAGGGAAACAGGCCGGCCGACCTCTAACGGCAACGAGTGGTCCGGTCCAACAGACAAGTCGCCTTTTCTACGTGAGGGACAGAATTACGGGACAACGATCCTTAGTCGACACAGGTGCTGACGTCAGCATTCTCCCCACCAAGCACTCCAACCGAAAAGCGACACCTGTGTCGTTTTTGCAAGCCGTCAACGGCCCCAGGATTCCAGTTTTCTCGTCACGCTCCGTCATGCTAAACCTTGACCTTCGACGAGCGTTCCGCTGGATTTTCCTGGTTGCAGACCTCCGTCGTGCAGTCATTGGAGCAGACTTCTTACATAACTAAGGAACTCCTTGTGGACATCCGTCTCATCGACTCCGTGACCCAGCTATCCGTTCCCAGCGTCCCATCATCAGGCACTTCGCCCATAGCGCCTATTTCTTCCATGTTGGATGAACCTTTCGCCGCGCTCCTACGCGAGTTTGCAACTTTGGCGCGCCTGCCGGACTGGACGCAACCGGTGCAACGTGACGTGTGCCATCACATCGTCACCTCCGACCCACCGGTCTATTTCCGACCCCGGCGTTTGTCCCCGGAGAAACTCAAGATCGCTCGCGCGGAATTCGAACACATGCTGCAACTTGGCATATTCTGCCCTTCCTCCAGTAACTGGGCATCACCACTTCACATGGCGCCTAAAATGACGGGCGACTGGCGCCCATGCGGCGATTACCGGGCACTAAACAACGTCACAGTTCTTGATCGCTACCCTCTACCGAACATTCAGGACTTTCACGGTAGCGTTGCACGGTGCGACGATCTTTTCTAAGATCGATCTCGTTCGCGCCTACCATCAACTACCGGTCGCTGAAGAAATTCCCAAGACCGCCATCGCCACACCCTTCGGTCTTTTCGAATTTCTCCGCATGCCTTTCGGTCACGGAGTAAAGCCCCAACCACTGGCACGCGCCGAAAGCTTCGGCGCGCGCTGGCAAGCGAATGCGTCGCTTCGCTTCGGCTGGAGGGAAAGGGCGCGCAACCACTGGAGACAAACTCCGACGCGCGCCGAAGCTCGCTCCTCGGCTGCGGCGCACTGTTGCTGGACTATTCCGTCTTCATCTGTCAAAGTCCGGCCTAAAACAGCTTGCTGTAAACTAAGCTTGAAACAATAAGTTAGCGATCTGTATGTGCTTTTAGATATAAAAAACACGTTTGAATAATGAACATACACCTGCCGCAACAGTTTTTTATTTTTGAAGTAACAATAGTGTACAAAATATCGACATCAGCGCTCGCGCGTCGTCTGTCTGCAAGATCGCTTTGCAAACACCTGCACGACGATGCCATATATCAAAAACTGGTGCACCATTTCATTTTTTGGTAGCTTATTGCACAGCCAACTATGTAAGAATTAGGCGCGCAATGTATAACTGAAAAAAATCTGTGTTGGAAATATTGCCACGTAGTAGTGACGGTAAATAAATAGTGCCGGCTCAATCGCAACGATAGCGGCGAGCAATGTCGGCAATCGTAGAAAATCTCATCTTTAATCTCATCTGCGGGTCAAGCGCGTCGGTTTGCATACGTCAGTCGTCGAAAGTTACAGCCTATTCGCTGGTGCCCGCGCGCCTTCCAGGAACTACAACACAATTCGTGTCGCGTATGCAATCAGATTAGCAAGGTTCGTCGACAACAGACAGAACCATCGATAACATTCGCGAAACTTCCGATACGTTCAGGCGCATCCTGCACCGAGCGATAACGTTTAACGTTTTTTAGCCGGTGAAATACGGTAACCGGATACAGATAAAGCATCCGTGTCAATATAATTATGCTTGTTGGTGCATGAGAGAAACGT
This sequence comes from Dermacentor andersoni, assembly GCF_023375885.2. Taxonomy (NCBI): domain Eukaryota; kingdom Metazoa; phylum Arthropoda; class Arachnida; order Ixodida; family Ixodidae; genus Dermacentor; species Dermacentor andersoni. Next base: position 230,777,418 of record NC_092815.1, on the reverse strand, counting down.
GAAAAAGTGGGTTCTGAGAAAATCAGCAAAACAGAATTGAAACACCTGTAGCACTCAAAAAAAAAAACTAGAATAGCTAAAATGTATGTAATTCGTATCTTGTCTCCCCCCAATTCTTGATTCTGCCAAATCTAGCCCATGGAGCGCCTCTATTATTCTAGGTTGTTTTGATGCATCAACACCGCATCCGGAGGCCTTCACATTGATTGTATTGCTACAAAACATTTTCACAGTGTAAGGGCCACGTTCTATTGTAACTGGTTTCCACATATCAAGTTTGCCTTTCTTTACATTAATGAAATGACATACCGTCAGATAATACAAGCTTGAGAATTAGAGGGTTTTAATAGGAGTCTTTCGTTGCCCTTTGCCAAGTCGTACTATTGAAGCACTTATTCGAATGTATGGGAGCAGCTCATTTGCATAGTATAAGAAATATATAAACAGGTTATTTTCACAATTTATACACTTCGTCACCACAAAAAGAAAAATTGCAGTTTATTGTTTTCAGCCTGCTATGATGTTTTGTCTGAGAAAGATATATTCAATTTGTTCTGCGAGGCACGCAATAATTGCAGTGGCATATTATTTTTTTGCACAACACTGCATACAGTAGCCAGCCATTATTAAAACTCAGAAGAAATTAATAGCACAATGCATATGATGAGGCACATAGCATATTATTGCACTTTCTTAATTCATGCCAGAACGACGACCACAGGCGTCCTTCTCCAACAAGGTCAGCATCCATCGTGCCTCCTTACCATCGGGCTTCACACCCTCAGCACGTTCAACCTCAGCTTTGTGGTGTTTAAAACAACCTCAAGTGCGTCTTACGGTTCCAGGGATAAGAAAGAAGACCATCCTGCCTACCTTGGCCTTGAAGCAAGCAGCTCTGGATTGTTTGCACACTTTCTACTTTGATCGAGTCCACATATATACGGATGGTTCTTCCACTCAGACCAGCTCCACCAGCGCAGTGGTTATACCATCACGATCACTAAGCATCCAATACAAGATTTCTCACTTGACAACATCGACCGGCAATATTCTGCGATTCAAAGGCGGTCTTACAATGTCTTCTATCATCTCTTCGTCGCGGGTCATGTGAACAACTCATGTCGGAGATACTAGAAATGCACCATCACATGATCATGAAAGGACACGACGTCGTGTTTCAGTGGCTGCCTGGTCATTGCGGTATCTCCGGCAACGACCTCACTGACGAAGCTGCTAGGAAAGCCCACGAAGGAGCAACCCTTGTTTCTGTACCTTTATCGCGGACTGACGCAGCCCAACACTTAGGCAAGCTAGCGCACTCTTTTGACATTGGAAAAGTGGCACACACCTGAATTCACTCAACATCGATTGCATTCCCTCGATCCCTCTATGCAACTGCGGCTGTTACCAGGTCTTCTGCGAAATGAGGAAACAGTGCTGTGCCGCTTACGTTTGGGCGTCGCATTCACCAGTGCATATGCATTTTTGATTGGAATGGCTGATAGCGCCGAGTGCAATGCCTGCGGTGTCGAGGAAACCATAGAACACCTAATGTGCTACTGCCCATCTTTTAAAGATGAAAGGCAAGACCTCTGCAGAGCTCTCAATCAGCTAGATGGAAAGCCGTTCACCTTGAACAAGATCTTGGGACCATGGCCTCGCATATCGCAGCTACAAAAGGCCACAAAAGCGCTGCTGCGATATTTGAAAGATACCGGATTGAGTCAACGTCTATGATCCAGACTGAGTGACCGACTGATATCCCCAGTGGACTTTCTCTTTTAATCTTTCCGTTCCCCTTTCCCTTTCCCCAGTGTAGGGTAGCCAACCGGGCTCAGTCCTGGTTAACCTCCCTACCTTTCATTTATCATTTTCTCTCTCTCTTCTTAATTTATGCCCTTTTTTTAATTGCACGAAAGCTACTGCACTAAAATAGTATACTAGTACATACTTAAAAAGCACAATTTTACACTACGATAATAGTCAATCATTCAAATTTTTATTGTAGTGCCCAGGAAGAGCTAGAGAGCCTTTGTACCGGTGCACTTAACGAGCACTATGTGAGACAAAATGTAGAGAAAACATGAATGTAGTAGACAAAAAAATGGAAGATAGAGAAACAAATAGGCAAAAAAGGAAACGCGGAAAAGTAAAAGGGAGTTAATCCTACGTGATTATCTACAGATACACAAAACACAGGAAATGAACTCTGAAGTATGTTTTGGAGTCGAGTCTTATTAGCAAAATCTTGTAACAAGCCCAGGCAACGAATGTGGAATGCTACCTGGTATACTGTTGCGGCAGAAACAAATCCATATGATCAAGAAGCTTTAAGGAATGTATAATGTCATGGACCACCTTATACAGGAACAAGAGGTGCGAGTTAAAGTATATTTGAGAAGGCTCAACTGCGGTCGCCAGAATGGCAAAAGTGGTGCTTGAAGATAGACATCAATTTATTCTGGATGCGTTAAATGAGGTTAGAATTAGATTTGCTCATTGCACCCCCCTCCTACAGAGGCATACTCTAGTAGTTGGAGGCACACAGCAGAATTTCAGAAACACAACAGGTGAGTGGAAATCATGCAATATACGGCATGCAATTCCGAGAGCGTGAAGGGCATCTTGTTTAATTATCTATGTGAAGAGAAGCTTAGCATTTTGTCGAAGTATACACCAAGATCTTTCATTTCATCGACCCTAAGGAGTGGAGCATCACGTAGGGTGTATCAAAATTTCACATGGTGCGTTTTGTGCATATAACTTAATGCCATAGTGTTGGGAGCATTTAAGAGTACTTATTGCTTCTGCACCAGTTTGAGAGTGAAAAAATGTCTTTTTGGAAGTCGATGCAGTGGTGAACACCGTTAACCGTCTGAAATAGTCTGAATGTCTGAAATGTCGGCACACAAAGTCATGCTGTTCATTTATTAAAATGCTCTTAGCACTAACAGAAAGCGAGGAATCCCATATCGATTCAAACACCTGACGCACTGAAGAGGAGAGATATAGGTCGGCAGTTAGTAACTGCACATCTAGCACCTGATTTGTGCATGGGCAATGTTCATGCTACCTTCCGAGTGCTAGAAAAGGTACTAGACTTTAGGGAGCTATTGAAGATGCTTGTGAGAACGAGGAACAAGTATGCTTCCATACGTCTTAACCCTTTCAGACACCACTTTATCCCGTTGATTGAAAAGTTGTTTTCACCACATCTCTTGCATCCTCAGAATCGTAGAAAATGTACAGCTGTAGCAAATATTAAGAATTTTCAATTGTTTAGCGAGTCTTGTCAAGTTTACAAAATTTCGACTCCATGCGAAAACTCACTACAGGAACACAAGATATGAGAACATGTACTATTTCGTGTTTTGAAAAGCATGAAAAGCACTTATCCAGCCACTTGACAATTATGCCTGGTGCACAACATTGTAAAAAACAATGAAAGAAGTGAACCCACTACATACTGACACAGTAACAACACCCAGCCGTCTACCTTCCCACTCATTTTGTTAAAACATTCTGCACGTTATTCAAAATTGCAGCACAGTTCCAATAATAAGTGTTTCAATATGTATGAAACACATTTTAAATACCATTACTTTCATCAGTGCTTTTGCTATTAATGCACACTCCTGCTGTGTCCAATTGTGTAGACAGCGTCTCAAAGGGTTAAGCTCTGTGGAGGAAATAGGCAAAGTTTAAGGCACTTCATATACTTGGAAACGAGGTTTTTATTGACTGTTAGCATACACTGTGCCAGACTGAGAAGGAAGGTTACTTGAAGCATATTTCACACCATATAGCAAACAGAAATGTTCTGCAAAGGCATCAGCAATCTTCGAGACAAGACCACTATTTTCATGAAGAAGACGTACATCTTTGGCACTTCTTTTAGAAGAGAGAGCCCACAAAGCTCCAGAAATATTTTGAATTATGTGTCACGCTGGCTTCAACACAATCAATGTGGTCAAAGTGATGATTCTAATAATAATATTAATAATAATAATCTTAGTGGTAACTTGGCACACTAGACTAAAAAGAAGGCTGATGCCTGTAAGAGCATCTGATAACCAGCCATCTAAAGCAGGAATTTGCAGGATGCAGAAGACACTTCCTTCCCCTCCACGTGCACACACACTTGCTCAATAACACAGCACGGCACACATGCACACATTCGACAGGTGCACAACACACAGGAGTGCCAATGAAGTCTGGTTCCAAGGAACGAGAATCCAAATCGCCAGGGGGGTGGAGAGAAAGCTCTGCATGCCAGATATAATCATGGAGTTGTGGTGTCGGGCCATAGAGGCGTGATGAGGGCTCAGGCTGTGCTGACCACTTGTTCAGACGAACTGAAGAAAGATTAGTGCTGTCCAGAGAGACGTCAAACATCCTGCAGTATAGACTAGTGCAATGTTGCTTTGGTATTGCAGGGTGTGCTACTTGAGGGGTTTGAGGCAATCCTCGAAGGCTGGCATGAGCTTGTGACAACCGAAAAGACGGGAGTAAAGGGTGCGTATTGTCCGGCCCTGAACAAGCTTAAGTTTGTTAGCGTCGCGAGTTTGGTACGGGAACTATACTGATGAGCAGTACTCAAGTTGTGACAGAATGATAGAAGTGTAGAGTGCTCGGAAAACCTTAGGTCATCAGGGAAGGGAGACACGGGACACAAAGCCAAGGAAGGGCCGGTGCTTACATACAGTGCTGGTGACATATGCGGAAAAGTTGAGAGAACAGCTAAATGCTACACCCAGAATGGGAAGAGCCCGAACAGTCTTTATAGAAGTGCCTCCAAGGAAGAAGGTTGGACGTGCAGCAGTTTCGTTGTGGCTGATTCGCATGGCAGCACTTTTTACGGTGCTACTACAAAGTTTGATATTGTAGGCCCAGTCGTTCACCTTTACGGAATGTATTTATTGTAAGCACATATGCTGTGCATCGGCATATTGTTGTTGTGGAAGCGTTAACTTGTTAATCAAACATATTCTGCGCAGATGCATTAGTAACTTGGTTTTGAGTAGATCTTTGTCCTGACTACAATTTATAGTATCGCAGCAAGAAACATTTTAGTAGAGGCTGAAGGGATTCCAGCAGTTTAAGCATACTGACTGCACAAAACACTGATGACACCTTTTCACCTTCCCCACAATGCACTCACACCATCTACACTTTCCATAAGCAAAAAGTGAGATAAAAAATCAATTACAGTTTCACTGACTCAGTACTTGCTGCTTCTAAAGCGGGCATCGAAGCAATCGTGGTATACGCTGCTACATGCATAGGTCTTGCATGATGCAGGTCTTGCTATGCACTGCACACACTCAAACATGACTGCGTTGTCACGTATGCTTCAGTGCGTCAGTGTTCTTGATTGCTAGACGAGCGATTTATGCCCAACTAGCCCAAAAGACGGACGCACTAGAAAAAAGTGAGTGAATGAGTACAGTGAACTTGTACTGAACTGGATTCACACGCCGAATAGAAGAGCGCAGCGTCAGCTGAAACAGGCGGCACGGCTGATTATGTAAGTACTTCCAATAGTTCGGCTACTAGTGTATTTCGCTTTCGGAAGTTATCTTTACCACTGGAAACAGCGCAGAGCTTGCCCGTTAAACTTGAGTCAACCGACACCACACGAAACACGCCACGGTTGAGCAACCGAACTTCCACACGGTTCATTCACCACATCACAGGTCACACGAAGTCAAGAGTGCCATATTTTAAATCACTGCAGCACCAAACGGACCTGAAAATTCATTTCCTTCCACAGAGTTTCTCAGGTGAGTTCGTTCACTCGCCAGTTACGAACTCGATGGACGCGCTAGGCCTACGCGTAACGTAAACAACATCGGCGATAGGCGAGTGTTGATTATCCAGACTTCGGAACTCGTAAACGTGTTTCCATTCGTTTTGAGCACAACAAAATGCACATACAACAAGCACAGACGTTGCGGCAATCATGATTCGGTTGGCTGTTTTAGCAGACGATCGTACCGAGCCCGGCGGAACCCAGTGCGCAGGTTGGATTAGTCGGCGTCGTTCGAAGTCGCTTCGGATCCACGTAGCACTGCCACAACCCACGGTCGTCGGTCGGTCGGTCATGTCGTTGTCGGCCTACTATTAAAACACTGTCTTTCAGGAACACTGTCGCGCGCGTCGTGCGTCCAAAAAACTCGGACGATTGTTGGTGCCGGGGCCTTCGCAATGCTTCGCACGGTCGGCCATTACAGGCCTAGCAGCCAGAGACTCCGCAGCCTCCGATTGGTTGACGCCTGCGAGGCGTCGCAGCCTCCCATTGGTGCACGCCGGCGCAGCTTCGCCGCGCGCCGGCAAACTTCTAGCATCGGCAGTAGACATAATCGCTGCGCGACGTTCCGCTTCAGCGAGTTCCCGACCGACGCTTTGGCGCATTTGACCCTTCGGCGCGCGCCGAAGGGTCAAATGCAAGACCTATGCAAGACCTATGCAAGACCTATGCATCATGCAAGACCTATGCATGTAGCAGCGTATACCACGATTGCTTCGATGCCCGCTTTAGAAGCAGCAAGTACTGAGTCAGTGAAACTGTAATTGATTTTTTATCTCACTTTTTGCTTATGGAAAGTGTAGATGGTGTGAGTGCATTGTGGGGAAGGTGAAAAGGTGTCACCAGTGTTTTGTGCAGTCAGTATGCTTAAACTGCTGGAACCCCTTCAGCCTCTACTAAAATGTTTCTTGCTGCGATACTATAAATTGTAGTCAGGACAAAGACCTACTCAAAACCAAGTTACTAATGCATCTGCGCAGAATATGTTTGATTAACAAGTTAACGCTTCCACAACAACAATATGCCGATGCACAGCATATGTGCTTAAAATAAATACATTCCGTAAAGGTGAACGACTGAGCCTACAATATCAAACTTTGTAGTAGCACCGTAAAAAGTGCTGCCATGCGAATCAGCCACAACGAAACTGCTGCACGTCCAACCTTCTTCCTTGGAGGCACTTCTATAAAGACTGTTCGGGCTCTTCCCATTCTGGGTGTAGCATTTAGCTGTTCTCTCAACTTTTCCGCATATGTCACCAGCACTGTATGTAAGCACCGGCCCTTCCTTGGCTTTGTGTCCCGTGTCTCCCTTCCCTGATGACCTAAGGTTTTCCGAGCACTCTACACTTCTATCATTCTGTCACAACTTGAGTACTGCTCATCAGTATAGTTCCCGTACCAAACTCGCGACGCTAACAAACTTAAGCTTGTTCAGGGCCGGACAATACGCACCCTTTACTCCCGTCTTTTCGGTTGTCACAAGCTCATGCCAGCCTTCGAGGATTGCCTCAAACCCCTCAAGTAGCACACCCTGCAATACCAAAGCAACATTGCACTAGTCTATACTGCAGGATGTTTGACGTCTCTCTGGACAGCACTAATCTTTCTTCAGTTCGTCTGAACAAGTGGTCAGCACAGCCTGAGCCCTCATCACGCCTCTATGGCCCGACACCACAACTCCATGATTATATCTGGCATGCAGAGCTTTCTCTCCACCCCCCTGGCGATTTGGATTCTCGTTCCTTGGAACCAGACTTCATTGGCACTCCTGTGTGTTGTGCACCTGTCGAATGTGTGCATGTGTGCCGTGCTGTGTTATTGAGCAAGTGTGTGTGCACGTGGAGGGGAAGGAAGTGTCTTCTGCATCCTGCAAATTCCTGCTTTAGATGGCTGGTTATCAGATGCTCTTACAGGCATCAGCCTTCTTTTTAGTCTAGTGTGCCAAGTTACCACTAAGATTATTATTATTAATATTATTATTAGAATCATCACTTTGACCACATTGATTGTGTTGAAGCCAGCGTGACACATAATTCAAAATATTTCTGGAGCTTTGTGGGCTCTCTCTTCTAAAAGAAGTGCCAAAGATGTACGTCTTCTTCATGAAAATAGTGGTCTTGTCTCGAAGATTGCTGATGCCTTTGCAGAACATTTCTGTTTGCTATATGGTGTGAAATATGCTTCAAGTAACCTTCCTTCTCAGTCTGGCACAGTGTATGCTAACAGTCAATAAAAACCTCGTTTCCAAGTATATGAAGTGCCTTAAACTTTGCCTATTTCCTCCACAGAGCTTAACCCTTTGAGACGCTGTCTACACAATTGGACACAGCAGGAGTGTGCATTAATAGCAAAAGCACTGATGAAAGTAATGGTATTTAAAATGTGTTTCATACATATTGAAACACTTATTATTGGAACTGTGCTGCAATTTTGAATAACGTGCAGAATGTTTTAACAAAATGAGTGGGAAGGTAGACGGCTGGGTGTTGTTACTGTGTCAGTATGTAGTGGGTTCACTTCTTTCATTGTTTTTTACAATGTTGTGCACCAGGCATAATTGTCAAGTGGCTGGATAAGTGCTTTTCATGCTTTTCAAAACAGGAAATAGTACATGTTCTCATATCTTGTGTTCCTGTAGTGAGTTTGGCATGGAGTCGAAATTTTGTAAACTTGACAAGACTCGCTAAACAATTGAAAATTCTTAATATTTGCTACAGCTGTACATTTTCTACGATTCTGAGGATGCAAGAGATGTGGTGAAAACAACTTTTCAATCAACGGGATAAAGTGGTGTCTGAAAGGGTTAAGACGTATGGAAGCATACTTGTTCCTCGTTCTCACAAGCATCTTCAATAGCTCCCCAAAGTCTAGTACCTTTTCTAGCACTCGGAAGGTAGCATGAACATTGCCCATGCACAAATCAGGTGCTAGATGTGCAGTTACTAACTGCCGACCTATATCTCTCCTCTTCAGTGCGTCAGGTGTTTGAATCGATATGGGATTCCTCGCTTTCTGTTAGTGCTAAGAGCATTTTAATAAATGAACAGCATGACTTTGTGTGCCGACATTTCAGACATTCAGACTATTTCAGACGGTCAACGGTGTTCACCACTGCATCGACTTCCAAAAAGACATTTTTTCACTCTCAAACTGGTGCAGAAGCAATAAGTAATCTTAAATGCTTCCAACACTATGGCATTAAGTTATATGCACAAAACGCACCATGTGAAATTTTGATACACCCTACGTGATGCTCCACTCCTTAGGGTCGATGAAATGAAAGATCTTGGTGTATACTTCGACAAAATGCTAAGCTTCTCTTCACATAGATAATTAAACAAGATGCCCTTCACGCTCTTGGAATTGCATGCCGTATATTGCATGATTTCCACTCACCTGTTGTGTTTCTGAAATTCTGCTGTGTGCCTCCAACTACTAGAGTATGCCTCTGTAGGAGGGGGGTGCAATGAGCAAATCTAATTCTAACCTCATTTAACGCATCCAGAATAAATTGATGTCTATCTTCAAGCACCACTTTTGCCATTCTGGCGACCGCAGTTGAGCCTTCTCAAATATACTTTAACTCGCACCTCTTGTTCCTGTATAAGGTGGTCCATGACATTATACATTCCTTAAAGCTTCTTGATCATATGGATTTGTTTCTGCCGCAACAGTATACCAGGTAGCATTCCACATTCGTTGCCTGGGCTTGTTACAAGATTTTGCTAATAAGACTCGACTCCAAAACATACTTCAGAGTTCATTTCCTGTGTTTTGTGTATCTGTAGATAATCACGTAGGATTAACTCCCTTTTACTTTTCCGCGTTTCCTTTTTTGCCTATTTGTTTCTCTATCTTCCATTTTTTTGTCTACTACATTCATGTTTTCTCTACATTTTGTCTCACATAGTGCTCGTTAAGTGCACCGGTACAAAGGCTCTCTAGCTCTTCCTGGGCACTACAATAAAAATTTGAATGATTGACTATTATCGTAGTGTAAAATTGTGCTTTTTAAGTATGTACTAGTATACTATTTTAGTGCAGTAGCTTTCGTGCAATTAAAAAAAGGGCATAAATTAAGAAGAGAGAGAGAAAATGATAAATGAAAGGTAGGGAGGTTAACCAGGACTGAGCCCGGTTGGCTACCCTACACTGGGGAAAGGGAAAGGGGAACGGAAAGATTAAAAGAGAAAGTCCACTGGGGATATCAGTCGGTCACTCAGTCTGGATCATAGACGTTGACTCAATCCGGTATCTTTCAAATATCGCAGCAGCGCTTTTGTGGCCTTTTGTAGCTGCGATATGCGAGGCCATGGTCCCAAGATCTTGTTCAAGGTGAACGGCTTTCCATCTAGCTGATTGAGAGCTCTGCAGAGGTCTTGCCTTTCATCTTTAAAAGATGGGCAGTAGCACATTAGGTGTTCTATGGTTTCCTCGACACCGCAGGCATTGCACTCGGCGCTATCAGCCATTCCAATCAAAAATGCATATGCACTGGTGAATGCGACGCCCAAACGTAAGCGGCACAGCACTGTTTCCTCATTTCGCAGAAGACCTGGTAACAGCCGCAGTTGCATAGAGGGATCGAGGGAATGCAATCGATGTTGAGTGAATTCAGGTGTGTGCCACTTTTCCAATGTCAAAAGAGTGCGCTAGCTTGCCTAAGTGTTGGGCTGCGTCAGTCCGCGATAAAGGTACAGAAACAAGGGTTGCTCCTTCGTGGGCTTTCCTAGCAGCTTCGTCAGTGAGGTCGTTGCCGGAGATACCGCAATGACCAGGCAGCCACTGAAACACGACGTCGTGTCCTTTCATGATCATGTGATGGTGCATTTCTAGTATCTCCGACATGAGTTGTTCACATGACCCGCGACGAAGAGATGATAGAAGACATTGTAAGACCGCCTTTGAATCGCAGAATATTGCCGGTCGATGTTGTCAAGTGAGAAATCTTGTATTGGATGCTTAGTGATCGTGATGGTATAACCACTGCGCTGGTGGAGCTGGTCTGAGTGGAAGAACCATCCGTATATATGTGGACTCGATCAAAGTAGAAAGTGTGCAAACAATCCAGAGCTGCTTGCTTCAAGGCCAAGGTAGGCAGGATGGTCTTCTTTCTTATCCCTGGAACCGTAAGACGCACTTGAGGTTGTTTTAAACACCACAAAGCTGAGGTTGAACGTGCTGAGGGTGTGAAGCCCGATGGTAAGGAGGCACGATGGATGCTGACCTTGTTGGAGAAGGACGCCTGTGGTCGTCGTTCTGGCATGAATTAAGAAAGTGCAATAATATGCTATGTGCCTCATCATATGCATTGTGCTATTAATTTCTTCTGAGTTTTAATAATGGCTGGCTACTGTATGCAGTGTTGTGCAAAAAAATAATATGCCACTGCAATTATTGCGTGCCTCGCAGAACAAATTGAATATATCTTTCTCAGACAAAACATCATAGCAGGCTGAAAACAATAAACTGCAATTTTTCTTTTTGTGGTGACGAAGTGTATAAATTGTGAAAATAACCTGTTTATATATTTCTTATACTATGCAAATGAGCTGCTCCCATACATTCGAATAAGTGCTTCAATAGTACGACTTGGCAAAGGGCAACGAAAGACTCCTATTAAAACCCTCTAATTCTCAAGCTTGTATTATCTGACGGTATGTCATTTCATTAATGTAAAGAAAGGCAAACTTGATATGTGGAAACCAGTTACAATAGAACGTGGCCCTTACACTGTGAAAATGTTTTGTAGCAATACAATCAATGTGAAGGCCTCCGGATGCGGTGTTGATGCATCAAAACAACCTAGAATAATAGAGGTGCTCCATGGGCTAGATTTGGCAGAATCAAGAATTGGGGGGAGACAAGATACGAATTACATACATTTTAGCTATTCTAGTTTTTTTTTTGAGTGCTACAGGTGTTTCAATTCTGTTTTGCTGATTTTCTCAGAACCCACTTTTTCACGTTTCTCTCATGCACCAACAAGCATAATTATATTGACACGGATGCTTTATCTGTATCCGGTTACCGTATTTCACTGGCTAAAAAACGTTAAACGTTATCGCTCGGTGCAGGATGCGCCTGAACGTATCGGAAGTTTCGCGAATGTTATCGATGGTTCTGTCTGTTGTCGACGAACCTTGCTAATCTGATTGCATACGCGACACGAATTGTGTTGTAGTTCCTGGAAGGCGCGCGGGCACCAGCGAATAGGCTGTAACTTTCGACGACTGACGTATGCAAACCGACGCGCTTGACCCGCAGATGAGATTAAAGATGAGATTTTCTACGATTGCCGACATTGCTCGCCGCTATCGTTGCGATTGAGCCGGCACTATTTATTTACCGTCACTACTACGTGGCAATATTTCCAACACAGATTTTTTTCAGTTATACATTGCGCGCCTAATTCTTACATAGTTGGCTGTGCAATAAGCTACCAAAAAATGAAATGGTGCACCAGTTTTTGATATATGGCATCGTCGTGCAGGTGTTTGCAAAGCGATCTTGCAGACAGACGACGCGCGAGCGCTGATGTCGATATTTTGTACACTATTGTTACTTCAAAAATAAAAAACTGTTGCGGCAGGTGTATGTTCATTATTCAAACGTGTTTTTTATATCTAAAAGCACATACAGATCGCTAACTTATTGTTTCAAGCTTAGTTTACAGCAAGCTGTTTTAGGCCGGACTTTGACAGATGAAGACGGAATAGTCCAGCAACAGTGCGCCGCAGCCGAGGAGCGAGCTTCGGCGCGCGTCGGAGTTTGTCTCCAGTGGTTGCGCGCCCTTTCCCTCCAGCCGAAGCGAAGCGACGCATTCGCTTGCCAGCGCGCGCCGAAGCTTTCGGCGCGTGCCAGTGGTTGGGGCTTAAGACATATAGGAGGTGAAACTCCCGTCAACGCGAGCGAGCGCGGGCGACCAGATATAGCCTCAATTGTTGTATGCGCCGACGCTACCCTATGCAGTGGCGGCACCATGCGGCGCGTCGTAGAAGCCGCAGCGGAAAAAAAAAAAATACAGCAGCACCCGGCAGGCGGCTCGGCGGCTCCGGCAGCTCCGGCGCTCACTCCGGCGGCGTCCGCTCAAAGCAGACGACATGCAGACGACACGGGTGTTTGCTTCAGCGGGCACGCCGTAATCGAACTGCGTAGGTGCGCGCACTCAAGAAAACTGTTTTGTTGTGTGCCCATCAAAAAAAGCAACACGTGTGGCAAACTTCCGCTAATCTTCCTCTTATCGCGAAGCAGCTAGGGCAACTAGTTTTCGCGAGTCTTAAAAAAATGAAAACGAACGGAAACACATGCACGGCGGCATCCTTCCTACGCGCACCCCTGTGAGCACTAGAGCGATAAACAAGCGGTCGCCCTTTGAGCGGTTAGGAACGAGATAGCCATCAGTTTCGCAAGCGCAAAAAGCCGAAAACCGCCCGCCACGGAGCAAGATAGCCCTGGCTACAACCAGAAGTTACGTATCATCTGATAGCTGTCATGGAAAACGCGTTTTATTTTTTACTGTGCTCTAATGGCTGAAGCGTAGCAGCAGTTGCTTTTCGGGCTACAAGCGGTAAAGAAGCGCGCGAGAGTGCCCTCAGTAGAAGTCAGGCGCGCGCGGCAGAACGGGAGCAACACGCTCGACCGGTTGCCCTGGCAACCGAAACGGCGATAATTTCCTCCCATGCCGCCAGGTGCCGCCAGCATGAAAATATATCCGCGGGCTTGTGACCTTTTCTGGTCGCCGCAAACAGCGGAGTTTCCACTCCTAAATATTTCTTGCTCCGTGCTTTCGGTTTACGGGACGCGGGCCAATCCTTTCAGCGTTTCATCGATTCTGTCACCCGACGTTTGCCTTTCTTTTTTGCATACATTGACGACCCGCTCGTCGCAAGCTCTTCGGCAGAAAAACATCTTCACCACTTGCGGTTGTTCTCACGCCTTGCCAGTAAAGGAATTGTCATCAACGCCGCCAAGAGTGAATTCGGTCAACCTGAACTCGAGTTCCTCGGCCATATAGTTGACGCTAACGGCATTCGACCACTCCCATCCAAGATTCGCGTCATTGAAAACCTTCCCCGACCGACCACCTCACCAAGCTTCGCCAATTTCTCGGATTCGTCAATCTCTACTGCCGATTCATTCCCGAGTGCGCACGACTTATGGCTCCGCTAGACGCTCTCCTGGTAAACAAACGCAAACAAGTGCTTCAGTGGACTGAAGAGGCCACCGACGCTTTCACAAGAGCCAAGTCTGCCCACGCCGACGCCACGCTACTTAGACACACAAAGCCAGAGGCACCCACTGCCATCATGACCGACGCTTCAAACACCGCCGTTGGTGCCGTTCTGCAGCAATTCACCGACAATGCGTGGCATCCACTCGCTTTTTTCTCCAAGAAACTGAAGCCTGCGCAGTCCCGCTACAGCGTGTTCAGCCGTGAATTACGCGCTGTTTACCTGGCTATCAAGCATTTTCGCCATTTCTTAGAAGGCTGTGCATTCACTGTCTTGACTGACCACAAGCCCCTTGTGCACGCAACGAATCGTTCGGCGTCCTGTTACTCGTCCCGCGAGATTCGACACCTTTCCTACATCTCCGAGTTTACAACAACGTTCCGCCACATCAAGGGCACCGACAACGTTCCAGCCGACGTTCCGAGTCTTGTCAATGTCGTTTCCACGTTGACATCGGAACCTTTCATCATCGAGGCCGACTTACTCGCCAGTCAACAGCGTGACGACACTGAACTTCGTACACTCCAGAATTCGTCAACGTCCCTGAAATTGGAAGACGTCGTTGTGACCCCAGATGGTACGTCCATCGTCTGCGACACATCTAACGACACACCTAGACCATACATTCCGAGATCCCTTCGCAGACGTCTATTCAAAACCGTGCACAACCTGTCGCAACCTAGCATACGCGCGACACAGAAGCTTCTATCCAGTTGTATAGTTTGGTGTCAGCTAAACGCGCAAGTTCGCGATTGGGTTCGCTGCTGTTTGTCGTGTCAACGTTGGAAGATGCAGCGTCATCCCATTCCGCCTGCCAAGTCTTTTCTTCCACCGGATGCTCATTTTGACACCGTACACTTGGACCTCGTCGGCCCTCTCCCACCTTCGAAAGGTTACTGACATGCACCGACCGTTATACACGGTGGCCAGAAGCTACAGCTATATCTGACATCTCAGCGCCCACTGTTGCAGTAGCTTTCGTGTCTACGTGGATCGCAAGGTTCGGCTGCCCATCCACAATAATCACCGATCGCGGTCGGCAGTTTGACTCAGCACTCTTCAACGAGCTACTTAAACTACTCGGAACGACACGTTTTCGCACAACTGCTTACCACCCGCAGTCCAATGGACTAGTTGAACGTTTTCACCGGCATCTCAAGACCTCCCTTAAGGCGCATGAATCGCCGGAGAAGTGGGTCCTGCATTTGCCCCTCGTCTTACTTGGCATCAGAGCCGCACTCAAGAGCGACCTAGGTTGCTCCTGTGCTGAGCTAGTTTACGGCACTCACCTACGCCTACCGGGCGATTTCCTTGTCGCCACCCCCAAAACGCCTATGCCATCACCTGCCGAATACGTTGCCGAACTGCAAGCCTTCTTCAGCCAGATACGCCCCATGCCTACACGTTCACAAGAAGCAAGGTACTCGTACGCTTGTCCTGCACTCACCTCTGCTACCCACGTTTTCGTGCGTAACTGTGCCGTGCGGAAGCCTTTGCAACCACACTACTGTGGCCCATATTGTCACGTGGTGGTGACGTTCAAGAACACAGTAGCAATACTGTGAAGAAGAAAACTAACTTTTATTAGGCGAACCTGTGCCCACAAAAACAGGCTACACTTATAGCACAACGATAGCGGCGAACACTGTCGGCGATCGTCGAAAATCTGATCAGCGGGTCAAGCGTGTCGGCTTTTATAGAGCAGTCGTCGAATGTTCCAGACTAATCGTTTGGACCCGCGTGCCTTCCACAAAGTTCTACACCATTCGCGTTACGCGATGACATCAGATAACACAAGGTTCGGCGACAACAGACAGCCGGGTAGAAGCATCGATAACTTTCCAGAAACGTCGGATACATGCAGGCGCGTCCGTCGTGCGATTACAGTTGTTAAGCGGCGAAACGTGGTCGCCCGATAAAGATAAGTACACGTGTCAATGTTGTGTTCTAGGGCGTCGTCCGACGACGTTTGTTGTGAATGTCAACCACCGATCAGACACAATTGCCCAGGAACGTCTCAAACCCGCCTACATCGAAGCAGCCGCACCATCAGCTCCACCAGTATGCGACGCGACCCTGCTGCATCCTTCGCCGCCGCCTGTGCACGTGACACCCAAGGCCAAGACACGCCACGTCACGTGGCCTTTCCATCGTTCGTCGAAATTTCCTCCTTTCTAGGGGTTGAGTGTACTAGAAGGGGGGAGTGGGTCCAGCGGAGCATAGAGTTTCCTACAAGAATTTTGTAGGAAACTCTATGCAGCGGAGGTCGGACAAGTGGCGAGAGTGAAGCAAAAAACATTGAAATTCGCGGCGGCGCTGCAGTCGCCTTCTTCTGACGTTCCGGCCAATCCGGTGCCTCGACGGCCCGGCGGAACCGCGCCTACCGATGGTGGTTACGGCGGCGCCCAGCTGTCGTCTGCTCGACGCGCCGCCGTCTCCTGAACACGCCGTCGTGCTTGTGTTTATTTCGTCATTCTCTCTCTAATTGATTTTTGTACCAGGTATGCAAAAAAAAGAACACAATATAATTACTGCTTGGCCATGAATTGAGGTTCCTCGCTTCCGTCAAACGATGCCGTCTGCACGATATCTACGCGCGCAGACGGCCCTCGCATATGTGTTATGGTTTGTCTCGCAACTCGGCGACTTGGCACAGTGTTCGAAGAATGAGAGGATGAGCACACTTCGGCGAAAGAACTACGGTTGTGTAGTGGGTTGCATAACCGCATACAGTAGATTGAAAGGTCAGGCCAAGCTTTCGCTCTTCGCAGTCCCTAAATATGAAGAACGGCGACGCGTGCAGGAGCTCATTCTTCACCGCACCGACTCCTTTCGTGAGCTGCACTTTGATGCAAACTACATACTGAGGCATTATGTGCATATCATTGAAGGCCAGGAAGTGTCTACACAGCGTGGAAAGCCTGGGCTTCGGTCTGCTGCGGTACCCACAATCCTTTGCCGTATTTTCAGGATTATCTCTACGAGCAGCCTACACCCGAGCAGCCCACGCGAAAGAGAACGACCTCATATGCAACAGATGAAGGCCGGTCAACAAAGAGAACGCCCCCGATCTCAGTTGAACGGTCATTAAGATTGGAGGCATGTGTCAATGGAAACCTGCGTGCGCTCGAAGACATAGACAACCGATAACATGCTTCCTATATAAACAATGTCTTTTGCTTTATTCACCCAGGGGGTCTGGAAAACCAACTACATCTCAGGCGTATATGAGGCACAAAAATAGGGAAGAAAAAGGCTATTCCGTAAATATTTTCAAAACCCGGAATTAACCTACAAAAAAAAAAAATGTGCTGCACATAAACAATAATGTCACCCATATAGGCTCCGTAAATCTCAAATCGCTGCCGTTATTAGGGCATCGGGGAAATTTTGTTAGCATTCAATATATCGCCTTGAGAAAGGAAGAAAACAAAGGTTTACCAATTTTTATTTAACACCTAATTATGCCACACAGTTCATTAATTCCTGTAACTCATCCAATTACGGCACATGGTCCCTATTTCTTCGGAATATCAGCTATGAATTTCGTTTTCTCAAGACACAGTGAAACACGCACATAAGGTAAGGAAAGCAAACTGCAGACGCGATCCATCTGACTGCGTGACTCCCGCTAATCCAGGCATGGTCATCCTCGAACGCAAATACAACGCTGCGCTCGACCGCGGCCGTGCTTTTTTTTTTGGGGGGGGGGGGGGGGGGGGGGCACGCTGTCCTACCGGCGCCGCCGCGGCCTCCGCCGCGCGAGGGGGCGTGGCCTCCAGAAGAAGGCGATGGTGGCGCCCTCTGAATTTTCAATAAAAAATGCCTCAGCGCTGAGCCCTCGTTGGACCCACTCTCCGAATCTAGTACACTCTACTAGGGGTGGAGCCCTCTGTAGGGGCAGCAGCATCGGCGTCGCAGGAGAGATGACGCAGACGCTCGCGTCTACACGAGTCACGAACGGCTGGAACGCTCCGGCACGGGCTAGCGTTCCGAAGGAGGAGGAGGAGTGAAACTTTATTGCAAATGTCCGGCGATTTGGGCGGGGTGGGGCCATAAGCACCCCAGCCTAGGTGACGGCCTCGAGTCCTTGGACTCGGGCGGCTTCCTCGGCGTGCCGGACGGCCCACAGTTGATCGGCGAGGTCGTGGCTGAGCAGGGCCGCCTCCCAACGCGCCCCTCGGTTCGAGACTGCCATTTCTATCCCGTTAGTCGGGGACTCCTGCTGCTGGCTACCGGTACATGCCCACAGCATGTGCTGCAGCGTCGCTCTGGCTCCGCACGCTTTACAGTCGTCGGACGGATAAATGTCGGGGTAGCAGAGGTGAAGGATCGCCGGGTTAGGATATGTGTGTGTCTGCAATTGCCTCCACGCAACCGCCTGTTTCTTGTTTAGTTTGGCGTGCGGTGGTGGGTATTTACATCTGTTCAATCTGTAGTGTTGCGTGATGTCTCTGAAAGTGGTCATGCGATCCCCCCACGTCCACTCCCGCATCCCTCTCGTGGTGGGCGAGACGTCGGGAATGGCGGCGGGCGCCGCGGCTCGGCATGTAAGTCCTCGAGCCGTGGCGTGGGCCGTCTCATTTCCCGGGAGCGGAGGGTCCGTGTGGGCGGGGGTCCATACGAGGAAACGGTCGTTTTTGCGGCAAATATTGCCCTGTTGAATTTGGAGAATGCGGGCCGATTCCCGGGAGATCCGGCCGCTAGCGTAGTTGCGTATCGCTGCCTGCGAGTCGCTTATTATCACCTCGGCATCCGTGGTGGCTACCGCGAGGGCTATCGCTGCTTCCTCGGCCGCCTCCGTCTCTTCCGTGCGTATCGTCGCGCTCGCGACGCAAGTTCCGCTGTGGTCCGTGATTGCGACGGCGAAACCACGTTGCCGCTCGTAACGGGCCGCATCTACGTAGACAGTTTCTTTGTTGCTGCCGTATTTCTTTTGCAAATCTCGCGCGCGCCTGTTGCGCCGGCCAACGTGATGCGTCGGGTGCATGTTCTTGGGCAACGGCGAAACGGCGATGCGCTCGCGAATCGGTTTGGGCATCGCAACCTTCTCGCCCTGCTCTGTGTGGTAGCTGATGCCCAGCGTCTCGAGGATGTGTCGTCCGGTTCTGCTTTTTGACAAACGCTCGTACTGCGCGACGTTGTGTGCTTCTATTATCTCGTCTAGGGTATTGTGTAAACCCAGTTCGAGAAATTTATCCGTGCTGGTATTGATCGGCAATCCTATGGCACGTTTGTACGCCTTGCGGATGAGGCGGTCTAGTTTAGTTCGTTCGGCCACCTGCCACTTGAGGTAGGAGGCGACGTACTTTATGTGACTGGTTACGAACGCCTGTACCAGGCGGATCGTATTGCTTTCTTTCATTCCACTATGTCTGTTCGTGATACGTTTCAGTAACCGGATCGTTTCATTGACCGCACGTTCTAGTCTGCGTACGGTTTCGCCGTTGTGGCCGTTGGCCGACAGGTGCAAGCCCAGTACCCTAATTTTGTGAACATGCGGGATGACGGTGCCATCAGATGTGACTACTCTAATTTCTCTGTCGGCGCGCTCGACTGCGGAATCGGCGTTCTTGGGTTTGCGGCCCCTGCGCGTGGGTCTGTAAAGCAGGAGCTCCGATTTGGCCGCGGAGCATTCGAGGCCCGTGTCACGCAGATATTCCTGAACCGCGTCGACAGCCGCCTGTAAGGTTTGCTCAACGTGGCCGTCATTTCCCTCAGCAACCCAGAGCGTGATGTCATCGGCGTACAAGCTGTGGTGGAGGCCTTCTATCTCTGCCAGTTTTTGGGGTAATCCGAGAAGCACGACGTTAATGGTGGATCCACACGACGGACGAAATCCGTCTTTTTCGCGACGGACTGCGCATCACGTGACTACGCGTCACGGATTTGTGCCGTCCGCGCGTCGTCCGCGACCCCCACGGACGGAAAATGCCAAGCTATTTTTCGCATCCGGATTTTGGGGGTCGAATGCTGCGGATTTAGCCTAGCATGCTCTACAGTCTGGCAACACGCGCGGCTTTGGGATCTTTCTGAAAGAGCTTCATCGCTGCTGACACCATTCGTGTCCAATTCGGACAAAACAACAGCCATTGCGGCCAACCGTCGTTTCCTTTCGATCTCCATTTTCATTCAGAGTGAAAACACCCATGAAAAATTATTTGTTACACCGATGGCGCCATCTAGAGTGAGTAAAAAGCAATTATATTAACTCACGGCCACTGAGATCCGCCCGGGCCGCCGCAACATCTTCGAGGCCACGTTCAGCCAATACAGCCACTCTAAGCCTACAGGCCGAGAATCTGAGTATCGCTTTCGGAAACGGTGTCCACTCATCACGAATACATTGCTGTCGAAGCTTCTGGACACAAATTTAAATCAAACACAATCCTCAGTTTGAAAGCTACGGGCCACACAGTGGACGACGACGACTTGACAGGTTCGAGGCGGACGGCACTCGCTTCGGGCGTAGCCGCCATCTTTATTTTTCCGGCGCGGTCGTCTACTCAGTCCGTCCGTCGTCTGGATGCGCTTCGCAGCCGGACGGGCGGCGGAATAAGCGTCCGCGGCACAGATTTGCGCGGAGCCGTCCGTCGTGTGGATACACCATAAAGAGCATGGGCGAGATGACAGAGCCCTGCGGTGTGCCCGTGCAACCTATGTCTATGTCTTGCGATTCCAGTCCGCCGATCACTATGCGGGCATGGCGACCCGTAAGGAAGTCCCGTACGTAGTCGTACGTTCTCTCGCCCAGTCCCAATGCTCGTATGCTTTCAAGTATCGCGGCGTGTTTTACGTTGTCGAACGCCTTTTTGAGGTCAAGACCGAGTATAGCTTTTGTGGATCGCGTGGGATTGTCTACGATGTGGTGTTTGAGTTGAATCATGACGTCCTGCGTAGAAAGGCCACGACGGAACCCCAGCATCGTGTGCGGCAGCATGTCTCGGTCCTCAAGGTAGTCGGTAAGGCGAGTAAGAACCGCGTGTTCCATGACCTTGCCGACGCAGGACGTCAGGGATATTGGTCGAAGATTGTCGATCTGTACCCGTTTGCCCGGTTTGGGGATCATAATTATGCGCGCCGTTTTCCACGAGCTCGGTATCGTGCCGGCATTCCAGCACACGTTAATGTAATCCGTCAGCTGTACTATCGACTCGTCGTCCAAGTTGCGGAGCGTTTTATTGGTTAGGCCGTCCGGGCCCGCCGCCGATTTTCTGTTGAGCTTGTGCAGTACCGCCCTCACCTCTGCTACGCTAAAGTCTTCATCTAGCTGCGGGTTACTCTCCCCCGCGTACGCCGGATGCGCAACGGGGCTAGTTGCCTTGACATAACGGGTTCGCACGGCTTCTAGAAAGTCTGCGGACGTGCCTTCGTAGTCGTGTACTAGCTTGTTGATCTTATGCGCGTGCGCTGATTTGGTCTCCTCAGGATCCAAGAGATGCCGGAGGAGGTGCCATGTCTTGGCCATTCCTAGCTGATTCTGCATACAGTTGCACGTCTCCTCCCATTGCGTTTTGCATACCTGCAATGCGTGGTCTTCTATGTCTCTGTTTAGCCGTGCTATGCGTCTGCGTAGCGTTCGATTGTGTCGTTGACGCTTCCACCTGTCTTGTAGGCTGCGCTTGGCTTCCCACATGTGTAGGAGTTTACTATCTATTACCTCTAGGTGTGATTCCTGCGGTACTTCCCGCGTTGCCGCTTCAACGTCTCTCCTGAGCGTCGCGGTCCAGCTCTCGATGTCGTCGATAGCCTCGCTGCCGCGATTATGCTCTTTCCGGGCTTTGCGAAACGCGTCCCATTCTACCAGCCGATAGTGGTTGCCCTTGGTGTCGTCCCGATGACCGTGGTGATGGTCGTGCGGTCCCGCATCGACCTGGATCTCGATCACCGAATGATCGCTACCCAAGTCCTCCTGCGTGTTATGCCACCGCGCGCCAGCGACGTTCTTCGTAAACGTGAGGTCGGGCGAAGTGTCCGCACATACGCTGTTGCCCTTGCGTGTGGGCGCGGAAGGGTCCGTAACGAGCTCCAGCCCCTCATTCTGCGCGTCTTCCCACAGGCGCTTACCCTTCGGCGTTTCGTACTTGTACCCCCACGCCGCGTGAGGCGCGTTGAAATCACCCGCGATGATTAAGGGCCTGTCGCCGGCTGCCTCGCTCGCCTTTCGCAGTAACGTGTTAAAGCGGTGTTTGTCTTTAGGTCTACTGTACACGTTCAATACAAACAGACCGCGCCCTTTCGTCGGAATAAGCTCAATCAGTACGTGCGGTATTCTAACGTTCTTGAGTTCGCGTTGCGCCACGGTGAGGTTGCGTCTCACTAGCGTTGCAGCGGCCGGCGGTGCTCCCGCGGTCACGTCCTCGTCGATCGCTTTGTAACCGGCCAGCTTGACCGCGTCGTTGGTTTCTTGTAATAGTATTACGTCGGGCCGTTCCCGGTTGCGTAGGAATTGTTGAAGATGCCCCCGTTTCCTCCTATACCCCCTGCAGTTCCACTGCCAGATTGTGAACGTGCTCTGTGTGTTACGCTGTCTTGGGCGTTGTGTTTGTGTGGTGTTGTGTCGAGCCATGGTGACTGTTCGCATTATTATTTGCCGTCCGGCTGATCCTGCACCTCTTCGTCTGGTATCGGCCTAAGGTACGGTTTCCCAGTCGTCCGTACCGGGCGACCCGCTGCGCCCGGGAGCCGCATTTCAATATTGTCTATGCGCGATTGGAGCGTCGCGACCATTTGAGTGAGTTGTGCTATTGCACTGCTCAGCTGTTCGGTTTGCGCGGTTTGCTGAGCTATTGCGCGGTTCAGTTGCGTTGTTTGATGCGCTTGTTGCGTCATCATCGCGTCTACCTTGTCTTCGAGGCTGTCGACTCGCTCGCGGAGTTTCTGCTCGCGCGTTTGCAATTTGATCTCGGTCTGTTGCGGGTCTAGCGCCTTGCGTTTAGTAGGAGCGGGCTGTGCGTCCTGCGCCTATATGACTTCCTCCGCGCTCTCGACCGTTCGACCAGCCGCATCTGCGGCGACGGGTTTGGTCAGAGGAGGAGGAGAGGGGGTTGCTGGGGCCCCCTTTAACGTGGTAATTTCGGTCTTTAGCCTAGCATTTTCCTGCTGTAGTGTTTTGATGACGGATTCTAACTGATCCAGTCGCTTCTGTAACAAGCTCTCTGTTCCGTTGTTGCTACTCTGAGTGCTACTGCTGCTTCTAGTTGCTCCGGGGTTTCTATTAATGGCAGTCTCGGTTCGCGATAGCGGCGCACGAGGTGCGCCTCCGGAGGCGACCGCCGCCCAGCTAACCTGTGGGGGGTTGGATCCTCGTCCTTCCGCTGCAGCTGCCTGGCTGGCACGGGCCGTCGACCTGCTGCGAGGCCTCACCGAGCGGGGGCGGGAGCCGGTGCGAGAGCGGGCTCGAGAACGAGTGCGGGAGCGAGTGCGGCTACGCGCACGGCTCTCCCTCGAGGTCGAGCGGCTGTCGGCGCTAGCTCGTCTCGGTGTGGGGCGTCGTCGGTAGCTCTCCTCTCCGTAGTCGTAGGTGCTGCTGCTGCCGTAAGCGCCTGCAGCCTCCTCGCGCATTCTGCGTTCCCATTGTCGTCGCTTGACTAGGTACGGCGTCTTGTACTTGGCTTTGCACTTGCGGTCCCCGGTAAGGTGACCCTTCCCACACAGTTGGCACACCGGTTCGCACCGATGGTCGTCGGGCGGGTTGCTGCATCCGCACCCGCGGCACTTTTTGTCGTTCGGGTTGGGGCAGACGTCGGTCCTGTGTCCCAGACGACCGCACTCGTAGCACATATCGATTTGTTTCTTGTAGAGAGAGCACCTCAGCAACATCCCGCCGTAGTTCACGTAACGGGGCACGTAGTAGCCGTCAAAGAGGATGACCACGTTGCTCGTGTTCCCCATGCGCTTGGCATGCAGGACGTTCGGGTTTCGCTGGTTCACGAGACTTCTCACGACGTCCGCCGGCTTTTCGTCTAGCGATATGCCCCTGATGATACCTTTGGATGTGTTCTCCGGAGCCGCTCTGTAGGCGCTTGCTTAGAACTCGCGGTCGCCAATGCGCAGCTTGCAAATGCTGCCGTATCGTCTAGCGCGAACTTCTGACGGAGTGCTCACCACTATCACGTTTTGACGCTCGTTGAGACAAACGCTGTCCTCCTCAGCTGCCTCGCGTCCCACGCCTGCTGCGTTGCGTATGCAGCAATGGACGCGGTCCTTCTGGTATTTCGACACGTTGATGCCGTCCCGGGGCCGCACGATGATCTTGTAGTCGTCCGTGGGTAGGTTGGGCATTCGGCTCGCCATGGTGATCTTCCGCACGTAGTGCGTCGCTTGCTTTATAGACGCCGCCTTCTTTGAAGACGCTGTCGCGGCTTGCTGGTTCGTCGCGGGATCTTCGTCTCCCGCCGCCTTCTTGGTGTTACGCTTAATCTCGCACCATCCCTGCTGTTTTCCGAGCTCCGTCGGCGATACTTCCTCCCCTTCGACTTGCACGACTTCCATCTCGGAAGCCGGCGCAGCGGACCGGGGCTCCGCTGGCGCTTAGGCCCACCGTGCCTTGTCTACCAGCCTGGCTGTCGTGCCGACGTGGCGACGCGGAAAATCTTCGAAAAGTGGCCGGGAAACGGGCTCACCTGCCGAAATCTGGTATCGAGAGAGTCCGTAGAACTTTCGCAAGCAGCTGGGAATGCCGTGAACAGGATAGCTGTAGAGAATTCGCCGAAAACCATAGAAAATTTGCGGAGCCGGCGCGACGCGCGTCCGCACTCGGTGGCCCCCTAGCGGTCTCGTTCCGAAGGAGATTAAAAGAAATAATGCTAGTCTAAGAGATCGAGTGTCGGTTCTTTCTCTCCCGCGAGAGCCCGAGACTTAACCGGTCTACGTGGTCGCTCGTCGCTACAAATCCATCCCGATCTGTTGAAATGGTCGGCAAGGAGGTTTGATCGGCTGTAGTAATCCTGTTGGCCTTGTCGGCGGTGTCTTGCGTCGCTGACAGTCTCGGCATGTCTTGACGTAACGGGCGACGTTGGTGGTCAGACGCGGCCAGTAATACCTTTCCTGTATCTTCGACAGCGTTCGGGAGAACCCGAGGTGCCCAGTGGTTGGATCGTCATGTAGGGCGTACAGTACTTCTGGACGCAGCGCTGACGGAACAGCAACAAGGAAGCTGGCACGGACTGGTGAGAAGTTCTTCTTTACGAGCAGGTTGTTTTGTAATCTGAACGAAGACAATCCAAGCTTAAATGTCCTAGGTACTACGTCGGTGTTTCCTTCCAAATACTTGACGAGGCCTTTTAGCTACGGGTCTGCTCGCCGCTGTTCAGTCAAGTCTTCTGCGCTTATTATTCCGAGGAAGGCGTCGTCATCCTTGTCTTCCGGCGGGGGATCGATGGGGGCGCGTGATAGGCAGTCCGCGTCTGAGTGTTTTCGTCCAGACTTGTAGATTACCGTGACGTCATATTCTTGCAGTCTGAGGCTCCACCTCGCCAGCCGTTCTCAAGGGTCTTTTAGGTTAGTTAGCCAACACAACGCGTGATGGTCGCTGGCAACTATGAATGGCCTGCCATAGAGGTAAGGGCGGAATTTTGCTGTGGCCCTAATGATGGCGAGGCATTCCTTTTCAGTCGTAGAATAATTGCCTCCCGCTTTTGACAGTGACCGGTTAGCATAAGATATAACCAGTTCATGTCCTTCTTTCTTCTGGACTAGGACGGCACCGAGGCACCGAGGCAACTTTGCGATGGCAGCTGTTTTCTGCGGGTCGGGGCTTACTCCAGATTTGCTGATGACGTGGCCTAGGAACAGAAGCTCATCGTAAGCGAAGCGGCACTTTTCTGGCTTCAGAGTGAGCCCTGATGATTTGATGGCCTCTAGTACTGTCACAAGCCGCCTAAGGTGATCGTCGAAATTTCTGGTGAAGACGACGAAGTCATCCAAGTAAACAAGACAGGTGTGCCACTTCAATCCTGCTAACACCGTGTCCATGACGCGCTGGAACATTGCAGGCGCCGAGCACAGTCCGAATGACATGACCTTGAACTCGTAGAGGCCGTCTGGCCTGTGAAGGCAGTCTTTTCGCGATCTCTCTCGTCGACTTCTATTTGCCAGGAGCCAGACTTGAGGTCCATCGACGAGAAGTATTTAGCGTTGCGGAGCCGATCCAATGCGTCGTCTATCCATGGAAGGGGGTATACGTCTTTCTTCGTGATCTTCTTAAGTCGACGATAATCGACGCAGAAACGTAGGGTTCCGTCCTTTTTCTTCACCAGGACAACAGGAGATGCCCACGGGCTTTTCGACGGCTGGATGATGTCGTCGCGGAGCATTTCGTCGACTTGTTGCCTGATAGCTTCAAGTACTCGCGTAGAAACTCGGTAAAGGCTTTGGCGGAGTGGTTGAGCGCACTCTCCGGTTATTATGCGATGCTTTGCCACTGGTGTTTGTCGAATCCTCGATAGCGTCGAAAAGCAGTCCTTGTATCGTCGGAGAAGACTTCTGTGCTGTTGCTGCTTGCTCATCGGGAGACTTGGATTTACGTCGAAGTCTGGTTCGGGAAATACGGTCGTCGGCGTAGATGCAGCAGAACCGGAGAGAACATACGCATTACCGGTTTCCAGAATTTCCTCGATGTACGCGATAATAGTGCCCTTGTTGATGTGTTTAAACCCCTGGCTAAAATTTGTGAGCAACACTTTAGTTTTTCCTTCGTGCAGTCGAGCGATCCCTCTTGCGACGCAAATTTCATGTTCTAGGAGTAGACGTTGGTCACCCTCGATGGTCACCCTCGCCTTCTACTTCGGCAGGTCTTTCGGTGCCGACGGAAATGACAATGCTGGAGCGAGGCGGGATGCTTACTTGACTTTCGAGCACGCTTAAGGCATGGTGACTACGAGGGCTCTCCGGCGGTATCGCTCGTTCTTCTGACAGCGTTATCGACTTCGAATTCAGGTCGATGATTGCGCCGTGTTGGTTCAGGAAGTCCATGCCGAGAACGACGTCTCTTCAACACTGTTGGAGGACAACGAAGGTTGCAGGGTAAGTCCGGTCATGAACGGTAATTCTTGCCGTGCAGATTCCGGTCGGCGTAATGAGGCGTCCTCCACCGGTCTGAATTTGAGGGCCCTCCCATGCAGTCTTAACTTTCTTCAACGATGTGTCCACTCATGACAGAGTAATCGGCCCCTGTGTCGGCTAAGGCAGTGACTGCGTGGCCGTCGAGAAGCACGTAGAGGTCGCTGGATCTTTGTCTTGCGTTACAGTTAGGTCTTGGCGTCGCATCACGGCTGTGTCGCGTTGACCTGTGGCTGGTATGGGACGTCGTCAGGTCGTCTTTCGTCGTCGTATTCTTTGCTTCCACACTTCGTCGGGACGGCGGCGTGTGGTTATGTCGTCGAGGTAGTTTCTTCGGCGTCTTCGTCGGCGGCGGAGGATCTTCGTCAGTTCGACGAACAGCAACCGCACCTCCATCGGTTGCTGCTTTTATTTTTCCGGATATGGGCTCGCTGACCGGCCCCGGGCTGGGCCAGTGTATGGACAGCGCTGCGGCGACAGGTAGCGGCCTGGTGACGGCGGAAGGGTCGGTCATCGAGGCCTCCACTGAGTAGCGGCGAGGTAGTCGACGATCAAACGAGGGCGTTCACCTTCCCTCGGGCGCTGTGCGTTGACGGCGAAGCCTCGCAATCCCAGGTCGCGGTATGGGCATCGGCGGTACACATGGTCGGATTCCCCGCAGTGGTAGCAGAGCGGGTTGTGGTCGGGGGCGCGCCAAATGTCCGTCTTCCTCGCGTAGGTGCGCTGGGCGACGGGTGGCCTTGCTGGCGGCGGCGGCGGCGGACGACGGAATTGCAGCGTTACAGGGCCGTGCCGCGGTCGCAGAGGGGGACCTTGACGGCTTGCGACGGTGGCGTAGGTCATCGCTTCTGGCTGGGGATGCGGCAATTGAGGTTGCACCTCAGGAACCCCCAGCGATCGATGAACCTCATCTTTCGCGATGTCAGCGATCGAAGCTACTTGAGGCTGCGTCGAAGGCAAGACCTTGCGCAGTTCTTCGCGCACAATGGCCATGATGGTCTCTTGGAGATCAACGGAGCCCAGCGCTTGGATGGCGCACTGAGGCGTGAGCACTTGACGGTTATATTGCCTAGTGCGCATTTCTAAAGTTTTCGCAATCGTCGTAGCCTCTGTCAGGAACTCAGCTACGGTCTTCGGTGGGTTTCGGATTAGTCCGGCGTAAAGTCCTTACTTTAGGCCTCCCATCAAGAAACGTACTTTTTTCTCTTCGGACATTTCCGGGCCGGCGTTCCGGAAAAGACGGGTCATCTCTTCTGCGAATATGGCGATGGTCTCATTGGGTAGTTGGCCTCGTGTTTCCAGCAGAACTTCGGCCCTTTCTTTTCGCACAACGCTCGAGAACGTCCTCAGGAAGCTACTGCGGAACAGGTCCCATGTTGCAAGGGTGGACTCCCGGTTCTCGAACCAAGTCCTTCCTGCATCTTCCAAGGAGAAGTACACATGTCGTAGCTTATCCTCAGATATCCAGCTGTTAATGGTCGAGATCCTTTCGAAGGTTTCGAGCCAGGTTTCCGGATCCTCCGACGTAGCTCCACGGAAGGTAGGGGGTTCTCTGGGTTGTTGAATTACGACGGGTGACACTGGGGCCGCCATTGCGGTTGTCTTGGCCACAACTGTCAGGTAGAAGTCCGTGCTCCGGGGGCTGCTGTTTTAGACGACGGCTTGCTCGATGGTCCGGGACTACGTTGCAGCTCTTCCGGGCTTGGATCACGGCTTGTCGGGGGCGTCCGGTACAGGGATGAAAAGCACCTCCCCTAGATGTAACGTGGTAGTGACGGTAAAGAACACAGTAGCAATACTGTGAAAGACAAAACTAGCTTTTATTGGGCGAACCTGTGCCCACAAAGACAGGCTACATACACATTAAGCACAACGCTAGCGGCGAACACAGTGTGCGATCGTCGAAAATCTGATCAGCGGGTCAAGCGCGTAGGCTTTTATTGATCAGTCGTCGAATGTTCCAGAGTAACCGCTGTGACCCGCGTGTCTTCCACAGAGTTCTACACTATTCGCGTCCCGCATACACGCAATCAGATTACACAAGTTGCGAGGAAAGACAGCGGATGGAACCATCGATAACATTCCAGAAACTTATTTTACATGCAGGCGCGTCCTGCGCTGTGCGATACCATTTGTTAGGTTGTGAGAAGCGGTCGCCCGATAAAGATAAAAACGTACACGTGTCAATATGGATAGAATTGAACATGCTCTGAGGAACGGAGGAAGCCTAAAAGCAGTGAAGAAGAAACTGGGAATAGGCAAGAATCAGATATATGCGTTAAGAGACAAAGCCGGCAACATCATTGCTGATATGGATGAGATAGTTCAAGTTGTTGAGGAGTTCTGTAGAGATTTATGCAATACCAGTAGCACCCATGACGATAATGTGAGCGAGAATAGTCTAGAGGAATTTGAAATCCCACAAGTAACGCCCGAAGAAGTAAAGAACGCCCTGAGAGCTATGCAAAGGGAGGAAGGCAGCTGGGGAGGATCAGGTAACAGCAGATTTCTTGAGGGATGGTGGGCACATTATTATAGAAAAACTGGCCACCCTGTATACACAATGCCTCATGACCTCATGACCTCCCGGAAGAACGCTAACATAATCCTAATCTATAAGAAAGGGGACGCCAAAGATTTGAAAAATTATACACCGATCAGCTTACTGTCCATTGCCTACAAAGTATTTACTAAGGTAATCGCAAATAGAATCGGGAACACCTTAGACTTCTGTCCACAAAATGACCAGGCAGGATTCCGTAAAGGCTACTCAACAATAGACGATATTCACACTATCAATCAGGTGATAGAGAAATGTGTGGAATATAACCAACCCTTATATATAGCTTTCATTGATTACAAGAAAGCGTTTGATTCAGTCGAACCCTCAGCCGTCATGGAGGCATTACGGAATCAGGGTGTAGACGAGCCGTATGTAAAATTACTGAAAGATATCTATAGCGGCTCCACAGCCACCGTAGTCCTCCATAAAAAAAGCAACAAAATCCCAATAAAGAAAGGCGTCAGGCAGGGAGATACGATCTCTCCAATGCTATGCACAACGTGCTTACAGGAGGTATTCAGAGACCTGGAATGGGAAGAAGTGGGGATAAGAGGTAATGGAGAATACCTCAGTAACTTGCGATTCGCTGATGATATTGCCTTGCTTAGTAACTCAGGGGATCAATTGCAATGTATGCTCACTTACCTGGAGAGGCAAGGCAGAAGAGTGGGTCTAAAAGTTAATCTGCAGGAAACTAAAATAATGTTTAACAATCTCGGGAGAGAACAGCAGTGTACGACAGGTAGCGAGGCACTGGAAGTGGTAAGGGAACACATCTACTTAGGGCAGGTAGTGACCACGGATCCGGATCATGAGACTGAAATAATCAGAAGAATAAGAATGGGCTGGGGTGCGTTTGGCAGGCATTCTCGAATCATGAGCAACAGGTTGCCACCATCCCTCAAGAGGAAAGTATATAACAGCTGTGTCTTACCAGTACTCAAGTATGGGGCAGAAACCTGGAGGCTTACGAAAAGGGTTCTACTTAAATTGAGGACGACGCAACGAGCTATGGAAAGAAGAATGATGGGTGTAACGTTAAGGGATAAGAAAAACGCAGATTGGGTGAGCGAACAAACGCGAGTGAAAGACATCTTAGGTGAAATCAAGAAAAAGAGATGGGCATGGGCAGGACATGTAATGAGGAAGGAAGATAACCGATGATCATTAAGAGGAAGCTTTAGCTCGGGTGCTCCTATCTAAATACATGGAAAAGGAGAATTCGTTTTTCTCGGCAGCCACTGCACCGAGTTTGACGAGGTTTGTTGCTTTTAAAAAAAAACTGTAAATCTAGTGGCTGTTGGTTTCGAATTTTCGGTTTAGGCCCTTAATTTTTTAATAAAATTTGACAAATATCGCAAATCTTCAAAAAAGGAAACTATCAAGTTTACAACTCTGTAACTCTAAAACGAAAAACGATAATACAATTCTTTGAATTGAATCTAATTGTAAATCTAAAGCGGACAAAATTGATATGCTATACATGAATCTAAAAACATTTAGTAATATGGAAATACAGCTTTTGCAGAACCTTTGTAAACAACGTAACAAATTCACGTAAAATATAGAATGACATACGAAATTTGTCCGCTTTCAATTGTCGAATGGATGCCGTTTACACAACCGCGATATCTGCTCTTGATGCAGAGTTATGAATTTGTAAACTTCATACTTCTATTTTTTTCAAGCTCTCGAATTTTTGAAAATCTTTTTAACAAAATTCAGGACCTAAATCGAAATTCCGTGACCAGCAGTCACTAGGATTTCACTTTTCCTCCTAAATGCAAGAAATTTCATTAAAATCGGTCCAGGGGTTATCTCAGAAAAACGTTTTTGCGTTTTTACATGTATTTGAAAAGGCCGCTTCGGAGTTGGGCACGAGCTAAAGCTTCCTCTTAAGGGTTACGGACTGGATTCCAAGGGAAGGGAAGCGTAGGAGGGGGCGGCAGAAAGCTAAGTGGGCGGATGACATTACGAAGTTTGGAGGGACAACATGGTCACAATTACTACATGACCGGGGTAGTTGGAGAAGTATGGGAGAGGCCTTTGCCCTGCAGTGGGCGTAACCAGGCTGATGATGATGATACATTCCAAGAACAACCAGCACGCCACCGTCGGCCACACGAAGCACTGGGGCAGCTGCTGGGGTGAGGACCTTCTTTAAGCGTCTTCGTAGGGTAGCACTCATCACAGATACGTGGGCTCCAGGGTCGACGAGTGCTTGGATAGGTACGCCGTCTATTTCAACTTCTATTGTACTTCTCCTTGTGCGCACAGACGGAGGATTTGCTGTGGTACTCGGCAATGCAGTACCACCTCCGAGGGCTCCATTTCTTAGTTTTCCGAAAGGGTGCGGCCAAACACCACAGGGGACGAAAGGTGACGTGGCTGCGTCGAACGGAAACATGGGCGACGTGGTTGCGGTCAGCCAGACTGGTGTGCGTACGGCGATGGTGAGCGGCTGTACCATGCGTTCCTAGCAGAGTTGTCGGCGCTGTTAGACTCGGCGGTGAGCGAAACATTGGGGGCATTTCCATGAAAACGGCTCAGGTTGGTCAACGTGGGAGGTGTTAGGGCGACGAGTGGCGACAGTAACGGGCGACATGACTAATGCGGCGACAGGTGAAACATATCGGCTGGTCGTCCGCAGTTCTCCACTCAGTCGGGTTGAGATAACACGGAGAGAAGTGTCGGGGTGGAGCAAATGTAGTAGATGGGCGTTCGTTAGCTCTGGGACTGGCGACAGCACACAGAATGTAAACCAATGTTTTCAAGTTCCAGGCGAACGATGGCTTGTGTGAGAGGAACTGAAAATGTGGTTGCATCAGGGCTACGCGAACAGAAATCTGCGGGCCCCATCGCATCCAGTTCACGTCTAAGGATTCGTACCACGTCCTCTGATGGCGACGCAGGCTTCTGTGCGGGTTGATCTTCACACGTCGACGTTGCGGCAGTATTGGGAAGTCTGGCGAATGGTTGCAAGACGCGTCGGCTTTTGGCCTGCTCGGATTGTCGGCACTCTTTAATGCTTGCATCAACTGTAGAGCAGCTCTTGCACATGAGCAGATTAAACGCGTTGTCAGCAATGCCCTTAAGCAGGTGCCCGACCTTCTCAGCTTCGGCCATGTCGTTATCGGCCTTGCGACAAAGTGCCAGCACGTCCTGGATGTACGAGCACGGGAGGCCAATTCCTGCTTTGCGGCAATTTTACGGCCGACTGGTTTGCCAAACAACTCTTTGAATTTCTTTTTGCATTGGTCCCAGCTGGTTAGCTCCTCTTCCTCGTTTTCGTACCACATCTTTGCCGTGCCTCTTAGGTAGAACAGCAGGACGGTTAGCATAAGCGTAGTGTCCCATCTGTTGATTCCACTCACACGTTCGTATATAGCCACCTATTATTCAACGTCGGCGTCATCGGTCCCGCAGAAAGTTCCAGGATCCTTGGGTTGCACAACGACAACCGAAGGTGACAGCGGCGTAGCAATTGACGGTGACGTAGGAGGCGGCAACGACGTTGATCCCGAGTGCTCACCGTCATTCATGGTACTGACGGTGATGCGACGTCTTCTGCGAGGCTCCGTTTCCAGCCGTGGTACCCCGCACCTCTCAGCAATATGTTATGGGGATGTTGGAAGTATAGATTATATTCACAATATATATACAAAATGACTCTGAGTAGTTAAGATGGCTGACCACCAGCAACTCGCAACAGCAAGCGTCACGCGATCTTCTTCCTCTCTTCGTTCATCCTTCCGTAACAATATTTTATTCTTTATTTCTATACTGCAGGGTTCTCTTAAGCATGTGCTTGCGAACTGTCTGCTATAACTGCTGCAGTAATTATTCTGCCAGTTTCCTAATCCAGCTCATCAGCTGATTTTTATAATAACGGCATACACTTATCTACATTCACATATTTTCGTCTTCTACATATTAATCTTCAACCCCACTCTTGAAGACTAATATTGACACGTGTACTTGCGTATATCGGGCCACACGTTTCACCGCCTAACAAATGTTATCGCACAGCGCAGGACGCGCCTGCATGCATCGAAAGTTTCTGGAATGTTATCGATACTTGCATCCGCTGTCTGTGACCGAATCTTGTGTTATCTAATCGCATGTGTGCGCGACGCGAATAATGTAGAACTTTATGCAAGGCACGCGGGTCCCAGCGATTACTCTATAACATTCGACGACTGATGTATAAAAGCCGACGCGCTTGACCCGCTGATCAGATTTTCGACGATCGCCGACCGTGTTAGCCGCTATCGTTGTGCCATAAGTGTAGCCTGTTCTTGTGGGCACAGGTTCGCCCAATAAATGTTAGTTTTGTCGTTCACAGTATTGCTACTGTGTTCTTCAACGTCCCCACCACGTGAAGATAGGCAGAAGATAAAGATAATGATCAATAGCTGGGTGAGAGAACGAGAGTCCAGGATCGCCAGGCAGCGTCGAGAGTCTGTGAAGGAGTACGTTTACCTAGGTCAATTACTCACAGGGAATCCTGATTATGAGAAGGAAACTTGCATAAAAATAAAATTGGGTTGTAGCGCATACGGCAGACGCTGTCAGATCCTGACTGGAAGCTTACCATTATCAATGAAAATAAGAAAGGTGTACAATCAGTGTATTTTACCAGTGCGACATACGGGCCAGAAACTTGGAAACTAAAAAGAATGAATGGGCACTTTGCTAAACTAAACTGCGATAGGCGAAAGCCTATCTATGACTGCCTCTTTTGCTCTTAACCGTTATGCGGACGCCGCCATGGCCGCGAGCATGGGATGCAAGCACAGTGCGTGCGCTCTTCGGAGACATCTGACTGACTGGGCCATATTTTTTACTTTTTTTGTTTCTTTTCTAATTTCTTTCTTTATTATTTTTGGACCTAATTTTTTATTTTCCCATGCACTGCCGGTGGGATCCGAACCCATTGCGCTCTTTGGAGACATCTTACTGACTCGGCTTTTTTAAGCGAAAGCTGTACTACGCCAGCCAGCGAGCCATTTCGGCTTGTCGTGCTGTATGCTGTGTGCAGGCAGCCGTATTCCGTATGCCATATGCCGTGGCCGACGAACGACCTTGAGCCGCTGTTGCCTATCAACGCTGCAGCTGCGCTCCAACAGATGGCGGCGCCGTCGACGACACTGCCGTCGCCGCTCGCTCCACCAGATGTGCTCTGCTGGGGTAGAGGGAGAGGAGGTCTCGCCTCGCGGGGGGTATATATATATGCGCTTCGCCTCAATGTATTTAGTCGTCATGGAGAGCGTGAAAGAGACGCAACAACGACAGAACGAAGTGAGTAAGAGACAAAGCGCTCAAGAGACGCCAGAAGAACGCGCCGTACGACTGGAGAAGCGTTGTAACGAAGATGCTGCTAGAAGTCGTGCCACGTCCCGGAGTGACTATTCAACTGCGGAAGAGACCACTTTGAGTTCTCGAGAGCGTCGGAATGAGACGCTGCGTACACGTTACCTAGTCGTTACCTAGCCTAGCCATTACTTGAACTGTGTCTTGTCGTGTCTATACAATAGAGCTAAACCAAACGCTTAACCACAAACTAACACCACAAGCGTAGCCATGCAGCTCTTGCTTTCGCAATTCAACTAGGGTTAACCAGAGCTAAACCACAAGCATTTTTTATTTTGTTTGTTCGTTTCTTTTTTATTTTCCTGTTTTTTGCGAGCTATGCGGTTCTGAGGCAATCTACGATGTTCTGCAGCGGGTAATGCTGCTCTGTGCGGCTTTGTTCTCGCATGCCTCGGAACCACCTGTAAACGTTGATCACCAATTGTTCACCTAGGGTCATCCATCAAGCGCTGTGACAGCTGGCACCGGCTGTCGTTGATGACCGCTTTCCTTGCGTGCACCATGGACTGTGCACGGACACTCATTAGCCACTAAAGACTTACGCCTTAAAAGCTTCAGAACAAGCTAAAAAAGCTAAAGCATAAAGCAGAAGTACATTACCAAGTATGCCACTGCTACGCTTAATCGCGAGCAGTGTGTGAACCTACTGTAGTAATAAAAAAAAAAAAGAAATCGTTGGTGACCATAAGATTTGACTTAGGTGTATCTTACTGGCACTCGCACCTCGGAGTTAATATTCTTTAGGTTACCTTAAAGCGAACGCAACGCACAAACCGAACTCGGAGGCAACTGTTTTCCATTAGCTAAGCGGTTAAATATCATGTACTTTTTATGTGTGACGTCATTAGTGACGCTATTGTGTCGGCTTTCAACTTCCAGGTTTTGAGGAATTTCGCCAAAGTCGGGATCACGTAGCGGGTCTGTAAGGTCTACGATTCTGCGCTTTGGAGTGCGGTAATTAATAATTTCTAATTGTTCTAATTATTCGAGACACTTCGGTGACTCAACTTGTAACAAAACTTATGCTCTGATATTATATCTATAATGAAAACATGAATTTACCGCTGTACTATTTTTTAATATTTAGTTCATTCATTCAAAT
Organism: Dermacentor andersoni; assembly: GCF_023375885.2. NCBI lineage: Eukaryota > Metazoa > Arthropoda > Arachnida > Ixodida > Ixodidae > Dermacentor > Dermacentor andersoni. The sequence continues at coordinate 230,741,273 of NC_092815.1, read as the reverse complement.
AACTTTATTCAGTGCCCTGCGATTTGGTGGGGTGGGCCTGGACCCCGCCTAGGTTTCGGCCAAGGGTTGTTGGCCCTTGGCGGCTTCCTCGGCTCGTTGGATGGCCCAGAGTTGGTGCTGCATGTCCGAGCTGAGCAACGCAGACTCCCCGCGCTCGCGTAGGCTGTCACTGTTCAAGGCTGCATTACCGTTATCCTGTATTACAGCCGGACGTTCCCATAGGATTCGCTCCAGGGTGGCTCTAGAGTCGCAATGTTTGCACTTGTCCGTCGGATATAAATCTGGCTGCATTAGGTTCATAATAGGTGGACTCGGATAGGATCTGTTCTGTAACTGCCGCCATTAGACAAGTGGTTATTGCTTAATTTTGGATGTGGCGGCGGGAAAGTACGCCTCTGAAATCTATGGTGTTGTGTAAATTCTTGAAATTTGGTCATTTGATCTTCCCACTCCCACTCATCGGTTGTCGGAGAGGCGGGGCTAACCCAGGCTCGGTCCGTAAGCTCTCGAGCCATGCGGTGCGCCGTCACATTGGTACTGTCTGGTAGTGTGTGAGTGGGTGTCCAGATGAGATCGACATTTTTGTCGCTGTTATTAGCTAATTTTAGGAGTCGTAGGGCCTCTGCGGAGATTCGACCATTGGCGAAGTTTTGTATGGCCGTCTGGGAATCACTGATGATTACGCCCGCTTGTGTTTGTGCTATGGCTAGTGCAATAGCTATTTCCTCCGCGGTTTCTGCTTGTAGCATGTTGACTGTAGCGCTCGTCGTGCATTTTCCCTCATAATTTATCACCACTGCTGTGTAGGCGCGCTTGTGTCTGTATCGAGCAGCGTCTACAAATGTGGTGTCCTTGCTCTTACCGAATTTCGTCTGTATATTGCGTGCTCCGCTTTCCCGTCTACCCTGATGGTGGGTAGGATGCATATTCTTGGGCATTGGAGGTATGGTTATAACGTCTCTGATGTGTCTGGGCATATCTACTTTGGCGCCATGTTGGGTATGATACCTTATACCTAGCCGATCCAATATTTGCCTACCTGTTTCAATTTTGGACAGGTGTTCGTATTGTGCTATTCGTTGCGCCTCGATTAGCTCATCTAGTGTATTGTTTCCGATTTATTTTCAACTTCGTCCCCGGTTGTTTCAGTGATTTATAAATAATTCTGCTTATTCCAGACACTTCAGTCACTCAACTTGTATTTAAATTTACGCTCTGATGTATCCTATATATAATGAAACCCATGAATGTTCTACTCTGCTATGTTTTTCTATATTTTCCGGTTTTATTATGAATTTTGTCCTGGTCGTCTCAGTGATTTCTGATTAATTCTAATTATCCCACACACTTCAGTAGCTCAACTTGTAACTAAACTTATACTCTGATATCCTATCTACAATGAAACCCATGAAGCGTACTGTACCAATTCTTGCAATATTTTCTGATTTATTTTCAATTTCCTCCCCAGTCTTCTCAGGAAGTGAACCGGAAGTGCTGCGAAAAGAACAAGAGTGTCACCCGATGCTCGCTCTACTAAACAAATATCGTAATCAAAAAAATGTGGGCAGTTTGCACTAGTGGTGCAAGGCTGCGTCACAGCGGAACTAGTTCTGGCTTTTGCAATGTATTTGTTAGGTTTTGTTAAGTTTTGCGAGGTTATACATAGCTCGGGGAGGTTCATACTAAGTGTTGATAGGTTTTTCCTAAGTTTCGCACGGTTATGTCTGGCTTTGCTAGGTTAACAATAAGTGTTCCTAGGCTTTGCTAAGTTTCGCGATATTATGCATGGCTTTGGCTAAGCTCACAGGAAACGTTGTTAGGTTTTCCGAAGTCTTACGAGGTTATGCTTGGCTTAACTATGATCATACTAAGTGTCGCCATTGCTAAGTTTCTCCAGGTTTTTGCGAGGTCATACATGGCCAGGCCGGTAAGCCACCCAAGCCCCAAGTCACACGCATACAAGCCACAGTACGCCCATCACAATTTATTATGCACAGTGCTTCAGTACCAGTCGTCATCATGGTCAATCCGGCCCTCGTCCTCGACGCCCGACCGTCGTTGTCGTCGTCGTCGGGGTTGGTGGCGGCGGGGAAGGCTTCACGAAGCACTTGCAAGGAGAGCTCTTCGGTTCAAAAGTTCGGCACCGAGCTCACCATGGAGAGATTCGCGTCGTCACAAACGCGGCAGCTGTGCCCGAACTGTATGCCGAAGAATTCGCGCTGGAAGCGGTCGTTCGCACCTCCCATGGATTTGCGGGCTTGTCGTTGGAAGTTCTTGGTGACGCGCAGGACCGGAACCGACACCCGGTGGCGCCGAGCATTCAGTCGGTAGCATTCGTTGTCTCTGGCCTGAAACTCAGGATCCTCGGCTCGGCGAAGGCGTTTGTCGCGATGCGCAGGATCGGCTTTCCTTCGTCGATCGTAGTCCCGTTGATCCGCGTGCTGAGATTGTTTGTGGGTCACAAACGCGACAGCCGTGCCCAAACTCTATGCCCAGAAATTCGTGCTGGAATCGGCCGTTCGCACCCCCCTTGTCTCGGCGGGCTTGACGCTGAAAGTTTTCGAGCAGTCGCAGGCCGGGATGGTTTTCTCGGTGACGTCGAGCGTTTAAGCACCGACTCTCGCTTTCCCTGGACTGAAACTCCGGATCCTCGGCTCGGCGTCGCCTCTTCTCAGCCGCAGCTTCGGCGCGTTGCTCCCGATCAGCTTAACAGGGACGAATCGCTTCTCGCTTGGCAATACAGCGCTCTTCCTGGTGAGCTACTTTTTGGGCGTCCGGACTTTCTTCGGTCTTCCCATAGGAGCAGCACGTACACACTGAGTAGAGGAGACGAGAGGTGTGCCGCCGCGCAGGCCCGAAATTTTACTCGCCTGTGACGTCACGACTCCGCTTTACACGCGTGGGGTGCGAGGAGCTTACGCGGCTGGGTGCTTTCGCAGGTGGTTGCTAGGCAACGCGAGGCGCCGCACAGCTGGGCTGAGTTTTCTGCTAATGCTCCACGGCGGAACGAAAGCTTAAAAAGCTCCAATGTTAATAAAGTAAAAGCGGAATAGAGACTGCTTAATATGAATTGTGGCTTCACATCATGGGCGCTACAGGCAAACCACGTAAACTTACCACAGTTTCCTTCCATCCGTGCAATGGGTAGGCCGCTGCGGTTAGGGCTGCCGAAGAACAGCGCGCCTACTAAGAACCCCGTCGTGAACAGAAGCTCGAATGTGCCCGCCGACGGCGGGCGGCGCGTCATACGGATGAAGACAGTGTCGCAAACGCCAAGCACATGTACCTATGATTGGATCACCTCTACCGACTCCACTCCCATCGTAATTGTGTATGAATTCAACATAGCCGTGTCTCGGCCAGACGGAAAGTGGTTCTTGGCGTTTCTCTTGCAAAGGTTTGGCATTCATTGTTACACAAACATCAGTGTGCCCACGACGCACCATCGGTAGTGTCTATAGACATTACATTGGCCAAGAACATTTCCAGTGTGGTCACAGAACCACTGACCGTATACATAGCGAGCATAAAGCGATAGTAACCTTGTTGACCAAATAACAAATGCAAAAAAGCAAACGAAAGAATGTTAAAAATAAAAAAAGCACTGAGTATGCAATTTATTAAAACAAGAAAAAATTGTAAAAGACGATATCATAGTGGTATATGTGTATTTTAGCTTCAGCCAACATATTTATTATGAACATATTGATCATCACACATACAACGCTGGTCATCTGCCTTCAGAGAGTGGAATGGCTTAGAATTTTTAACGCATACGTCATTAGTAATGCATGCATCACGAACATAATAAACTGAAACTAAACTTGATGAAGCCAGGGAAAGCCCGAACACACCTAAATACCTCGGAAATACTGCTGCCATACGAGTTGTGCATGTGAAGGTCAATTCACAAAAGCATGAACGTACCGTAAATATGAAGGCGTCAACGATGCTCTTGGGAAACATGCTCCTGAAAAGAACAATTGCTATGTTGTGACAAATTGTTGCGGTCGGGGATATGCGTGTGGATATTTGTGACAAGGATATTTGTGACAAGGATATATGTGGCAAGACTTTTGGATGTTGGTCCAAGACGCCTGTAACGGTGCCAAAGTTGGCGGCACTTGAGCCGCGTCTCCCTGTCGCCTTCTGCGGAGGTTGCGGAAAGGTGGGTGCTTTGCGGACGCATAGTTGCGAGCGGGATAAATCAGAGGAATTTTATACGGGCTCAAATCATTGACTGCTGCGTTCTTTAACGCATCTGATGGACGGCGAAAGGCTCAGGGTCTGCTATGTCTCCGTGAGATCCGTAACTAATAGAAAAGTGGGAGGCTGAAGTGAAAAACGCCTCTAAACTGAGAGCTCCTAAGTTTCTTTTCTTTTGTTGTTCTTTCTAGCAGCAGCCTCGTTTTCCTGGTCCTCAATTTTTTCGCAATAAAAATTTGCGTCTATTTGTTCTGACAATATCTTTCACCAAGCTAAACCGGCTGATTACCATGTTGCGCATAGTATCGAGTAAGAAAACAAATTATTAGTGGAGGTGTCGTCTGAAGCGTTATGCCCCATGCGGAAGCTTTAGACGACACCAGAGTCTAAATTAAGTGTATAACTACAATAAATAAATATAATAAATACATACACTAAAAAGGAATCGTATTCTTCGATAGTTTTGGAATAGATTAGCGTAGAACTTTTTTCATGTACTAGTGGAGGTCAGTTTACGGCTTATATATAACACAGTGCAGCGCGGCTAGACAAGGACAGAGAAGAATTTGACAGAGAATATATTGATGTGTACGTGTAATTCTTCTCTCCGCGCAGTTGCACTGAACTGCATTATTATGAAAGCCAGCCAAGTAGCCCACTAACGCGGTTCAGTGAGAATCCGGCGCCGATTCTTACTGAAGTTTTATCCGAGATACTAAAGTCTCGTACAAGTAATGAAACATGCGTACATATTTGAAAGTTTGAATACGTTAGACAACGAAGAAAAGAAAAAAAAAACATGCAGAGTCAACTCCAGTTAAAACTAACGTAAAGCGGAGTATTCTTGGTGCTATTGGCTCACCAGCGATACGTGCGTGCATAGGAAGTGTGGTTTTCGAGGTGTTAATATTAGTATTGAAGATGCGCTGCCTAAGGAAGAAAATATTATTGCGATAACCATTATATGAATACTCCGGGTGAATTTCTGCCGTCGCCGTCGCCGTGAGGTTCCGTATGATTGAAAGCGTGCGAGGGTGAGCCGGTGAACGCGGTTCAATGTAGCGTGCGCGAGCGATGAATGCGGTGTGGATGCGTGCCCTCTCCAGTGGCGGGCGAGGCAAGCGGGGTTAGGCGAGGGAGGAGAGGCGTTCTTCGCCGGCGGCTACTAGGGTGCCTCGATATCCTTCTCGCCCTCCGCTCCATAGAGAGGACACACTGTGGCGTCTACTACGGTATTGGCCACGCGAATTGCGGACGCCGTAGTAGACGCCATTGGCGCACGCCGCAGGAACGCGTTGCCGGCACTCGTGTGTGTTCAAAGCAATCTGCGACGTGGCCAAAGTACGCGCCCGCGCGGGCCTCATCTTCAAAGCGATGTGTGAGGTTTTCGGAGTGCGTGTAGTGGCGGTAGCTTCGTATGCGCTGTGCATTCGAAGTTTCGATCGCGTTGAAGCGACAGATACACCGATGTCAAATGTCTCGCCACTGCCGCGATTCATAACTCCAGCGTTTTCACAGACAGTTTGCGCTGTCATAGAGCGAGATGTGTTCAAGTTTACCTGTGCGCGCATGACACCGTGCTGGTTAATTTAGTTAAAACACGTTGACGGGCTATTGGTTCGAATCCATAATAGAATGGGTAAGCGCGACCGAACAAGGACATAGAAACCAGCAGACACACAAAGGTAGCGCTGTCTCCGTGTGTCTGTTTCTTTCTACGTCCTCATTGAGTCACGCTTACACATTATATCATTGTTAATTTAGTTAGTAAGCGAATGTTTACAAGTTTATACGGCCAATAAAGCTACTATCCTTACTCCGTACAGCTATGTACTAATTTGCTATCGGAATCGGTTCCTTGCCTTTCTGGCGGAACTGCGAATTTCGGTACTTGCAATTATTTGAGACAGGCTGCATATTATATACGTAAATTGACTTGCAGTATATCATACACATATTTGTTCTTAAAATTTTCAGTGGAGGAGCCATAGCGTCGTGTTGCATTCGTGGGGTTTCTGATACGTCGGTTTTCTCTTACGCAACTGCAAAGCTAAACGCGCCAAGAGTCTCCAGGCGCTGGCTTCCCCTTGAGGAAGGCTGTTCGATGCCGCTTGTCGAAGTATGCGGCCATGGTGTTCAGCGTTAGAGGCGAAATACGTACGCATAACGACCTTTAACTCGGCAAGAAAGCGCTGCTTTAAGAAAATGTGCAATGCCTGTAACGAGGGTCTCGTTGCAGCCTTTGACTTTGGGACCCTCGTTCGTTTATCTCTAACCCATTCACTGTATATAAAAAAAAAAGTAAGACTGAGTCACCTTAGCATACGCCAAAAAGGGCGAAGGCTGGACGCTCAAAAGACATTTGTTAAATTACTTGGCAGTCTCATACAAATGCGTTGCTACTTCTTGTTTTCTAACCCCAAAGGACGTTGGATTGAGTGCCTTAACTGACGCTACCTGAATTAATCGTGCTTTAATTAGCTTCGCCCTAATTAACGCCAAAGGTCGTAGGTTTGATTCTCACCAAGGATCGTGGGTTCGAGTGCCTTAATTAACTCTATAATAGTTAAGAGCACCTTACTTAACTTCGCCTTAACACAAAACGTCGTGGATTCTACTCCAACCGAAGATCACCCTCCACGGTGACTTAGCGGCTATGGTGTTTTGTTCTGATAAGCCCGAGGTCACGGGATCGAATCCCGGCCACGGCGGCTGCCTTTTGATGGGGGCGAAGTGCAGAAACGCCTCTGTCCCGTGCATTGTGGGCACGTTAAAGATCCCCTGGTGGTCAAAATGAATCCTGAGTCCACCATTACGGCGTGCCTCATAATCAAATCGTGGTTTTGGCACGTAAAACCCCAGAACTCATTCAGCCCCACTAAAGGTCGTGGATTAGAGTGTCTGAATTAACTCAACCTTACCTAACTTTGACTTGTTTGGCATAATGAGCGGCATGGAGCCAGCTGTGAAGCCGAAGACGAACGTGAGAGGAGTGGCACGAGTACGAGGGGCATTATTGCAACGCTGGCATAATGAGCGGCATCGGAGTCAGCTGTGGAAGAAGACGACGACGAACGCGAGAGCAGTGAAACGAGCGCGAAGGGCAGTGTGGGAACACTGGCATGGTGAGCGGCATGGGCGCCAGCTGTGGAAGAAGAAGACGGCGAAAGCGCGGGCAATGCCTCGAGCGCGAGAGGCAGTATGGGACCGCTGGCATGGTGGGCGGCCTGGGTGCCAGCTGTGCAAGAAAGCGACGACGAACGCGAGAGCAGTGGAACGAGTGCGAGGGTTAGTACGGAAACGCTGGCATGATGAGCAGCATCGGAGCCAGTTGTGGAAGAAGACGACGACGAACGCGAGAGCAGTGAAACGAGCACGAAGGGCAGTGTGGGAACACTGGCATAATGAGCGGCATCGGAGTCAGCTGTGGAAGAAGACGACGACGAACGCGAGAGCAGTTGAACGAGCGCGAAGGGTAGTGTGGGAACACTGGCACGGTAAGCGGCATGGGCGCCAGCTGTGGAAGAAGACGACGGCGAAAGCGCGGGCAACGCCTCGAGCGCGAGAGGCAGTATGGGAACGCTGGCATGATGAGCAGCATCGGAGGCAGTTGTGGAAGACGACGACGAACGCGAGAGCAGTGGAACGAGCGCGAAGGGCAGTGTAGGAACACTGGCATGGTGAGCGACATGGGCGCCATCTGTGGAAGAGGATGACGGCGAAAGCTCGAGCAATGGCACGAGCGCGAGAGGCAGTATGAGAACGCTGGCATGGTAAGCGGCATGGCCGCGATCTGTGGATGAAAGCCACGAATAACGCGAGAGCAGTGGCAAGAGCTCGAGGGTCAGTATGGGAACGCTGGCCAGATGACTGTCATCGAAGCCATCTGTGGAAGAAGACAACGACGAACACCAGAGCAGTGGAACAAGCGCGAAGGGCAGTGTGGGAACAGTAGCATGGTGAGCGGCATGGGCGCCATCTGTGGAAGAAGACGACGGCGAAAGCGAGAGCAATGGCACGAGCGCGAGCAGTATGGGAACGCTGGCATGATGAGCGGCATCGGCGCCAGCTGTAGAAGACGACGACGAACGCGAGGGCAATGGAACGAACGTAAGGGGCAGTATGGGAATGCTGACATGATGGGCGCCATCGGCGCCAGCTGTGCAAGAAGACTGCGAACGCGTGAGCAGTGGTACGTAGACGTGTCTGCGCGATGCGAGCTCACCCTCATACAAAAACAAGAATTCATGATTGCCAATCAGTTTGTAGAATACGTTTATCTATGCCAATTACGCACGGAGGGCTTTGATCATGACAAGTAATCTTGCATCAGAATAGAAAGGGATTAGAGCACATACGGCATACATTATCAAATCATTGCCAGTAGAAACATCGAGTGGGAGAGGCTGAAAAAATGGGCCAGAAACGTGGAGGTTAACAAGTAAGCTTGAGGAGAAGAACCGCGCAACGAGCCATGTATGTGTTGAGGCCACAACAACGAAAAATGCTAGGCGCAACGTTAAAAAGAGCACGACAGTGGTGTGGACGAGAGGGCAAACGGGGTTTGCCGACATTGTAGTTGACATTAGGAAAATAAATGGAGTTGAGGAGGTGCTCTATTGGGTAAGACAGATAAACGTTGGACCATTAGAGTCACCAAATGGGTGCCGGGGGATGCGACGCGCGTCTCGAGTGTCACTGAGCTCCACATTTTCAATGTTGCTGTGGCAAAGCGCATCGTGACCCATTGACAACCCACACCGACGGAACCGTAAAGTTACGAGGAATCATTGGAATCACTGAAGGCTCCTCTTTCAGCCCTGCGACGTCTTCCCGGGGAGTAGCAATTTTAAACAGTCCAGTACTGCGCCGCGGAGCTGTTAAGCCTAACGCTGGCGCAGCGGTAGCGGCTGCGGCGTAGGCGCGGGCTCCGGATCCGGAGCTAAACTTAACTGTCGCCACGGGCGTGGCACCAGACTCTGATACCACCAGAATAAGAGATCGTCAAGTTGAAAACAACGACCGAATGGACCTGACGGGGCCCTGCACGCCTGCGATCGGGCCCAACCACCACAAATAATTGAATGGAAACTTTCCACCCTCAAATTTGCTTGATATCGGAGCGATTGGTAGACGGTTTTGACATTGCGTCAGCGCAAACAACAAGCATTGGAACGCAAACGAGACAACTCGGCAGCCAAAGTCACTTCGGAAACCAATACCACGGGACAAACGAAAGGAAAGAAGTTCCCTAAACTCCGATCCTTGCCGAAAGACGACTTTAAAATCATGATAAGATCACACCAGGGACGAGCCTTGCTGAACATCAAGCACGCACACTTGTGACAGCAGTCATCGAAGCTTTCTAACACAAATTTTCTGGGGACCAAATCAACGTGGTATCTCATATAACTAGTTTTCCACCGAGCACCAGGAGGTGGCAGAGAAAGGAAGAGGTATATGAAACCTAACGACCAGTGGTCACGCATACGCCGTTAAAATGTACGCGGCCACCGGACAAGACGCGCTAAGAGGGGTTCACGAAATTCCGCGACACTCCCCACTCGATACATTGCTTGCAAATATGCGGGTATGCACGCATGGAGTAGAGCTCGTGCAGGCACGCATGATAGGTGACCGCAAGAGCGCCGCCTTGACCTTTAGCGGGCACGTACTACCCAAGATGGAGCGGGACTATGGAAGGGAACTTTTGTGCCACCCCTTCCGCCCCACGATTCAAGTCTGCAAGATCTGCCGCGACAAAGGGCATCGCACGTATGTCTGCCCCAAGCCAGACCGCCTCATCTGCAAACTATGTGGACTTGAAAATGCAACCGACGGACACCCAGTTGAACCTAAGTGTGACTCGTGCGGCGGGGGGGGTCTCATCTCACCGGTTACCGATGCTGCAACAAGTGACTGAAACAATGACTTCCGCGTAAACACCTAACCCCTCGACAGCAGGTGGCCAAACAACGACGGTGGTTCTCCTCGGAGGACAAGGACGAAGACCACAAATGAAAGACTGGACGCAGCAGAGGAACTAGAAGCGTATCTAGCTCAAGATCTCTGCAGCTCACAACGCCTGCTCTACCCAAGACAGACGAACTGAAGCAGAATCGCGCGTGCTCGTTGACTCAAGTGAAGAAGCCAGCAGGGATGCTTCCCCCCCGCACGTTGCTAGGACCCCTCAGAAGACACCGGCACAGGTAAGCTGGGCAGGGGTCGCGTCTTTCACAGCGAAATATTCACACAGTGTGAAGAATATAAGCGCGTTCTTGCGGAAAACAAACAACTTAAAGTTAACTTACATGACACAAGATATGAACTTGAAATAATAAAGCACCAGGTGGAATCGCTGAGAGTGCAGGTGGGACCCCAGAAACCCCAACTACCCACATAACAGCAACAACACCCACAACCCCTCCAATACGCGAGGGTCCCTCTACAGACCTCGCCCCATTTACCAATATCACGTGCGACACTTCTCCGGAGCTGTAAACAATGCTCACAGAGCGATTCGGCGTCATGTTCGCTCAGATAAAAGAGAAAGAACAACATATTGCCGCTAGGTGTCACGAGCCAGCACTGAAAAAGAACTTGGGACTGGAACGTGCCCTCAGCAAGAGACGGCCGCTAGAGTAGAAGAAGTAGAAGCTGTGGACGCCGGCTTGAATTTATTGCACGCCATCTTGTACAACTGTCTGCCTCGCCGACGCCAGGCACATCTTACATTGTCTTTTCGTGACAAAACTGGTGGAGGTGCGGGGTACGGTTCATCTGATGCCACAAACCCCTCCTGGTAGCAGGAGTACCAGCCCTATACTAGTGGACACCTCTGTTCACCGGGCCAGCAGGATAATCCGAGGATTGCCTCCGGAGCTTGACCATCTCTCTGCAACAACATCAACGCCCCCACACACCGGTATGGAAGGAACATCGACATCCCTACCGACCACAAGGCAAGGTACGGCCACAACGGCAACTCAGTATCTGCTGCAGAATCTCCGAGTGCCGAAAGTGTTCCACGGGGATATCTTCGGGGATGTAGAAGACTGGTTAGTCCAGTTTGAGCGCGTTGCCGAGATAAACGAATGGAGCGACGCGGCGAAGTTAAGGAACGTTTACTTCAGCTTGGAGGACGGTGCCCGCACTTGGTAGGAGAACCGAGAAGGGCTCATCAAATCGTGGCTCGAGTTTCGTCGTGCCTTGCTGGAGACCTACACCAATGCTGATCGCCGCGAAGGAGCCGAACGGGTGCTCCAATCCCGCATTCATCTGCCTAACGAGAGCGTGACGTCGTACGTCGAGGATATGACGCGCCTCTTCCGTCGGGTGGACCCAACCATGTCCGAGGAAAAGAAGCTGCGCCATTTAATGCGGGGAGTTAAGGAACAGCTTTTTGCTGGCCTTGTTCAAAGCCCGCCGAAGACCGTGGCTGAATTCTTAACCGAAGCCACCACGATGGAAAAGATGTTACACCAGCGCTCAGCTTTCTATGAAAGGCAATTTAACGCAACTTCACCTTCAGACCAGCGCTCAGCTCCGTATGACAGGCACGCGAACGCTGCTTCACTCACGGACGCGATTGCCTTTGGAAACGTGGACGTTCTCCGAGACCTTATCCGCTCTGTGGTGCGTGACGAGCTTCAACGGCTCACCTGCCCGCCGCAGCCCACGCTAAATTCCATTTCTGCCCTTGTGAGGAACGAAGTGCAGCAAGCGATTCAAGGTCCCGTTCCAAGCAGCAATGCGCCGCCTGTGACAGCACAGTTGCAGCGGCCGTCGTATGCGGAAGTTTTGAGGCGAGTCCCTGTACCCGCTCCGATCCATTTCGACCGCGCCACGTCTTACGCCGCGCCATACGTCCCGCCGCTCCCATCAGTGCAACCGATCCAACGTACGGAGGATCGGCGCCCGCTCGAAAGGAAATCTGACGTCTGGCGTACCCCGTACAGAAGGAATCTGTGCTATCATTGTGGAGGAGCCGGTCACGTATACCGCGAGTGCCCATACCGCCGCCTCGGAGTGCAAGGTTATGCCGCGGATTCAGCAAGGCCCAGATATGGCGAAAGGCCTGGGGCGATTGAAGAATACTTGACCCAGCAGTGCATGCCCCTGTTCCCGCGGCGGCAGTCGCGCTCGCCGTCCCCCAGGCATTAGTAACGAGCCAGCGCTGAAAACGAAGTTGGGACTGGAATGCGCGCTCAGCAAGAGACGGGCGCTGGAGTAGAAGAAGTAGAAGCTTAGGACGCCGGCTTGAATTTATTGCACGCCATCTTGTACAACTGTCTGCCTAGCCGACGCCAGGCACATCTTACATTGTCTTTTCGTGACAATATAAATACATATATACAACCCACGTACAAGGAGTTCCATGAGCTCAAACAGTACGTAGATGAGTCTCTCCAAGGGACTAAGAGGACACGCAAGCAACAGTCCAGTATCGGCGACAATAGGCCGAATGTCAAATGCATTGTAACCAGGGAGACTGAGGAAGCAACTTCTGGCCCTCCCCAACAAGTCTAACAGAGCATCCAGATAAGAGAATCTTGCTGTTTGGCAGCGGAACTGTCGCTGACTGCATAACAAAGACGCTATACTCACACAAAACGCCAAGGCAGCCCTTGCTCCGCACGACTTCAATTGCCTAGAAGAGGTTAGAAAAGCACCGAGACCCACCGGAGGCTAGCCTTTACGTCGAGCCGAATCAGCCAGCTGTATCGACCCCGGCAAGGAAGGACTTAGCCATAACTGCGACCCTAACACCGACGGTCCAAATACATTACCAAATAATCACCATTTGGCCTGTAAAGAAAGGATGCCCTAAATGTATATTGGAGCACGTGTACAGTCCACCCTGCGATCGCAGGACTGACTTTTAGACAATCCTGAACCACGCACCCACACAGATTCCCCAACGGAATCGACTGATTCTCCTTGGCGACTTCGATCAATCGCCCATCAATGGAGTACAAGCGAGATATTAACAAGGTAATCAATCTACTCCGCGTCACCCAGACCTACGAGTTACTGCTGCTCAAGCACCTGGGAGCTCCTACAAGTAAAGCAACGAATGGGGCTAGTTGGTGGACGTTCATCATCATATTGCCCTTAGTGTTGCACTGATGAACATGACGGACGAGACGCGGATGTACGTAGCGCAAGCTACCAACTGTTTAATACTGTTCAAGCAAACGCTTATATACAAGATGTGGCGCGGGGGGGGGGGGGGTGATATAAAAAAGATATGGCAAGGTCACGACATGTGATGATACTTTGAGCCGGATATACGTCGTTCACTTGCACCCGTTCGCCCTGGCAAACTCGACATAAGCTTCGATAAGCACGATGGACGGAGTCCTTACGCACATCTCTTTTTCTTTTGCTATCGCAAGTGCCTCCCGTATTACTTGCTCCGTTTTTGTTTTTGATTTGCCAATGACTGTGGTGCTTTCTAGTAGCGGAGAGTATTTGCACTGTTTGCAGTGCACAGCCAGGTTGCTAGGTGCTGTCAGAAGCTGGCACGTGTACTAGTGCTTCCGTAACGGTCGTTTAGACAGCGTCCAGTTTGCCCAATGTGCACTTTCCCGCAATCTAGTGGGATTTTGTAAACCACTAAACTAGCAATTGCACGTACTTTTTCACGTCCTTAGTATGACGGAATGTAGCACTTGGATTGACTTCTTTGGATTCTGCGTTCACCCTCTTGCACATGCATTTTAGTTTTTGTGGAGCGGAGAATAGTACTTGAACGGGATGGCGTTGGGCTGTCTTCTTTATTCTATGTGACAACCCAAGCATGTAAGGCAACACCGCGCGATTTTTCAATTTTTCTTTTTCCGGTATTTTATGGCCTTTTCTGTTGTCTCTGATTTCGGGCAACATGTTTTCAGAAATTTGCACCACCGTACTTTTCGGTTCCCCACTGTTCTGATCAGCGGGTCAAGCGCGTCGGCTTTTATAGAGCAGTCGTCGAATGTTCCAGACTAAAGGGCCGTTTATAGTCCGACGTAACGTCCGCGCGTGCGCGCGCGCGCGCACGCTACGTCACGTCGGCGAAAACGACCCCTCTATAGTCGGGCGCACCGGCGCAGCCAACGTAAAGGCCCGTTTATAGTCCGACGTTATCGGCGCGCGGGCGAGCGTCGTTCGCGGTCAGTCACGCTACGTCGGTTGCGCTGCGCCAGCCGAGATGCCATCCCCTCTATACTTCAACGCGCGCGCCGTAGGCTGCTATCTTCGGAGCATGCGCAGAAGGTTCGCCAAGTCGCGCGCCGTCCGCAAAAGCCGTCTGCGGAGTTGTGTTGGCGCCTTTTTCTTCGCGCGCAATGCATTGTGGTGCCAGAGTTCCGCCGACTTCAACGCGCGAATGGCTCCGGAGCCATATCGGCGCCGGGCCCGTCGGGGCGCGTCGGAAGCCGCCGGTTACGTTGGCTGCGCCGGTGCGCCCGACTATAGAGGGGTCGTTTTCGCCGACGTAACGTAGCGTGCGCGCGCGCGGACGTTACGTCGGACTATAAACGGCCCTTAACCGGCGGCTTCCGACGCGCCCCGACGGGCCCGGCGCCGATATGGCTCCGGAGCCATTCGCGCGTCGAAGTCGGCGGAACTCTGGCACCACAATGCATTGCGCGCGAAGAAAAAGGCGCCAACACAACTCCGCAGACGGCTTTTGCGGACTGCGCGCGACTGGGCGAACCTTCTGCGCATGCTGCGAAGATAGCAGCCTGCGGCGCGCGCGTTGAAGTATAGAGGGGATGGCATCTCGGCTGGCGCTACGCAACCGACGTAGCGTGACTGACTGCGAACGACGCTCGCCCGCGCGCCGATAACGTCGGACTATAAACGGGCCTTAATCGGTCGGACCCGCGTGCCTTCCACAAAGTTCTGCACCATTCGCGTCAGGTGATGAAATCAGATAACATAAGGTTCGGCGACATCAGACAGCGGATAGAAGCATCGATAACCTTCCAGAAACTTCGGGTACATGCAGGCGCGTTCAACGCTGTGCGATTACATTTGTTAGGCGGCGAAACGTGGTTGCCCGATAACGATAAGTACACGTGTCAATAGCATTGGCAAGACAACGAAGATCTGGTCGCCCCCATCGCTTTCGCGGAAGTTTACACAGCCGCGCAGACTTTCAAAAAGAACACGGCGTCAGGACCAGACCGCGTCACCAATGCTATGCTGCGTAATCTACGTTCTACGTAATCTAAGTTACACGGCCATGGGATAGCGTGTGTGTTTATCAGGTCTGGAAGGAGGAAGGTGGAGTACCAGTGCCATAGAAATCGGCCAAACTCCGTCATGATACCAAAACCGGGCAAGCCACGAGAGATTGGACAGCTGTGGCCCATCTGGTTAACATCCTACATGAGTAAGCTTGTTGAAATCCTCTTGCACACCCAGCTAGGAGATCAGCTCGAGCGCAACAACCTTCTTCCGAACTCGATGTTCAGGTTTCGCAAGGGAATCTCTGCGCAGAACGTCTTCCGCCTGCTGAAAGACGAGGTCCTCGGTCCTCTCCCGGGCAGCCTAGACTTTATCCTGCTCTCCCTTGGCGTTCAAAAGGCACTCGACACCATGGGTGCGATATTGTAGGAATACTACTTTTTTATGCCTTTTGCCGCCATCACCGCGTTGCCATTGGTCGAAAATGACCGGGCCGCATCCATTTTGCCTGTCAATAACGCGACGTCAAGAACCCGCAAAGAGCAGAAACGTCAATGTGACGTTAACGCACTCATTATGTGGAGCATAAGGCATAATTTTTTGCCATGGCCAGAGGCAGGGTCGTCTCCAAAGCAATAAAAAGTTATTCAGATCCCGCGCACTGTGGGAATCGATGTTAGCGAAGCTTTCTATACTGTTTGCTCTGATTGACGATAATTAACGGTGATGTTGACGGCGAGTGTTTAATTTTTTCAACGTTTTGTCAACGCGAGAATGGTGAGTTCAATCTCAACGTTACCTTGCGTGCACCACTGCCGTTTGTCTGCATAGTACACAAAATACAAAGGGAGAGGTGTTTGCATGAGGTGGTGTTGTGCGCCGTATTTCATAACCTCTGAAACGGTTGAGCATTGTCACTGCCTCACATCGCATCGTGTCAGAAGCATTAAACTGGAATTCGATTATGGGGCTGTTCATGCCAAAGCCACAATCGGATTATGAGGCAGGCCGTAGTGACGCAGTCCGGATTAATTTTGGCACCGTTGTGTTCCGTAATGTATCCCTAAATCAAAGTGCGCGAGTGTTTTTTATCTCGCCCCCGTCAAAATGAGGCTGCCACCGTCAAATCCGCGACCTCGAGCAATGCCATAGCCGCAAAGCTATCGCGGCGAGCGCAAAGTATTGATTTGACGTGCGACCGCTTCCGTTGCGTCGCCTAGACCCTGCGGTGCACTTTAATTAGTGTGGCTCTGATTCCGCACACCCTGCGTAAGTTGTCCGCTAGAAATAATAGACAGTTTTAGTAACACGTACGTAGAGGTTTTGCGTACGTAGAGCTTCTACGTGTAAGCAGTGCGCATGCGTAGAATGTAACGGCCGCGCGGTGGTCTCATGGACGCACGTGAGATTCAATTCTTTGCGTGCGTTTCTTGCGCACGTAGACAGCTTCGCGAGATCACAAACAAGCGATAGCAGGCCGTGCGCGCGCAGACGGCTTGCATCGAAACACGGCCAACACGGCGACAAGATTGGATTCACTACCGTAGTGTTCGTATTTCCCGATAGATGGCGCTATGTGGTTCCTCTTGGCGCGCGTCGCGTACGTGCTGCTAAAAGCGTTTCAGATGGCGTACACATAAGGCACGTAGGCTTGTCACGTTTGCGTACGTGAAGTCTCTACGTACGTGTAACTGAAACTGTCTATTAAGGCGAAAGCCTTTAATGGCTCATGCTCGCGGTCACGTCCATCCGTACGCTGGAATCGTGCCAACTGTGGCTTCTCCGCGCAGCGGCGCAACCTCCTCCCCTCCTCATCAACCGGCGCGCCGGTGGGGGGCACAGCAGTGCATAGCAAAGCAGGGTGATCTCCTTCAGAGTTGGCACAGTGTGTTGCTGAAGTGCAAACGTCAGAAGAGTGCTCGATGGAGCTACACTTGGCACGAGTAGCACGCCTTCTGCAGGTTTGTGACCAGTGCCCAAAACGCTGACACTTAAAACATCGACGCGGGTTTGGAATGTATGGTTTGACACGTAGCTTGCAGTAACCGGTCTCGGTTGATTAAGGGAGAATGCTGGTTCCAAAAGTTATGATTATATGCCTAGTTGGTATTTCTTCGTCATCTGGTCTTATCTTATTCATTTGCACCTTGACAACGTTTTCTGTTTTTGCCATCCTTCTAGTAATTCACTTTTAATAAGTTCAAAGTCATCTTCCGAGATGACCCCGCGCACTGTATTCATCGTCCTGTGTGAGCCTACTGAGACGGAAATGTTCCCAAACGAAACAAGTTTCGAGAGTCTGTCGTATTGTGGCTTGTCGCGAACTTCGAGAAGAAGATCACCGCTTCCCATTTTTGTTACTTTATAACCTGGGCCTATTGCTTCAGTGAGGGATTTCGCTACTAGAAAAGGTGATATCGTTCGGACTATATTAGTTTCATGTTGACTACGAACAACGTGGTATTTTGGAAAGGACTCTTTATGTTGCATAAAAAAGCTGAATGGTTCATCAGTGCGCCCCCTCTTCAGGGAGCGATCAGGCAGTGGGGGAAAAGCGCTTGCCATACAAAGTTTGGAAATTCGGCGGCGATGGTGGCCCCCCTCCACCGAGCCCAACAAGGGGACGCTACAAGGTCGGCAGAATACCTGCAGACGCCAGCCATGCATCGCCGCTATAACCTAATATAAAATAAACAAGTTTGGATAATTACACCAGGCTAACCCTTGCCGGGGCACAGAATACGGAAGTGGGAAGAAGTTATAAGGAGACAGGAAAGAAGAAACAGCGAGAGAGAAAGCAAAATATTGAAGAGGAGGACAGGAAAAGGCGACTGCCGATTTCCTCCAGGTGGGTCAGTCTGGAGGTGCCGTCTAGGTGAAGCAGATGCCGAAGGGGTGTCCAAACAAAGACTAAGCATCGGGTCAACCCCCAGGATCCCCCTTTTTCCAGACATGGCTAAGCCGCGCACGGCTACACGCGGGGAGGGGGGGGGGGGGCAACCCTCGTGTGCTCCGGTACGTGGTCTCGCAACACAGCAAACGCCTGCTCACGCAGACGCCCCTGCGGGGAACCTGTGTACGGACATGCCTTCACTTTCACTTTATTGCATTAAAGGCCCCTCTGGGGCGGGGGGTGGGGGGTGGGGGGGTGGGGCTATTGCATAAGGTGTGAGTTTACAAAAAGGAAGGAAAACACGTTGACCATTCAGGATGAGTAGTGAGCTCTTACAGCGTCAGAGAAGGCGGGTGGGTTGGTGCATGTGGCAGCTTTTCTGGACACGTATCAATAGCGCCCCAAGCGGCCCCGACACGAAGCTAGAGCGTTTTCAATGGAACGAGCGGGTTTTTCGCGAATAACAAAAGCTGCAGGTCGATTATTGAAAATGTAGGTGACAGACATTTTCTGTAAGAAAATAGACACGAGCCAAATGCAATGACCACTTTCTGGCAAGCAAGAATCTTGATCCCAGAGTGCTTAAAGATTTCAGCGATGGAAGCCTATGGAAACTTTGTACTCTATTTTCGATACAAAACCGGTAGCTGTGATAAAACAATGGCGTCTATCGTAAAAGTCGCTGCAACGTATGTAGTCCGGAGAGTCAGCTTTCCATTCGTGCCTATCTCGACTTTGTACACATGACGAAAAAATCTTCCAAAAAGCAATTTTTGACACACAGTTGTGCAAGTTCACGTGGTATCTATAAAAGCCCGAGCGGATCTATTGCGGGAACGTTGTAAGCCGTGGCCGAGTTGTTTAATCGCTCGCACCTATCGTTTCGCGCCATGCTGGCAGCAGTTCGACGCCGCGATGCTTTTTTTTTTTTTTTAACGCCACGCAGGACTGAGTTCGACAGTCTTCCACCAGATGGTCCAAACACAAAACTCGAGATCTGGTTTCAGTATTAGTTTTTTCAGGAGGGCTCTTCAAATATTATATCTTCTATTTTTACTCCCTAAAACGTAGGAAGGGGTTGCTTATTTGTTAAGTCATGACTTCTATTATTACGTTTGATTCCTTGGACAAAGTAACAAGCATGCGCATATCTTTGTGTCACGTTAAAGGAAATACTCTTGTGCCTTGTAGCATGGACATACTCAGGAATTCTGGTCATTGCACCTTCACCATCCTGTGGAATTTCGCGGCAATGCACATGCGTAATTTATTGGGCAAAATGCTAAACAATTTTATTTCTATATAATTGCCGAGTATCAACAAGTTTCAACTATCGGCGCCAAGAGGGTAGTCTTTTGTAAGAACATACGCATTTATGGCACTTAGTCGGAAGATTGATGGTGCGTTAAAGTAGTGTTGTTGTCGAGGATGGGCGGTTATGAAGCACGACAGGAGCGAATGGTCTTGCAAAGGGCACAGTGACTTGAAGAATCGCGAAATTTAAACCGTAAAGCGATTTATTACAGCTGGAGTATTCAACGATAAATGCAGAGCGAGTGTTATTCAGTCTGTTTGCCCGCGCATGTTTTTCTGAGGGAACAGGGAAAGAGAGGGAAAGTATATGGGTGTGCACACCTTGAGCGCGCGTGCTTGTGTCTCAGTATTTGAATATGCGTGCGCAAAAGTGGGTGCATGCATGTGCGACCATACGCGTGCTTGTGTGTGCCTGTGTGCGTACATTTTTGTGCATGCGTGCATGCGTGGGCGCGTGTAAATGTGAATGCGTGCGAGCATGTGTCGTATCTGTGTGCGTCTGTGCGTTTGTGTGAGTGTGGGCGAACGTGCGTGCTTACATTTTTGAGCGTGCTTACATTTTTGAGCGTGCGTGCATGAGTGGGCGCGTGTAAATGTGAATGCGTGCGAGCATGTGTCGTATCTGTGTGCGTCTGTGCGTTTGTGTGAGTGTGGGCGAACGTGCGTGCTTACATTTTTGAGCGTGCTTACATTTTTGAGCGTGCGTGCATGAGTGGGCGCGTGTAAACGTGAATGTGGGAGAGCATGTTTCATACCTCTGTGTGGTGCGTTTGTGTGAGTGTGCGCAAACGTGTGTGTGCGCGAGTGTGTGTGCGTATGTGTGTGAGCGAGTGAGCGAGCGAGCTAGCGAGCCTTTCTCCGCTTACACCTACTCTTGCGGATAAATGGAATATAGAGTTTGTTTAAGCCCATATTTAAATATACGAAACAAGAACGAATGACATTGAATGTATAGCATTATCTCTCTAAAAGCAAAGTCAATACAAAAAAAAAGAAAATGCAGTTCCCTCCCACTGTATCAAGTATGAGCAGTGAGGCTGTGTATGTGGGTTCCTTAATGATGAACTGCACTTCCGCGGTAGTTCGGCCCGGCATTGCACTACCTGCGGGATGTTGTTCTACACACCAACACGATAGCGGGGAAAGTAGCCCTTATAGGGAAGCTTTAGTTCGGGAGCTCCTCTATAAATACATGCGAAAGGAGAATTCGTTTTTCTCAACAACCAGTGCACCAAATTTGAGGAAGTTTGTTGCTCCTAAAGAAAAGAGTTAAAATGTAGTGACTGATGGTCTCAAATTCTTGATTTAGGTCATCATTTGTTTTTAAAAATTGGCAAAACTCTAAAATTTTCAGAAACCTAAACCATCAAGTTTACAACTCTGTCTTTCGGCAATGAAAAGTGATATCACAATTCTGTACATTGGATCTAACAGTATAACTAAAACTGACAAAATTGTTATCTTGGACATGAATCTGAAAAAAATTAGTATTATGAAAAAACAGTTTTTGCAGAACCCTTGTACACAACGTAACGAATTCACGTAAGATATAAAT
This sequence comes from Dermacentor andersoni, assembly GCF_023375885.2. Classification (NCBI taxonomy): domain Eukaryota; kingdom Metazoa; phylum Arthropoda; class Arachnida; order Ixodida; family Ixodidae; genus Dermacentor; species Dermacentor andersoni. Next base: position 230,720,127 of record NC_092815.1, on the reverse strand, counting down.
CGACATATTAAATTTTTCAGCTTGAATGATCTAATGGATGGTGTTTACAGAACCGCGATATCTGTCCTTAAAAGGAGCTATTAATTTGTAAACTTCGTGCTTCTATTTCTTTTACGCCCTTCCGAAATTTTAACAAATTTTCGAACAGTATGCATGCCCTAAATAGAAATTGCGCTCCCAGCAGTCATTAGAATTTACCTTTCTCTTTGTAATCCAACAAATTTCACTAAAATCGGTCCAGGGGTTATCTGAGAAAAGCTTTTCTGCGTTTTATATCTACTTAAGCAGGCCACGTCGGTCTTGGGCCCGAGGTAAAGCTTCCTCTCAACGGCTTCGCTGTAAAAAAAAAAAAAAAAAAAAAATCACTGAGCAGCTACCAAGCTGTTCACTTTCGTTATCTTCCTTCCCTTGGCAGCCGCGCATTGTATCGATGCCAGCGGCGCGCTACATTTTCACCATCATTGCTTCATGTGTCGCTTCTGCGACCAAGCAAGCTTTCGGCGCCACACTTTCACTGCTATATTGACACCAAAAATTTGATCTACTTGCCTTCAAAAAGACAGCGTGAATAAAAATCAAAAGCGGACTGGCCACAAGGAACGTGCTCACGGGGCCATACGATTGATGACAGCATCACAAAAGGCTAGGTGGGGTCAGGTTGACTTTACAGGTTTGGAAGGAATGACTGACGGGCTAGTTGCTTCATTATCACAGAAAGAACAGCGCTTCAAGTTGTTAGCGCAGTGTGTGCGTGGTTCCTGCTTTGTGTCCCGTCTTGAAGCGCTGTTCTTTCAGTGACTTTGCATACGTTCTTTTTCTGCGTCGGTTGCGCCTTCCAAGAGCGTTTACTCGGAAAATTTTTGTTCGCATGGCTCTTGCAGAAGCATGTTTAATCGAAATTTCTTGACTCGGCTGGATAATCTTGAGAACGGGCTCTGAACTGCTCAATTTTTGTAGCCACGTAAGATCGGTTACTGAAAATTTAATTAACGTAGCTTTGTTATTTACGCACAAAACTACTCAGCTTACTCCGCACCAGATGTTACTGATCTGAACTCTCGAATGATAAATTATGTCACCAATAGTTCTATTGGTTTAATAGTTTTCTTTAGTGCCGTTAGGAGCTGCCGGCATATTGGTGGTGCTGCAGGCTTCTTATAAAGCAAGTGTCAAAACTTGGACAGGTTATCTTGGCGTAAATCAACTTCATGAGCTTGAGTACATGTGCCCAGCCATGCATTTCTGCCTTTACAACCGATTCTCCTACATTGTACAAGAAGCACGTCAGTGCTACGGTACATCACACAAGGTGTGCGAAAGCTTTCTGCGAGCTCCCGATTAGATTTCTGGGCGTTGGTGGCATCAGGCTCGGTTTTCTGGCATCCTCAGAAAGAAAAACAGCTGTCTGGGGGAAAGCATTGGATACATTTTCAGTACTTTATAGCATATAGATCAGCGCGGACATGTACGTTAGAAAAGTACTGAACTATAAGGGTCAGGGTCTCGCTGCAGGTATTTTGGCTGTGCAATGTTAAGATCTATAGAAAAATACTGCGACTTTGTGACAAATAGTGCTGAGATGAAATATGAGCCCCGACACAGTACCCATGGTGGAACTGGCCATTGGACTACAGGGCTACATTGAACCACGAAATGCTGGTTTGGTAAATACCAGAAGTTGAAAATTGTTTAGGTCTTGAATTTTTGGTATGTTGGCGCCGCTGCTCAGTCTTGGGTGCCGTTTTTACCACGAGCACTATGTTTCAGCTTATAATCAAAGAAACTGTATACTATTTGTTTTGCCCTCCTTTTTGTGTTCAAAGCGAGCGCATTATTTTAAACGCGAATTCAGGTATGAGCTCTGCGTCGCAGAGAACCCGGTGGTAGAGTCTTCCGATTCGTCCGGGAGCGAATGTTTGCGCGTATACTTACGTATATGTATATATATACGTGTGTATATCACATCGTGTATATTTGTATATTTGTACGTATACATATATATATATATATATATATACGTAAGTATATGTATATATACTTACGTATATATACTTATATATGTACAAATATACAAACATATATATATACGTACAAATAAACAAATATACACGATGTTAGGACCAGTGAGAAATAATATGCCATGCCACCTGCCGCGATCATCAAATCCCGTATACCGCGGTTAATCCAAGCATGTTTTCAGGCATTCGAGATATACTAAATGGACTTCAACTGCCTGTACTGACATGCCTCACGCTTATTTTTTAATGAGAGCCGCCCCTTCCAAAAAAGAATGCAGCGCTAAAGGAAGAATAAAAAGTGATGAGAAGGTTTGCAGTAGGGCGCAAACAATACGAAATAAATAACGTAATTTCAACAGTTTCAAACTGTTGCAACTGTAACAGTTGCAAGCGACGCAGCGAAGGACCCTCGGCCCAGTCCACTATGATTATGCAACTACCTGCACCAAGAAGAAGAGGAGCACACACATGATGCTGATACTGTACGTATGATGAAGTGCACAATAAATGCCCACACTAATTTCTCCCGCGCGAGGGCGGCCATCCTGGCCGCAAGCTCGAGGTACGGGGAAAGGCGCGTGAAGGGCCTCATACGACAAACGCGGACCACTTCGGTAGAGCGGCAACGGCGGTCAGTTGAGGGAACAACAGGGGTCACACGATAATTAACGGGAGAAGTCATGTCCAGGACCGTGTATGGGCCAATGAAGCGGGGCTGAAGCTTCTCGCACAACCCAGGAGTGCAAACAGGTGTCTAAGCAGCACTTCATTGCCGCGCTGGTAGAAAACTACGCGATGAGATGCGTCATAATGATCCTTGCGATCCTGTTGTCTGGCTTCGTTGTTGAAGCGGGCACGCTGGCGACAATGGTCAAGGCGAGAAACATATTCTTCTCAGGAAGATGGAGATGGACTGACAGGGGCAGAAAAGAAAGAAACGTCGAGAAAGGAACTGGGCGAACGGCCATAAACAAGGTAGAAGGGCGAGTAACCGGTTGTGCGTTGAACGGCGGTGTTATTCGCGAAGGTGACGAATGGCAAAATTGCGTCCCAGTTTCTGTGATCTGGTTGAATATAGGCGGCTATCATGTCAGAGAGCGTACGATCAAACCGCTCAGTCAGGCCGTTGGTCTGAGGATGGTAACCTGAAGTAGTCTTGTGAGTTGCGCCAGAGACTCTGAACACTTCGCCTACCAGTTCTGAAAGAAATGTCTTTCGGCGGTCGCTCACAAGGACACGAGGGGCGCCGTGACGCAGGATCGTGCCTTGAAAAATGAAGGTAGCAACTTCGGAAGCAGATGCAGAACTGGCACAAGCTGTTTCGGCATCATATCCAGCTTTAGTGGGCACGTACCTTCTAGCGCCCCAAGCGGTCCCGGCACGAAGCTAGCGCGTTTTCAATGGAACGAGCGGGTTTTTCGCGAATAACAAAAGCTGCGGGTCGATTATCGAAAAAGGCAGATGACAGATGTGTTCTAGAAGACAATCCACACGAGCCAAATGCAGTGATCACTCTATGGCACGTAAGAATTTTGTTCCCACAGCGGTTAAACATTTAGCAATGGAAGTCTATGGAAAGGACGAAAATTTGTACTCGGTTTTCGAGGCAATAACGGGTCCTGTGATTAAACTGCGGTGTCTATCGTAACACCCAGTGCAGCGTATGTAGTCCGGAGACTCAGCTTTCGATTGATGTCTATCTCGACTCTCCACACATGGCGTAAGACTGTTCCCAAAAACGGTTTTTGTAACACTGTCGTGAAAATTCGTGGGGTATCTATAAAATATGAGCGTATCACTTGGTGCAGCATTGGAAGCCGTGGCACAGTGGTAGAATCGCGCACACCATTAGTCCCGTATCGCGGTGGCCGCGGTTCGATTCCCGCTTCGCACTTTAATTTTAAGCCCTATAGGACCTAGTTTTGTAGTCTCTCACTAGATGGCAGAAACACAAAACCCAACATAAAGTCCCATGATGATTTGAAAGTAGCGACACTCTTTGAACTCTGCCGCCGCCGCGCGACCTCCTCGCCTCCTCCTCGCCCCTTGCGCGTTCCCCCGTTTTGCCCCCGTTTTTCTGCACGACGATTGATCTCCCTGCCGTTGCCCTTGGAAACGCGTGGATCTTGAGTTTTGCTTGTGTTTTTCTTTTTCGTTCGTGCCATTTTCCTCCTCAGCACGGCTGGCTCGGCCCTTTAGCTCGGCGCAGCGAACCTTGTACGCTGTTTCCTGCTCTATGTGCTAGCGCTATGCCGGCCTGTTGCGCATATAACAGCAGCAAGAAGCCTGAAGATGGTTGTGCCGTTTTTGTGATACCACAAGGAAAGCGTGACGGCTTGCGCAGGAAGCAGTGGCTGCATGACATTGGCCGAGAGAACTTTGTTCCGACAAAGAACAGCGTTGTTTGCGAGCTGAGGCATCTTTCTTATAGCTCGTAGCAAAGCATCCCGTAATGCTGCTTTTTTTTTTTCATTCTTCCGGCCTGCTAACCAGCGTTTTTGTTGCGGTTGTCCTCAGTATGCTTAATATTCTGGGGCGGCTCCATCACCTCGCACGTCGCTAACTGTTGTTATTCAATCGGAAGTGCAGCATTATAGATTCTGCTTTGCGCCCTGAAAAAATCAGTGGCAAGTATACCCGTGGTATTGCGGGTGATAAGCGTAAGCCAGTCAACATTGAGTTTTTTTTTTCCAAGTTTTAAGGCAAAAGCCTTTATATCTCTGTTTCAAGATCTCTGTTTCAAGGACCCAAGGAGGCCAGAGGTGACCCAAAGCATGTCCACCCCTGTATAAGAGAATGATTACCCAAGTTAATTAATGAATCATTAGTGATTGACCTAAGGTGGACTAGGGATGATTAAGGTTGATTAGAGTGTATTAAGGAAAATTAAGGTGGATTATAGTGCATTAAGGAGGATAATATGCATGAATAAAGATTAAGGTGGGTGGAGGGAAATTAAGGTGGATTATGGTGGATTAAGGTGAAGGGTTGATGAAAGGGTATTAAGACCGATTAGGGTGCATGAACAAGGATTAGGGGGATTAAGGCGGACAAAGTATTAAGACCGATTAGGGTGCATGAACAAGGATTAGGCGGGATTAAGGTGGATAAAGAGAGATTAAGGTCGATTAATGTGGATTAAGGTGAATTAGGGTTGGTAAAGGAGAATTAAGGCCAATTAGGGTGTATTAAGGTGGATTAGGGTGTGTTAAGGTAGATTGGGACTATTAGGCAGGATTAAGTTGGATTAAGGTGCATGAATAAGGACTAAGGTGGGGAAAGATGGATTAAGGCGGATTATTATAGATTCGGGTTGATAAAGGAGGATTAAGACCGTATAGGGTAGGATAAGGTGCATTGGGGGCGATGTGGGTTGATTAGATTGTATTAAGGTGGAGTGGGAGAATTAAGCTGGATTAAGGTGGATGAATGAGCATTAAGGTGGATTAGGGGAGACTAAGGGGAATTAGGGTTCATTGAGTATTAAGACCGATTAGTCTACCAAAATCCTGCTAATGAACATTAATCCACATTCATCGACCTTAATCCTCCTTCATTCAGTTTAATCCACCATAATCCACAAAAGCCCTCCTTAATGCACCCTAATCCACCTTCATCGACCTTAATCTACTCTAACCCTCCTTAAGGCACTTTAATCCTCCTTAATCAACCGTAATGCTTCCTCATTCACTTTAATCCACCCTAATCCACTATAATCGTTCTTAATTCACCTTAATACACCCGAATCCACATTCATCTACCTTAGTCCACCCTAATCCTTATTAATCCCCCCTAATCCTCCTTCATTCAGTTTAATTCACCCTAGCCCACCATAATCCTCTTTAATGCACCTTAATCCACCCTTATCCTTCTTCGTGCACTTTAATCCACCCTAATCCACTATAATCGTCCTTAATGCACCTCAACGCACCTTCATCCACCTTTATCCAACCTCCCTTATGACCTTAATCCACCTTCATCACCCTAATGCACCTTTATCGACTTTAATCCACCTTAATCCTCCTTAATACACCCGAATTCATCTTAATCCAATCACTAATCAATCATTACTTTGCTAATCATTAATCATCTCTTATACGCGGCTGCATATGCTTTGGTTCGCTTCCCGCCTTCCTTCGGTCACGCGATATTTTATGTAGCTCACAACGGTACCTTGAAACAGAGGTCTAAGGCTTTCGTTTAATAAGCCACACACAAAGGGATGTGTCACAATGAATACTAGATCAGACGCACGATGTAAAGCGTCTGATCGTGTGGCAGAAAAATTGTCTGGAGTATAGAACTCGCCTCAAAACTCCCTTTAAACCAGTATACCCAACTCATACGGCTTTAAGAAAAAACCAACCTCCTCATAAACGTTGCCTCCAGCATTATCGATGCTGTTATTAGCATTTCTCAAAATTTTCAACCCCACTGGGGCGCGCAACTGGCCCAAAATAACACACCTCCATAGAATCCTGCGGTCCGTCCGCGGGAGCCCAGGAGGAATAGCGTGCCGTGCGCAGCCAGCAGGCGAGGAGAATCGAGGAGGAAAGCGCCGTGAGGAGGAGAGTGTCGCTACTTTCAAATTATCAAGGGGTTTTAACCCAACATTTAGGCGCAGTTTTTTTTTTTTTTTTTAGAGCCGCATAGGACTTAGTTTTATAGTCTCCCACCAGATGGCAGAAACACAAAACTCATGGTTTGCTTTCGGTTCTGGTTTTCCAGTGGTTCTCTTGAAATATTATGTTTTCTATTGTTCTTTCCTAAACCATAGCAGTGTCGTGTTCATTTGTTAAGTCAACGCATTTATGAACATTTTATTCATTGTACACCATAACTAGAAGCTTGCGCATAGCTTTGTGTTATGCAAAAAAAACTTTCGTGCTTTGTAGCGTGGAACCTGGGAGAACAAAATGACTATTCTTATTGCGTTCTTCTCGAATGTCCGTTTTCTTCGACTTTCGCCTGTCCTTAATGGCACATACTCACGTCCACCTTATCACGTCCACCTGGGCCACAATGCCACCCGGTGGCCAATGCCATTCATATGCAACATTCGTGTAGAACAAAGGGTCAGCTAGGCTGAGTCGCTGCCCGAACGTTAATTATTTCTAAAGATTCATCCAAATAAGAAATGCACCAACTAGAATACGTGAAGCATGGGGATTAATAGCTACTGCTAATGTGTTCCCTACAGCCAAGTGGTATGAATCCGTAGGTGTGGCCGTAAAAAAACCATTTGAATAAATGTCCCGTGCTTTGTCTGCCCCGGTCGCTCTACAGAGAAGCTAGCTTGGCTAGCCGTCAATATTTAGGATCAACGTATGGCGTCCCACATTCGGGGCATTTGCTTTTATTGCGCAGCATTCTTTGGCGAGTACCCCAGCCATTTCGTAGCAAAATTGTGCAAAATCGTGTCTGTAACGCCAAAAAGCTTGACGCATTTACCATATGAATACATAGGTCTTTATAAGAAGGGTTGGGTGGCCAACTAGAAATTGGAAGTGGCATCAGCATAAATTTGGGCGTGATACAGGGATGGGCTAAGTTGAATTTTGTAGTGATACGGCAGTGGTCCAACCTAAATTTGGGGTGAAACGGTAATGAGCCAAGCTGAAGTTGAGGCCGATATGGGGGTGGCCCAACCTAAATTTGAGGTGATATAGGGGTGGGTAAGCCTAAGTTTGGCGGAACATGGGGGGTGGGCCACCCTAATATGGGGGTGGGGCTGGGCGAAGCTGAATCGGGGGTGATATGGGGATGGGCTAACCTAAATGTGGGAGTGATTTGCGGTGGGCCATCCTAAATTTGAGGTGATAGAGGGGTGGGCCAGGCTAAGTTTCGGGCTGATATGGGGGTGGGCCACCCTGGATTTGGGGATGATATGGGGGTGGGCAAACCTAAATTTGGGGGTGACATGGGGACGGGCTAACCTAACCATGGGGGTGATGTGCGGCTGGGCCAAGCTGAATTGGGGGGTGATATATGGGTGGACTAGCTTTAATTGGTGGGTGATTTGCGGTGGGCCATCCTAAATTTGAGGTGATCGAGGGGTGGGCCAGCGTTAGTTTGGGGTGGATATGGAGGTGGGCCAACCTAGATTTGCAGGTGGTATTGGAGTGGGCCAACCTAAATTTGGTGGTGTTGTGGAGGCGGGCCAATCTGTATTTGGGGGTGATATGGGGTTGGTCCTACCTAAATGTGGGGGCAATCTCGGGGTCGGGCAATCTGAATTTGGGGGCGATATGGGGGTGGGCGAACCTAAATTTTAGGGTGCGTCGACTCGAAATTTGGAGGACGATTTATGGAAATTCGTGCGTGGACCAACTTGAAAATTAGGGGTGGCCCAATTGAAATTTGGGATTGGGCCAACTTGAAGTTTAAGGCTGGGTGAAAAGAAAATCAGGCGTGCCCGACTTTAAACTTGAGGGTGGGCCAATTTAAATTTGAGGGTGTGCAAACTTGAAACTTGGGGGTGGGCCTACTTAATGTTTGGGGTGGGCCAATTGAAATTTGGGGGCCTGTTTACGAATAGTTAAACAACACCAGTGGTGTTTCTGCATATTTTTCATCATCGCAAAGCACGTATATTAATAATTGTTACCCAATACCTCTCAAGGTGAGCTACCACTCGAGCCTTCCCAGCCCACTGAGCTAATAATGTCACAGGTGTGCTCTTATCGTGACGACTGCGACGTTCAATGTGGAGATCTACAGGAACAAATCGCAGACCGAGCTGACCATTTCCACACCAATGTCATCGCTAACACTACTCGCTCGCGCTAGACGCAACACAAGCTTACAACGATCATAATTCAACTTTCAATCGCACGCTAGTCGACACATTCTCAGTGCACAATTTCGTCAATCATCTGGATAGGAACCTTGCTGGATGTTTTACTGTTATGTTGCGTCGTTTTTCATGAAAGCCTTCTCCCGCAAAGAGAATACATTTTTGAGATTGACGAGGCAAGCTAGTATAAAACTAATACGAAGCAAATGTATAAAGGGTTACAGTGCTTTTCAGAAAATATGTATAAGTAAATAAGATTTCAGATGGTATTGTTTCGACCGGGCATGACAACAATTTCTTCCCGCCTGTCACAGTGCTTTGACCGAAAACGCGATCATTTTGCTCAAACGTGTTGCCCCAATACTACATGTGCTGAATGTACAAAAGTGCGGTACGTCGTCACAGCTTCAAAGCCAGCCTATTTTGTGTACTGTTGTTGATATTGTAGTAATGTGGAATTTTCCTCTTCATAAGAGCACAAAAAGAAAAAAAAAGATATTATACATAGTAGCTAAGCGCAAAGTACATTGGAAGATCCCGAACAAGCAATTATTTTTAATTTGCGGGTTGGTCTTCTCCGCCGGTAGATCGCTGTCTGATCACTTCAACGAATTTTGTTTGTGTGCAACTGCAGCAAAAACAAAGATACTCCCATTTCATTGCCAGGACCTTTATGCCCTCCACACACGCAAGAAGGACACCAGATAATTGACACTATCAGTTTATAAACTGATATTGTTTTGCTACTTTCAGTGTAGCGTGGTGTCTGCAAACGGAGTATTTTCTTAGTATCAGTCCAGTGTTAGCAGTGAGAAGCAGTTCGGTCTATCATCTCCGTGAGGCCATACTAGCCATTGTAGCGCTTTACTCTAGGCCAAGTGCTAAAAACTTGGTGTGCTTCGTTCCTTCCGCAGGTCGTCCATCCATTCTGTTATGGTGACCATCAACGTTGTGTCCGTCAGTCCTCCTCCTCATTTTAGCTTCACCATCGCGAGAGTGGACAGAGAAAGGAAGCTTTCTTTCCAATCAGCCCCAGCGAGATTCCACCACTCGTAACTGCTGCAATTTGCATTCAGTGGCTGGGCATGCTAACTACATCCTTAGTTTCACAATGGCTAGAGCGCGCAGAAAAAGTAGAGCTTTGGTCGCTATCACTACCACGAACCCATGTCAATGCACATATAAGTACGTGCAGGGGCTGGGCATGCTAACTTCTGCGCTACCACCCGCCGCCGCCACCTCAGATTTTCTATGCATACCTGCTTCTTGTTTTCATCGCAGACGCATGCAGAACAAACGCGGATAAGTAATTGGATTGAATTGGGAAAACGTTTATTGAGCCTGCAGTAAAGCGCGAAGGCGCGCTTCGGACGTGGCCTACGTCGTCATCGTGGCGGGTGCTGTGCGAGGATCCCCGCTCGCCGCTGCCGGCTCGCCAGGCTCCTGCCTAGCCAGCGCCTCGATGACCTGCTGGACGGCCTGGAGTTGTTTTCCTTGGTCGTCGCTCCGCGTTGCTTCCTGAAGCTGCGGCGGTATACCTCCTGAGTTAGCTTCGCTTGGATGTTTGGAGCAATCCATAGCATGTGCTCGAATGTGGCCGTCTCCCTGCAGCACGCTTTGCACCTGTAATGGGGGTGCGATTCTGGGTACATCTTATGCAATAGCGCCAGGCTTGGAAGCGTTCTCGTTTGTAGTAGCCTGAACAGCACGGCCTGCGACCTGCTCAGCCCTTTGCAGGGCGGCGGGAGAAGTCTGCGGGCCAGCCGAAAGCCTTGGTCAGTTCGTTATAGTTGGTCATCCGGTCATGGGCGCTGAACCACAGCGGACAGCCGTTGCCTTGGGCGCGGTCGGTTAGCCCACGCGCTCGGGCGTGTGCCGTTTCGTTGCGATTGGCATGCGTCTCCGACGCTTGTCCTGCGTGCGCCGGGAACCACTCAATTCGAGTCCTCTTGTCGCGCTCTGCCTGTCGGAGCAGGCCGCCTGTCTGGAGTCGTTGAGCATCATGTGGCATTCTCGGTCTACGATGCCCAGGGCGATGGCTGTTTCTTCTGCTTCCTCCACTTGCTTGCTCGATGTGATGGCGGTCGCCCACACGTTGCCTCCGGAGTCGACCACCGCGATCGCGAAGCCGTTGCGGCCGGCATATTCGGCTGCATCCACGTATCTGGCGCCAATGTCTTCCGCGTGCAGGTCCGTCAGTGCCTTAGCTTTCGCGCGTCTTCTGCCTTCTTTGAATTCCGGGTGCACGTTCCGTCGTACGTGGTCGGTACGGGGTATTTTGGTCCCTGCTGTTCGTGATAACCGATGCCTAGACTCCACAGGATCTTTCTGCCGGCCTTTCTTGATGACAGTCTTTGCAACTGAGCGGCTCTTTGCGCTTCGGCAATCTCGTCGAGCTTGTTATGTATGCCCAGCTGGAGGAGACGTTTCGTGTTGGTAGTTTCGGGTAGACTGAGGGGTGTCTTGTAAGCCCTCCGGATTAGGATGTCTAGCCTGTTCTTTTCGCTTTTCACCCACTTGTGGAAGGCTGCCGCGTACACTATGTGGCAGAGTACGAAGGAGTGTAGAAGTTTTCCTCCTTGATGACTCCCTTCTTGGTGGTAACGCGCTTGAGCAGTCTAGTGGCGTTGGCCGCCTTACCCATGATGCGAATGACGGTGTCTCCGTTCCTGCCGAGCGCTTCGATCGTCATGCCCAGGACTCAGATCTTGCTGACCGTCGGTATTGTGTTACCATCCCTGGTGCGGATCTTTATCTTTTCGTGTTTCCTTTGCTTCTTGATTCTGTGCGTTTTAATCGGTTGGTAAAGCAGGAGCTCTGACTTATTTGGGGAGCAACGCAGTCCCGTACCTTCCAGGCTTTCTTCGATCGTGTCGACGGTCGTCTGTAGTGTGGATTTTATGCTGGCATCACTGCCCCCGTCCACCCACAGCTTAATGTCGTCCGCGTTTATCGTGTGCTTCAGTCCTTCAAGCTGGCATAGTCTTTTGGCAACTTGAATCATAACAAGGTTAGCATGGGTGAAATGACGGAGCCTTGGGGAGTGCCCTGGCTCCCTAATGTCTTCTCGTCCGTCTTCAGGTCGCCGGCTCTGAGCTCCGCCGTTCTGCCGGTGAGGAAGTATTTGAAATATTTGTACGACCTCTCGCCTAGGTTTAGATGAGATACCTGCGCGAGGATGGCAGAGTGCGTCACTTTGTCGAAGTTGAACTGATACCTGATAGTTGAGCTGATAGTTCAGCTGATACGCGATGGTGCGAAATAAGGCGAGAATGTTGGCAAGTGTTGGAGAGAGGTCTAGTACGTAGGGTCCTGTGGCCGACGCCAGCGCCCGGCAGCTGTAAGGCGACTGCGCACATAAGCGAGATGTCAGAGAGGTCGTCAGTCGTTACAGTGTGATTCGGGTCTGAAATATTGGGCGCAGACTCCATCACATTAAATACAGTGCACTCTACGGTTTCATTCTCCGACGGCTGGTACCGATTCTCACGCCATGAGGAAGGGAACAAATTTTCTCACGTGCCGACTATCACCTTTGTCGAAGTGCCAACACTCCTTCCCCTCCATAGTTGCTTAGTTTTTATTGGGTTCGGCTGCTAATCATGACATTGCGGATGGAATCCAAGCCACGGCATCCATATTTATATGGGTGTGAAATGCGAAAACACCCGTGTACTTAGGGTTAGGCTCACGGTAAAGAATCCCAAGACTTCCAAACTATTCCGGAATACCCCACTGCGGCGTTTCTCATAATGAGATCGTGGTTTTGGCACTTAGAACCCCATAATGTATTATGTAACATTCGTTAAGGCTGTCCTTGTCAGTAGCATAATTCTTGAATACAAGTAAGTGTCAGGAGTTGTGCGCGAGGTCTTTGAGTATGTGGGTTGCCTTTATGGCGTTCAGTACCTGCTAGTCTATATTGCGGCTATATTATAACAGTGGACAGGAAACATGGCAGACAATATGGAGAACAGACAAATCCCACATATATTACTGCATAATAATTTTAAATAGCGGTCTTCCTTCATGTACGTGGATAACCGTGACAGGAGACAACTTTGGGAACTGCAAGTACTGTATACGTCATACCAGTCGCACCTGGCCTGATGGGCAGTAAATGTGACTTAATATTGCGTGCATCTTCGGCCATAGCGTGCTGATGGACGACGAAACAGAGACAGTATGCTGATTTTTTGTGTCGTGACTGTTGCGTCAAGGTGCAAAGCCAACATATCCATGTCTTAATACTTCGGCACATCTCGATTTGCAGCTGCTGTGGTAGCCCATGAGTGCGGATAGCAAAGTCGCTATTGAAATAATCCGAGGCACCTTAACGAAATTGATAGGTCAAAGTCAAAAGCCGTCCACGATGGCGTATCTCGTAGACGCTGTGTGATGTTCGGACGTTAAGAATGTGTGCCGACTGAAAAAAGGCTGCCACAGAGTGCCTCTGACGGTTACCCGAGCTTATCTACTCCGTAGCATCAGAAAGAAAAATAAAAGGAAAAGAAAAAAAAGAACCACATCAAAAGCTCAGAATCAATCATCGCTCGTCGCGACTAAACGCTCTTAGAATGACAAGTCATTTCCAGACGAAGAACGGCTACGGCTTTTTCCAGAACACTGATAACGCCGGTGGGAGAAGCATTGTGGCGAAGTGCGATGCGCAGGTATAGCTTTTAATTATCTCATTTTTACTTTGTCGACGTTATCATGCGTCATCACGGGAAGTTCGAAAAATTCAAGGTCAGTACGCCGCGTGTTGGCACTCACGCGAACTAAGCCCTCGTGTCCAGAAAATCTGGATACGGATGGCCACGATATGGGCTGTCAGCTGTTCCAGTTCAACGAAGGCCGGCATTTTGCCTGCGCTCAACGGCTCAACGTCACGCCGGCAGATCCGGCAAATATGTGGCTACGGCTTCAAAAATAGGAGCACTCGCGCTTGCATTTTTTAAGGTGCAGCAGCTATTGCATTGTAAGGTTACAAAATGAATTTGCTTTACGCCGCATGGAAGTCCGCTTTGATAAGTGCCGTTTTACAAAATAAACTTACTATACAGCCCTGGAAAAAGAGAAGGGGAAAAGAAAGAAACATCCAGCCAACGAATGGAGGTTTTGATTGGACTAATCCAAGAAACGTCGTGCATATGCAACCACCATTTCCAAAAGCGCTGAGACACCCGAAAAGGCATTGGCACAACAAAAGGTCACTTCTACAAAATCGCACCCCATATCTCACTCCACCATACTAGAGGGCCTTGAGGACGTCCAGTGTAGAGAAAGAATCCTCTATTACATTCAGGGCTTTCTGCGTGGGCGCACTGCGGCCATGAACTGCCGGTCCGCGGCACGCCTCAGGGTGCAATATTGTCTCCGCTCCTATTCAACATTGGAATGCGCAAGCTCGCCCTACAATTGCAAGAAGATGAAGACCTCGGCACGGCAATTTACGCCGACGACATTACGCTTTCGGCCATTAAAAGCTCAAACGGGGAAAGATAGAACACACTTCAACGAGCCCTAGACACGGTCGAATAATACATAAAACATGCCGGCATGGAATGCGCCCTTAGCCAATCAAAATACATAGATCTTCGACCACTAAGAACCCAAAGCAACAGAGCTCCGCCACTACAACAACTTGTCGACGGAGAAACCACTCGAAAAGCCCAGCACCTAAGAATGCTCAGAATGCATGTACAAGAAACGGGCAGTGCCTGCATCGCTCTGTCCAAACTTAAGCGCATGGTGCGCAGTGTTACTAGCCTCATTAACAGAATCGCACGTAGCAGAGAGGCAATGACGGACACTATGAAACTAGTGGGGGCCTCCGTCATAAGCAGAATCACCTACGCTCTCACTTTCCAAGCCGCCCCACAAACCGAAATCGACCGTGCAAATTGACTGATCCGGATTGACTGCAAGGCGGCACTCGGCCTGCCCGAAAACACGTGCACAGGCCGCCTCAGTAAGCTGCGCATTACGAACACGTACGGACAACTCGCCGCGGCAACACTCGTGGCCCAGCGCGAAAGACTCAACACAAGGCTCCGTGCTAACACGACAACGCTACCCCCTAACGGCAAACTTCTGCGGAGATGAGAGGACACTTGTGACGCCTGAACTATGAGCAAGAATCCATGCGGGCCGCCTCCCACGTTACAGGAAAGCTTACTACCATGCGGAACGGCGACAAGCCCGAGCAGCCACCCTGCGCGAAAGACAAGAGGACACAGGCACCTACTTTACTGACGTGGCCTTTCACCCCCAGGTAAGACGGCGCGTCCCACTTGCGTGGCGGTCGCAACGAACCGGCGGAGACCGATCGTAGCAGCGTCCACACGCACGACATCAAGCGCCATGGCGGAATTCGCGACCATAGCCCTGGCCATCCGAGACGCTGAGGGAGTTAGTCGGCTTATTTACTCAAAGACTCGCAAGACGCATGCCGACTCTTCCTTCGGGAAGTTCTGCCGGCCGGGGTCCTTCACATACTGGGACCAAGCCTCTGAATGAACCACGGGATAACCTGGTGTCCGGCGCGTACTGGAGTGGAAGGCAACGATCGGGCAGACCGTATGGCTCGAGGTATAAACATTGGCTGCGGCCTAATTAGCTCAGCTAACCCTAGACACGCAAAGGCCAAGGTTGGTTTAGCCTGCTTAAGTCTTGGTTTTACTTGGTTAACCTTTGATTTAGCTGTAACTATTATACATAGGTATACAATCATCGTTAAGCCAGGCATGACGGCTGTGCCTGGGTCGGTGGCTAGACATGAGTGTGATTAGGCTTGGGTAGACCCGCATCGGTCGACGCTGCGACGCCTGTTGTGCCACAGGAAAAGCGTAAGGGCTAGAGGGGCAAAGAGTCGCCGCGAACATGCGCAGCGACAAAGCACAAACCATAGAGAAAGAAATATAACAAGAGCGAACACTCGCCGAAAAGTAGAAACAGGAAATACGTCACGCTATAGTATTAACGCCGACCGTTTGCTGCCGCGAGCATCGACAAAAAAAAAGAATGTGAAATGAGATTAACCAGAAATTGTTTTAATGCTTTTAATTCTTTCCCTGCAAAAGTAAAAATATCTTCGTATAAAATAAATTAAACTTTGCGGCTTACTTCCGTTGCCTAGCGACAGGCGAATCGGCGAATGACGATCCAGATACTTGCGTCATTCGTCAGACACCGCAGCAGCGAGAGTGACCGGCCGCGCATCGGAGCGTCGGCCTGTTTGGTCACCCGTCTGGCTGCTTTTCTATTTTGGAATTTAGCCTGGTTTGCTGTGCTCCCGGCGAATTCTTGCGTTCCTTCTTAAGTTCGACATTCCACCACTGCTACTACGGCAAAGTGAGGAACTTCGTCCGACAGTCTGCGGCGCATATCATGTAATTAGGGTTACTGCCCGGCTCCTATATAGTCTAGACTTGTGGAGCAGTTAACGAAAAACACCGTGGCCGTCGTGGCGCAGTTAATTTGGAAGAATGAATCGTACTGGGAGATGTTTGCGACGCTTTCTATGAGCCCCAATATTATTTTAACTCATTTCGGTATTTTTTGGGCACGCTAGGCGCACAGCGTGCTGTGACGCAGTTTTGCGTGTACTGAATTTTGGGGTACATTTCGAGCGCACTTTCAGCCTGGCGCTGTGACGCGGTTAGTGAAAAGCAGCTCGGCCGTGGTGCGCAGTTTCGCGCTTTATTGCACTGACAAGTTCATGGTGCTTTCTCTGCAAGTGTGCGGCAATTTTTATGTCCCCGCAACAATTTCAGCCTTCTTTCGGTATTCCCGCTTGTCAAAAATGCGACGAGCAATTGTCAAGAGTGGTAACACAGGAGTGTGTTGCTTGCGCCAGCAGAACGCGCAAGAGATAACACCAAGGAACTCAAACGCCAGGAACAAGTAACTCGATGTGATGCAAGGTTCTTGTACTCAAAGGTTCTGACGGTTCTCTCCCAGAAACCAATCGAGGACAAATCCGTTGGTTTCGAAAACACACACAAACTTTTAATGAAACTAGAAAGAGGCTTAAAATAAATGGAAGGAAATAGAAAGCATAAAATAAACAGACATCACGGCATCAAGAAACACACTTGGGTTAACTAGTGCGCGCGTGTCCGGGCTTGCCACGACGGCAGGAACGCATAACAGTCTCGACGCGGAGACAAGTTGATGAGAGGATTTGCGCCAGTCTCACCAAAGGTCGGGGTATAGGATGGTTGACCGGGCGACCGGAGCGCCCTTGCTCTGGCTTGGAGATAGAGGGGTAGGCGGCTAGGCGGCACGAGCAGATGGCGGCGGCGCTCTGGCCGGGCAGCTGGACGTAGAGCTCGGGCCCGTAGCCCGACTGCTCTCGTCCTGCCCATGGGCACAGAAGCTCGCCGGCCTTGAGCACCTGCCGGCACGCTCGGGTAGACTGGCGACGCACAGGAACTCCGGCAGGAGGCCCCGGTCGGGTGGAGTACTAGTGGCTCGGGTATGGAGCCCGACGGCCCTCTTCAGCTCCCGGTCCGGTGGCCGACCTTCTACTGGCGTCGCTTCCTGGAACTCTGCCGGCGTCTTTTAACGCGACGGCGTTAAGGAGCTCGTGTCGCAGAAAAGCCGGTGTCGTCGGCGTCGGCGACAGCGGCGTTGGCCGTGAGCAATAAATCCCAAAAGGCACTTCATAAATAAAAAAACATCTTGCAAGATAGGCTGGTGGGAAGCGAACCAGGGTCTCCGGAGTGTGAGACGGAGACGCTACCACTCAGCCACGAGTTCGGTCCTTCAAAATGGGACAAGATCGCCTCTAGTGAATGCGGTGTTGCCTTAGAAACTTGCCGTAGAAAGTTACACTGCGGTGTATATCGGTAATTATGACCGTGTAACTTACAGAGGTCGCAGTTTCACGAGTAGCGAAGTGCGTTTCCGCTACATTTCTTCCGCGCTCTGCGCATACGCAGAGCCATCTTGCAGCAAACGCAGAAGACCCCCTCCTCGCAATGTACGGCGCTGCCCCAACACGTGGCGGGCCACTCGCCCCATGATCGCGTCCGCCTTCATGGCGCGTTGGGCCCCGGCTATCTGTGCCGATCGTGACGTTTGGCTGGCGTAGCGCGTTTGAGTAGGCGGTGCGAACGGGGTGCGATAACGCTATCGCGTTCCACTCTTGAAGGCGGAGCTTAAGCGTCCTCCAATTTTCTTCCGCTCTGGCCGATTAATCATTTTCCGATTGGCTGCCTGACGTCCCGTGGTCTTTCCTAATTGGTTGGCATTTTACTCTTGTTTTCCTTTCCTGCGCCGCGCGTTCACGTGCCGGACGCTCTTCGGCATCGTCGTTTTCCTCCAGCACGGAATTCGCCTCGGCGCACGCACTCCTAGTCGTCTGTTCTGTCCGTCCCGACCACCGCACCGTGTCGCGCACCACACACATCACGCTCGAAAATTCTGTCTTCTGAACGGCACCCACGCATTTTGTCTTGAGTGCGAGTAGAAGGAATTCCGCGAGCATCCAGCATGGTCTGGTTGAGAGCCTGTGTTGTGGCCACCTCTGTGTATTCGTATCGTACTATCGCGTCGGTTGTAGCCAAGTTCGCGAAACGCGCCGTAGCCCGTGTACTAGTGCTATTTAAGTGCAGGAAATAAGTCCCGGGAAGAGGGGAATGCTCGGAATTGGAATTTTTTGTTGTATGCACGGTATTGTTTCGGATGAGTCGTCTATTTTCTACGCCGTGTGTGTAAATACGAACTGCTTTTGTTTGTAGTACCACCCATTCACCACTTCCGCACGCTTCGCCTCTACACACATTATTCTTACATGTTACTACCAAAATAACACTTGCTTGTAATTTAATTTTTTCAGCTGACGCCGTCTGGTGGAGCTTCCTACGGAAACTACTGCTGCTTACCTGGTGCCACAACGTCGGATGAATGCACACAAAGCCCCCCACGAGCATTTATAAAGAATAAAATAAACATTTCCTCATTTCACAAGGCGTCTTGCTTGTTTATGATATTGCACGTGGAAAATATAGGTGGAGGCTTGTGAAGATCGTTCGCAATCAATTTTAATTATTAAGAAAACGATTTCGCGCCATGACCGCGCGCGGTTGATCTGTAGAAGCAAAAAAGAAAAAACCCAGTGGAGTGGGCGTGACGCATACCAGATAGTATTCAAAACGCGCGCGCACAAACCGAAACCGGCAGTGTGGTTCTGGTATTAAAGCCGACGACTTGGTGCGCTGCAGTCAACTGGGCCGCTGGGCTCTATGGGAGTATCCACTCTTGTTGTATTCCTTTCTCTATGCGCAAACGGACAGGGCGCGAACGTGGTCGCTACATTGATCTCGATGGTGCGACGCCGGTTGCATTCCGGACCCTCTCCAGTGAAGCAGATCCCCGGTATATATCCGCGTGGTGGTCAGACGCCACTAGGCGACGACGGCTCAAAGCCTTCCGCTCCGACGCTCAAAGACGGCCCGGCCTCGCTCTCATCCATGGCCAAGGTTGCACCATAGAGAAAGAAAT
Organism: Dermacentor andersoni; assembly: GCF_023375885.2. Classification (NCBI taxonomy): domain Eukaryota; kingdom Metazoa; phylum Arthropoda; class Arachnida; order Ixodida; family Ixodidae; genus Dermacentor; species Dermacentor andersoni. The sequence continues at coordinate 230,700,801 of NC_092815.1, read as the reverse complement.
ACAAGAGTGGACACTCCCATAGAGCCCAGCGGCCCAATTGACTGCAGCGCACCAAGCCGTCGGCGTTAATACCTGAACCACACTTCCGGTTTCGGTTTTGTGCGCGCGTTGTGAATACTAGCTGGTACGCGTCACGCCCACTCCGCTGGGTTTTTAACGTGACCGCGTTAAGGAGCCCGTGTCACAGAAAAGCCGGTATCGGCATCAGCGGCGTTGGCTGTGAGCGATAAATCCCGGGAGGCACTTCATGAATTCGAACCAACTTGCAAGATGGGCTGGGTGGGAATCGAACCAGGGTCTCCGGAGTGTGAGACGGAGACGCTACCACTCAGCCTTTCTTTTTTTGACGCTACTACTCAGCCACGAGTTCGATGCTTCAAAGCGGTACAAAAGCGCCTCTAGTGAACGTGGTGTTTCCTTAGGAATGAGCCGTAAAATGTTATACTGCGGTTTATATCGGTAATTATGAACATGTAACTTACAGAAGCCGCAGTTACACGGGTAGTGAAGTGCGTTTCCGCTACATTTCTTCTGCGCTTTCCGCACACGCAGAGCCATCTTGCGGCAAACACAGAATACCCCCTCCTCTCAATGTACGGCGCTGCCCCGACAGGTGGCGCGCCACGTGCGCATTGGGGCTGTGCGGGGAGCGGTGCGAGGTGCGTCGCGGCCCGGACTCCCTGTCCCCTGACGACGCTTCGCCGTGCTTCCTCACGGGTTGCAGAATCAAGCGTCCTTCCTTTCTTTAGATCACTATCTGTCTATCTCTCTGCCCGTGCCGATCACGACGTTTGGCTGGCGTACATCGTTTCCCCCACCGAGAGACCGAGTTGTTTGGTTCGTTCCGCTTGCTCAGGCGCACGTTTCGTTTCCGCGCGGAACGCTGCGTTGCTCGACGCTCACCGCGTGATTGGTGGGTGCAAAGTCCGATGCGGGGTGCCTCGTAAGTGATCGCTGCGCCGTAGCGCATTGTCTTACACCCCTCGGCCTGTAGACGGGAACGCTGTCGCGTTCCACTCTTGAAGGCGAAGCTTAAGCGTCCTCCAATTTTTCTTTTTTGCTTCTACAGGTCAACCACGCGCGGTCATGGCGCGAAATCGTTTTCTTAATAAATAAAATTGATTGCGAACGATCTTCACAAGCCTCCACCTATATTTTCCACGTGCAATATCATAAACAAGCAAGACGCCTTGTGAAATGAGGAAATGTTTATTTTATTCTTTATAAAAGCTCGTGGCGAGCTTATTGTGCATTCATCCGACGTTCTGGCACCAGGTAAGCAGCACTAGTTCCCGTAGAAAGCTCCACTAGACAACGTCAGCTGAAAAAAATTTAATTACGAGCAAGTGTCATTTTGGTAGTAGCATGTAAGAATTACGTGTGTAGAGGCGAAGCGTGCGAAAGTGACGAATGGGCAGCATTACAAACAAAAGCAGTTCGCTTTTACGCACACGGCGTAGAAAGTACCCGACTCGTCCCCAACAATGCCATACATACCACGAAAACATCGTATTTACATGTATTCCCCTCTTTCCGGGCTTTATTTCCAGCACTTTAATAGAACGAATACATGGGCTACTGCGTGTTTCGCGAACCTGGCTACAAACGACGCGATAGTACGCTACGAATACAGAGAGGTGGCCACAACACAGGCTCTCAACCAGACCGTGCTGGACGCTCGCAGAATTCCTTCTACTCGCACTCGAGACAAATGCGTGGGTGCCGTTCAGGGGCGCGATCGGAGATATTTTGTTCGATACGCGTTCTGTTCGGTTGCTGCAACGTCACAAAGTTGCAGTATGCAAAATTTGTGACCGCGGGGTGGAGAGAGCAGCCAGTCAGGAAGCGGTGACCTCCCCGGAAGTTTACTTTTGTCGTTTATCGTCTGCTTGCAGACAGTATACTACAAAACGAAATGTTTCTCGTCTTCCAAATGAATGAAATCTTTATCTTAATAAATGTATTTTTTATTCTGAAACCCAAACACGTTTTCAAATAGTAGTACGTGTGACTACTACAATTTATAACTGTTAGTTTCTTTGCGTCGTCCCTAGGTGGTGTCGCGCACAGCGAGAAGAAAAAGAAAAAAAAAAACGACGGGAAGAGTGGCGCACTTTTCAAGAGGCAGCGACAACATTCCAGTGGCGCGCTGGCACCGATGATGGGGTCGATTTCTTTGTACAACCAACGAATTATTTGTTTCGAGAAACGAAAACGACGCCGGAATTCACTTTCTGCCATTTCTTCAAACGCGTTTCTCACCGCCACTCGCTCTCCTCCTTCCTCTAGAAGTGCCAGCGCAACAAACTAAGTTCCCAACGGAAGCGCCATTTTCTCGAATTAAACAATGGATTGGATCCAAACGTGCCATGCCGCAGCCGCCGGTTGGATCCAATCCAATCCACCAGACGCGCCATGCGAAGCCATATGATCGCTCCAAACTTCCCAGCTCCCGTCGGGTTCGGCGCCTAGCTAGCCTAGCAGACGAAATCACGGAGGTGAGACGAAATGCTCGGTGGGAGGATGATTGACAGGAGCGTGTCATCATTTTGACGTCACCAAAAACGTGGCCGCGCCCCGCGGCTGGCGACGTCGGCGCGGAGTAGGCCAATCGCGCGCGCCGGTAACCGAACGAACGCGCCGAACAACCATCTCCGATCGCACCCCTGAAGACAATTTTCGAGGTACTAGCATAGAGTAACATAGTAAACGACAAGAGTGGACACTCAAGCCGTTTCGCGGCCCAGCTATGCAGCTTCGCCGATTCCACTAGGTGGCAGAGCCTATCAAGAAAAATGCGGCTGCGGCTAGCAGCTTTACAGGCGGCACGACCACTGGACACGACCCAACACCCTAGCCTTGTCAGACCACTCCGCCTGGCTATTTCTGTAAAATGCACCTGAGCATCGTTGTTGGGTTCTTCTGCCAGCGTCTGCTTCTTCGCCGTTTCTTGGTAAGGCCACAGCAAGTTCTTTTGCGCGTTGTTAAGGGCTTATTCTCTTCCCATTTCGTTATGCCACTGTTAGCCGCATGAACGAGTGACGGCGGCCGTGCAGCCATGAACAGCTAGCTGCTGCCCATTTGCTACGCTAATTTTCATTTCGTATTCCTTTTTTTTATGCGCAGCAGTGAGCGGTGATGCTAGCGAAAACAGCGATGCGGCAGCGTCCGAGCTGCGATGCACGTTCGATTCAATGACGAAGTTAGAAAATAAAATAAAATGGTTCGTTAAGAAATGTGACCGATGAACGCATGCCGTTCGGGGCAGAGAGCTTTATGGTACGCGCGGCGACTGCTGATAAAGTATGGTGCTCTACTTCTGCAAAAGAAGTGTAGTTTTCTCTAAAGCGGTACACGTGCAATATTTGCAGTATGGCAATAATGCGCTCTCTCCCAACCTCTGTAGCTGGCTATGTGCGCTTGAGCGTTGTTAGCTGTTCTGCATTGGGCTGAAAATACGTTGTCAGGAGTGACAATCGTAAAGAAAGAAAGAAGACGAGGAAGAAAGAGTGAAGCGAGCGCGTGGAGCCGCCATCTTGGACGAGGGGCGTGCGCAGGGAAGGACGTGGTGGCCGGGCGCAGCGTTCCAGAAGAAGACGGCCGGAGATCGCCTCTCTGGGTCCTGCCCCAGTTCCTAGGCGACACATCGACGTCCCGCCCGAGTACCAGGCTCGGCGAGCAGATGTCCGACGTCCTCGGAACTACCGCTGGCCCGGACCTACCTGCCAGGACACGTCAGCGTTTACGCCGCTGAACGTAGACGCGCGGAGGCTGGCTACAGCCAGTCACCGTCCCGTCCGGAGAACTACGCTGGGCCGGGGCGCACCAGGAGCGCCAACCGGCACGAGCGCCGCTCGGCCGGAGCGCGACAGCTCCTCAGCGACCGTGCCTTCGTCACGTCAGCCGGGCCATCGGTGACGCCGGACACCAGCAAAGACTGAAGACGACCAGATTACGACGACGGACCACAGACCGGGGGACGCTGATACCCGCCTCGAACAGAACCGGTACTGTGAGCGCCCCTACTATAGCGTATAGACGATCGCCGCACAAACGTTAGGAAACGCGGTAGTGCGAGCGGAAAGCTTAGCAAGGGAGGACGCATTCCGTGTGTAATAAGTGTTGAATCTTACCTTGTGTTCCTGTTGCTAAAATAACCTATTGAATGAATGTTACGTGTGTGCTGCATCTTGCGTTCGTGTGTTCTTTCTGGCCGCTCAAGCTAGCGTACCAGGCGTTAACGTACGCGTGACATACGTGTTTTCATGTTTTAATTGTGTATGAAGTCGTTACCGCAGAAAGTTTCTTGTTTCTTAGCCTTTATAAGAGTGCTTCCTTAACCAAAAAATAAAAAAAAATACGCATTGCATGAACGAACGCAGCATCTCCATTATAAAGCTTTGCAGGTTCCAATATTGCTTATACGAAGGAACGCAGCGTCTACATTCAATAGCTCTGAAGCCTCCAGTATTGCATACCTTCTGTCTGTCATTCTACGTATTGCAGGAATCTCCACCATTTCCTCAAAATACACTGCACAGCCAAATGACATCATGCATACTGAAGGACAATTCCAAGTATCAGAAGACGATTGCAAGGCTTCGAGGACAGAAGGTGAAGACCCCCAACATAAAGTGCCTCATTGCAGCTCTTTAATGACGGACACACTGGCTTACACATTCGAGATGAAGATGTTGGTGCGTGCTCAATTATTTTTGCAGCCATTTTATTTCGGCACGCTGCCATTCACATAATTTCGCCGCCCTAATTCACCCTCCTTTGCAGAAGTACAAGAAAAAATAAAACGTCGTTTTTTTTTCTAAAACAATCCCATTTTAACCTGCCATGGTTGCTCAGTGGCTATGGTGTTAGGCTGCTGAGCACGAGGTCGCGGGATCGAATCCCGCCCACGGTGGCCACATTTCGATGGGGGCGAAATGCGAAAACACCCGTGTACTTAGATTTAGGTGCACGTTAAAGAACCCCAGGCGGTCAAAATTTCCGGAGTCCTCCACTACTGCGTGCCTCAATCATAAAGTGGTTTTGGCACGTAAAACCCCCATAATTTAATTTTTTTATTCCCATTTTAAGCAAATTAATTGCTGTCGTGTATTTGTAGTTTTATTTTTCATTATCTAGATAGTTGCAACACGTCTTCTATGTGTTTTGCTTGTGCAAAGTTGTTGCCATCACGCCATTCATTTCCGACTATTCTCCTTTATACCGGTGTCACACAATCATTTTCGATCGTGAGAGTCCGATCCGGATTGAAATTCGGGACCGATATTGGCGCCATCGCGCAGCTTGCGCAAAAGAACCAATCGTGACTGAGAAATTGAAATCGTATTGCGCTTGATCGCGTTCAAAAGTGCGCCGTGTGACAACCGTGTTACTTGTATTTCGCCGTTTCTTCCCGTTTTCATGTATCTGCGTGTTACAATCTTGCTGCAATAAATTGTCTGCTATTTTCGTGTTCTTGATTGTGCAGCAAGTTCATTTATATTTAAGAAACACGTCACATTTATTTACTATACACCTTTTGGCGTGAGTTATTAGACGTACAATATCATAAGCGATAAACTTCTACTTCCACAACAGTTGGCATGATTGTTGCGGAAAGTTACAGCTTGAAACAGCAAATATGAATAATGAAACTAACTTGAGTGAAACACCTTTGCGCGCTCGTCGCCGTAACATATAAACAGCGGCACAAGCGCCAGCATGAAATCACGCGATTTAAGCAAAAGTATGGGTCACGAGAAAAAAAATAATACAAGAAACGAAGCTGAACTTGTAGCCTCCGAGATTCAGCAGCGTGCGCGACCATCTTGGAGGCTGGTGCGTTTCGCCGATTCCGATAGGTGCGCTGAGAACCAAAGTCGGCCGCAGGCGCCTATGGGATTGTCCGCTCTTTACGTTTACTATGTTACTAGTTCCTGGCGTTTCAGCCCCTTGGCGTTATCTCTTGTGCGTTCTGCCGGCGCAAGCAACACACTCCCGTGTTATCTCTTGACAATTGCTCGTCGCGTTTTCGACAAGTGTGAGTACCGAAGGAAGGCTTAAATTGTTGCGGGGCCATAAACATTTTCACAAACTTATCGTAGTAGGATTCAGCACGCGCCAAACTAACTGTCAGCATGGCCGAGCTGCTTTTCGCTGCGCCACGACAGGCGCGGCGAGCGTGCCTCGTAAGTAACAAAAAAAAGTGCCGAAAATAATTTTCAACAATGTGGGGCATCAGAGAAAGCACCATGAACTTATCAGTGCATCAAAGCGCGAAGCTTCTCTGCGCACCATGGCCGAGCTGCTTTTCGCTGACCATGTCACAGCGCCAGGTGCGCCCAGTGTGCTCGAAAGGTACTCCCAAGAAGTAACGAAATTAGTTGCAATAATGTCGATGGTCACAGAAAGCGCCAGAACTTGTCGCAGTAAGATTCAGTACACGCGAAACTGCGTCACAGCACCCTGTGCGACTATCCTACCCAAAAACTACCGAAACAAGTTAAAACAATATTGGGGCTCATAAAAAGCGTCGCAAACATCTCCCAGTACCATTCATTATTTCAGGTTAACTGCGCCACGACGGCCGCGCTGTTTTTCGTTAAATGCGTCATAAGTCTAGCCTAGGTGGCGTGCCCTAAGCCTAATTGCTTGAAATGCTTCGCAGACTGTCGAACAAAATTTCTCACCTCGCCGTAGTCCAATAGTGCAGTGGTGCCATGTCAAAGTTCAGAAGGAACACAAGAATTCGCCGGGAGCCCATCAAACCAGGCTAAATCCAAAAATAGAAAAACGGGTAGCCGAATGACTGAACAGACCAACGCTTGGATGCACGGCCGGTCTCGCTGGCTTCGCCGGTGTGTCTGACCAATGACGCATGCACCTGGCTCGTCATTCGCCGATTCGCCAGTCGCTAGGCAACGTAAATAAGCCTCGAAGAATATTTTAATTTATACGCAGATATTCTTGCTTGTGTTGTGAAAGAATAAAAAAAAGTGAAACAATTTCTAAACTCATTTCACATTCTCTTTTTTTCGATGCTCGTGGCAGCAAACGGTCGGCGTTGATATTAGCGTGACGCATTTCTTATCGCCAGTTTTCGCCGAGTGTCCCCTCTTGTTATATTTCTTTCTCTATGGTTGCACTGATTAGGCGAGCACGGCGCTACTCTTGGCCAGGCGCGCGGCGAGTCCCGTGGTAAGGCGGCGACCCAGCTGCGGAGAGCGCATGCGCCAAGCTGGTGGCGGCGGCTAGCGCACGCGGTGCCAGAGCTCGGTGCGGCGATTCACGTGATGCGTTGCCAAGGCTACGGCCCAACGGCGGTCAAATAAAGGTCAAATTCGCGGCGACGACGAAACTCGGCTCGACGAGGTTAGTAAAGCTTTCGCTCTAACAGGCCGCGCCGCGATACATACCGCTCGAACGGATGCCTCTGCGACACCCGGCAGCACACCCAGACGCATACTTTAAACAAAACGACTGGGAAGACAAACCAAAACGCCACTTCACCCCAAGCTGAACAGGCGGCAGGCTAGAGACCGGCGCCAAATACAGACAAACATCATACCACACTTACACACACTCCACGCAATTTTTCCCGACAAATTCGGCGACCGATGTCCCTGGTGCGACTCCACCCCGACACTCGAACCCATAACTTACCAGTGCACGGAGCATCTGGCAGATGCCATCTCGCCGCAACTTCAGGACACACCCAGCAATTGGTGTCCGAACGGGACTTCGGAAGCCAATTGGCGACCCGCAACCAGGCCCGGCCAGCCGAATTAGCAAGTGGGGCCCTGGAAGAGGGGCTCCACCAGCAATAACCAAGCCCAATCATTATTCCAATAAAGTTGTTTCTCTCGCTCCGAATGGAGGTCAAGGGAAGAGAAGCGCAGTCGAGGACGGCAAAGAATACGGTGGTGTGATGAAATTAGAAAATTTGCAGGCACAACTTGGAATCAGATAACGCAACACAGAGATAATTGGAGATGGTTTGGAGAGGCCTTCGTCCTGCAATAGACTATAAATGGGCTGCCACCACTGCCACCGCTGCTGCTGCCGCTGCCACCGCCACCACCACTGCTGCTGCTGCCGCTGCTGCTGCTGCTGCTGCTGCTGACGACGACGACGACGACGACAAAAGGCGGATTCCATTCTCCGTGGTTCCTTTCGCCGACTGTACTCCACAGTGTCACAAACTAATGTCAAGCAGGACATATTGTTTCAACTTGCCGGGGAGGTACTTGAACTGTTTGAACTTGTATTCCAGATGTCATACCGTGTGGGTGAAGCCTCGCATAAACTCAACAATATACGACACTGACTGCATTCCAGGATTCTATATATATTATTACGATATCATCGAGCGATGCTCAAGAGACGAGCCGCCGCGAGGACGACGAAGAAGATGGTCGGTGCCCTTGGCACGAGCGAGTGTCAGCCTGGGTGCCTGGCTCCAGTGTATATAGCGTGTAAATAGCATATTTCGTCTGTTTATTTCCACACGTAACATTTCTGGTGGAGATCAGCGATCACCGTCCTCACCACGGAACTCCGAAGTGGTCGGCACACCGAGCTTGTCACCATGTCTCCCGGTGACGAGCCCGCCTCTGCAACGGCTTCGGCTTGTCCGACTGCTACAATCGTCACGGTTGTCCCACACCGTGACCCAGGTGTGTTCTCTGGCCTGGAGGGACAGGATGTCGACGACTGGATCAAGCTGTATGAACGCGCCAGTGCTTATAACAGGTGGGACCCAACGATTATGCTAGCCAATGTCATCTTTTACCTCGGCGGCACCCCACGCGTGTGGCACCAAACGCATGATGACGAAATAACCAGTTGGCACAGTTTCAAAGAAAAGCTACGGGAACCGTTCGGTGACCCCATTGGGCGCAAGGCTGCCGCGAGAAAGGCTCTTGCGTCTCGTGTTCAATCATCTACAGAGCCATACGTTTCCTACATCCTCGACGTCTTGGCTCTATGCCGTAAAGCTGACGATAATATGTCCGAAGCAGATAAAGTGGCACATGTGCTAAAAGGCATCGCCGACGACGCTTTCAATTTGCTTGTTTTCGGCAACGTCTCGGCTATCGACGCCATTATAAAGGAATGCCGTCCCCTTGAACAGGCTAAGAGCCGCCGTATCTCCCACCACATTGCGCGGCTACCCAACACTGCTGCTACGTCGACATGTGAGGGTCGACCGCGTCAGACCACCACCTGTGACGACGTGACCCGTATTGTTCGACGCGAACTCAAGGCCGCCTGTTCGCCAGCCTTCTCCACGACTCCTCCCGATCCGCCAGCAACCACCATTGCGATGATTCAGGCTGTCGTCAGACAGGAATTTGAAAACATGGGTCTGAACACCGTGTGTTCCACGTCTTGACCCAGCGTTCCCCAGTTATCTAGCGGCCCTTCTCGTCCCCGGCAGTCCTTTTCTGCCACATCTCGCCGCAACCCGCCCGAATGGCGTACCCCGGATGACAGGCCGATCTGTTTCCACTGCTGTCGCATCGGCCACGTCGCCCGTCACTGCCGAAAGCGATGGCCACCACCTCCTCGGACTTACGTCGCCACTTATACCCGCACTTTTGGATCTCCTGTACCCTATGCCACCCGCCATGAACCCACTACCGCTGATGCCCCTGCTCCGAACCTTCGCTACAGCCGCTCGCCCTCACCTCGACCCCACCAGTCTCGTTCGCCCCAACCCCGCCGCTTCTCTTCGCCGCCTATCGCCTCCCGGACCCAGCCGGAAAACTAGGCACTGCAGCTTCTGGAGGTGAAGCTGCGTTGTCGACCCTGCCCTCAAATCCTCTGCTCACGTTACCCACGAACCGAAACCTTCTTGACGTTGACGTTGACGGCTATCCTGTCACGGCACTCATCGATACAGGAGCACATCTTTCACTTATGAGTGCTGCCTTCCGACGACGACTGAACAAGCTCCTCACCCCAGCGTCGGCACGCGTCGTCCGCGTTGCGGATGGCGGTACTGTGCCTATCATCGGCATATGTACGGCACGTGTCAGCATCGCCGACCGCCACACTCCTGTCCTCTTCACCGTAATTGCTCATAGCCCCCACGACCTCATTCTCGGCCTCGATTTTCCCTCCGCACATTCTGCTCTTATTGACTGCTCTTCCAGTACCCTTCGCCTTGAGTTGCCAATGCTCGCAGAACCTTCTGACGCACCCCACTGCCGCTTACGCTGCACCGGCTTTCTTCGCCTGCCGCCAAAGTCCATAGCCTACATTGAACTGTTGTCTTTACGACCAGTTCCTGATGGCGAGTACCTCGTCAATCCTCTGCCCGACATCCCAATACAGTATGACGTCACCGTGCCTCACAGTGTACTTACTATTACTGCGAACCACACTCGCATGCCTGTCTGTAACTTTGGATTGCGAAAGCAAGTTCTCCCGCAAGGTAGAACTCGGCCTTCCCACCATTGATTGTCTCGGCGACCATATACGTGGCAGCGTTATCGACCGATAGTTCTCGCGAGCTTAGCATGCCCCTCGCGCCAGCCTCGGGCGTTGATCCCAACATAAAGAAAATGGTTGCGACGGACCTGTCCTCTGTGCAGGCTGAAGACCTTTGCGAAGTATTATCGTCATACCGCGATATTTTCGACTTCGACGATCGCCCTTTAGGCCAGACGCTCGCGGTCAAGTATCGGATTCTTACTGGCGATGCTGCGCCTATCCACCGACGACCTTATCGAGTTTCTGCGTCGGAACGCCGAGTAATTCAAGATGAATTGAACAAAATGCTCGATAAAAACATCATTGAGCCTTCATCGAGTCCCTGGGCGTCACCTGTGGTGCTGGTTAAGAAGAAGGACGGCACGTGGCGCTTCTGTGTAGACTTCCGTCACCTGAACAGCTTTACAAAAAAGGATGTCTACCCACTCCCACGTATAGACGACGCCCTTGACTGCCTGCACGGTTCCAGCTATTTCTCGTCTATTGATCTTCGTTCGGGATATTGGCAGATTGCTGTTGACGATATGGACAGAGAAAAAACCACGTTCATCACACCTGATGGCCTATACCAATTTAAAGTAAAGCCGTTTGGATTATGCAACGCCCATGCCACCTTTAAGCGCATGATGGACTCCTTGCTCCAAGGTTTCAAATGGTCCACATGCATGTGCTACCTCGACGACGTCATCGTTTTCTCGCCAACTTTCGACACTCACCTTGAGCGTCTCACAACTATACTTGATGTATTCGGAAAGGCGAAGCTGCAACTTAACTCGTCCAAATGTCGTTTTGACCACCGACAAATTACTCTTCTGGGCCATCTCGTTGACGCTTCCGGAGTACAGCCTGATCCCGACAAAACTCGCGCTGTCCGAGCGTTTCCGGTTCCGAAGACAGCCGCAGACGTTCGAAGTTTTATAGGGCTGCGCTAATCTTTTGATGAAAGGCGTGCAATTTTCGTGGGGTACTGCAGAAGCCGCCGCCTTCTCTCGTCTCGTCACTCTTCTAACCTCACCACCCATTCTCGCCCACTTCGACCCTGATGCCCCTACAGAATTACGTACAGATGCCAGCGGTCATGGCGTAGGTGCCGTCTTAGCCCAGCGTCAGCGTGGCAAGGATCGCGTTATTGCTTATGCGAGCCGCCTCCTAGCACCATCGGAGCGCAACTATTCCTTTACGGAACGCAGATTGCCTTGCTGTTGTCTGGGCGGTTGCGAAGTTCCGTCCTTGCCTTTACAGTCGCCCTTTTTCCGTAGTCACTGACCATCATGCTCTCTGCTGGCTCTCATCGCTAAAAGATCCTACAGGCCGGCTTGGTCGATGGGCTTTGAGATTGCAGGAATTCTCATATTCCGTGGTGTACAAGCCTGGCCGCCTGCACCAAGACGCTGACAGCTTGTCGCGTTACCCGGTTGACGACTCCGACACCTCCAATACTGCCAGTGCTTCTTGCGTATTCTCCGTATCCCAGCTGCTTTATTTCGCCGACGAGCAACGCCGTGACGCCTACATCAGAGCACTCATCGACCATTTTGAACACTCTCCGGCCGATGCTGCTCTGTGCCTCTTCGTCCTCCGCGGCGGGACTCTGTACAGTCGTAACCTTCATCCGGACGGCTCTGAGTTCCTGCTTGTAATACCTAAACACCTCCGCTCCACCGTTCTAGATGAGCTTCACGACGCACCAACCGCAGGACACCTCGGCGTATCTCGAACCTATGACCATGTACGTTGCCGTTTTTTCTGGCCGGGCCTTGCCCGTTCCGTACAACGTTACGTAGCCGCTTGTGAACTTTGCCAACGACGCAAGAAGCCTTCCCAGCTCCCCGCTAGTTACCTGCAGCCGCTCAACATCCCTGCCGAGCCCTTCCATCGTGTCGGCTTGGACCTTCTCGGCCTATTTCCGGAATCCACATCAGGAAACAAGTGGGTTGCAGTCGCGGTGGACTACGCGACCCGCTACGCTGTAACCCGTGCTCTTCCGGCCAGTTGCGCAGCTGATGTTGCGGACTTCCTCCCACATGATATCATTTTGATGCATGGTGCTCCGTCTCAATTGCTTACAGACTGCGGCCGCACCTTTTTGGCCAAAGTCATTGAGGACATCATGCGTGCCTGCTCAATACAGCATAAGTTTACCACCTCCTACCACCCTCATACGAACGGCCTCACTGAGCGTTTGAACCGCACCCTTACAGACATGCTATCCAAATACGTTTCAGACGACCACCGTGACTGGGACCTGGCTCTACCTTACATTACCTTTGCATACAACTCTTCCGGTCTCGAAACTGCTGGCTTTTCCCCGTTTAGCCTCTTGTATGGCCGCGAACCGACGCTACCACTGGACACTGTGCTTCCGTCCGCTACAGCTTCCACTCGCGATTATGCCCGGGATGCAATCGCCTATGCTGACCATGCTCGCCAACTTGCGCGTGCTCGTCTACAAGTGTCTCAAGACAAGCAGAAACAACGCTACGACCTCCGTCACCATGATGTCCATTTTGTGCCCGGTGCCCTCGTGTTGCTTTGGTCACCAACGCGTAAAGTCGGCCTTTGTGAAAAACTGCTTTCCTGTTACAGAGGCCCATATCGCGTGATACGCAAAGTAACTGATGTCACCTATGAAATCGTTCTAGCCACGCCCACTACGTCCTCCGCTGTGACAACCAGTGACATTGTCCATTGTCCATTGCCACTGCCCCACATTGTCCATTGCCCGACTCAAGCCCTACAACTCTCCATGCACCTTGGATATCTAACAGCACCGTGACGGTGCTTTTGCCGCCGGAGGGGGGGGGGGGGATAACATTACGATATCATCGAGCGATGCTCAAGAGACGAGCCGCCGCGAGAACGACGAAGAAGTTGGTCGGTGGCCTTGGCACGAGCGAGTGTCAGCCTGGTTGCCTGGCTCCAGTGTATGTAGCGTGTAAATAGCACCTTTCGTCTATGTATTTCCACACGTAACAATATAAATAAGCGCATCAATTAGCATCAACTAGCACGGGAAATTTTTGATGCTTTTCACATAGGAGACAAGGACACGTGTTAGCCATGAAGTTTCTGTGAGTTTGGCCCATTGTAATGTAGATTTCTTCAGACCAGACAATTGCAATCACAGGTAAATTAAGGGGTAGTAATCTTGCCTTGTCCACGACCTGACAAGCTGTCACTTGACATGTACACACATTCAGGTCTTGGTATATCGTATGTTCATTTGAAATAAGAAAAGTCAGTTTGTAGTAATTGTGCTCGTCCTATTTCCTTCCCTCGTCCTTTCCCGCACGGGCTTTTCGCAATGATGAAATAGTACTGCATTCCCAAGTGCAATGCTCAGGTAACCAAATGTTAGGTTAGCCATTATGTGCTTTGCGTTGCGCATGGGCTTGTTTAGCTTGTCCCGTGTGCAAAGAAGTTACACATTTCTGTCAAAATCTGTCTGAAGCGTCAACCATAACATATAGGTACCTGAGAAAGACCAGTAGGGCATCGTACACTACGTCCGTGGAGGTTGGCTTGACGGGCAGCTTGACGAACAGCGGCCGTGCCTGTTGTCCAGGCTGCAGAGCGGAAGTGAGAGCAAATGAGGACACGTGCGCGGTGCACTGCGTTGCCAGCAAGAACAGGGCGCTCCAGCTGAGGGCCTTGGCCACTAGTGAAGGTCCGAGCCTGGCGACGGCTACGGCCACAGAGCACACCTCCATGAAAGGCGCCAACATGTTCATTGCCTGCGTCAGCATATGCGGTGTGTTATTCACCAGAGGAAAAACTGCCGCTGCGATAAACATTTATCGCGAAGGATTCTCTGCCTCACCCAAACTAATTCGTGTCGGACGGTGGCTCTGAACCTCGGGCTCCGCACGCTCCGACTATAAGGCTACAATCGCGTGCAGACTTATGTTGTGCCATCACGAACTAGCACGCATTCAAACAACTAGGGCTTGTGCATGAGCCAGTTTTAACGCGACAGCGTTATAGGCACCGTGTCGCAGAAAATCTGGTATCGGAATGGGAGTCCGGCACCAGCGTCACCGTGAGCGCGAAAATTCTTGTATAAATTTAGGTATATGTATATGATACGCCTTGTTATATGACATGAAGTATATACGGGTCATAGTACCGCATCATTTTATCACTAACGTTGGCCATACCTTGTCTTACATCCCTGACAAAGTTATGCATCGGAATTTTGAGTAGGACAGCCCACAAACAAATGTCATAAAAAAAAAACACCGACAGCGCATGCCTTTCATGGTAAACTTTCTCAGACTGAAATATTGAAAGTGCGAAACAATAACAGAAACCTGAAAATGATGTGGTCATCCTTTTCTTTTTTTTGCACCGCTGTGCACGACCTCCGGAATCGGCCCACGCAAGAAACTGCGTTTCTACCAGAAAGCTTGCTTTCGTGCATAGCGTTCGCCGCCAGAGTTTGGCGGTAAACATTACGGTTGCACAAGCTGCAGTTACCGGGAAGCGTGAGAAGAAGTCAGGGATCGTTTAATGCTATCGCCTTCCACTCTTAAAGGCGGAGCTTAAGCGTCCTCCAAATAATCGTTCGGTCCTCAGCATGCATTCCGTTGCATAGTAATAACTTGCTCATCCAAGCGAGAGCGTCTCAGTTTCTCCCATTCTTCACTCATGGAAACTAGCTGACGTCGCTGCTGTTAATTCTGAATTATCACCGTTAATTTGTGGTTATCTACCGATATTCCACACTTGCGCGGTGGAGGCAAACTGGGCTTTGTTTAAAGATTAAATAACATACCTAATGGACCGTTATATTGCACAAAAGTGCTTACAACTAAATCTCGGGAACCTTGGTTTAACATAGAACTTAAACGGTTACTAAATAAAAAAGAAATGTTAATTCAGTGAACAAAAGAAAATCAACCAATTCCTCGTGCCGGATTGCTTACGACAACGCTGATGACAAGTACAAGCTGGCTGTCACACGCGCTAAGGATGACTTTTATCGTGATGCACTACCAACACTTCTACGTGGCAATCCTCGAAAATATTGTTCAGCACTCTGCAGCAAAAACAAAAGTTTGAGCTATGTGATACGCGTGGCGTTCCTGTAAATAACAAGGATTTTTGTGATGTACTAAATGATGCATTTATTTCGTTTTTTTAGCGTGATACTGTATACCCTGATTATTCTAACTCAAGTTATTTTTCTATGCACCATATCCTGCTTGACTGAACTGATATTTCTTGTTTATTTCAAAACCTAAAGGTCTTTAGCTGTGCTGGTCCTGACAGCATTAATTCGAAGTTCTTGAAAGGTACATCGGCGTATTCATCATTGATTCTTTGCGAAATTTTTTCGCGCTCTTTTCAAAGTTGCGCCATACCAAGTGATTGAAAGGGGGGAGACTGGTTTGTTTGCACAGATCAGGTGTTTCCCAACCTCCAATAAACTGCAGAAGGATATAATTGATGTGTATACACTGCAAGCTCATGGAACACGTCATCCATTCACATGTGGTATGTTTTCTTTTATCTAACTTATTTTTCTCCAGTTGTCAACACTCTTAGAAAATATTTTTTTTTCTGACACACAACTTTGTTATTTACAAAACACTTAATTCACGCTCTTGATCATGATCTTGTCGATTTTTTGAAATTTGGCTCAGGCAACTTATTCAGTCTCACAACTGCTACATTTTTCAAAACTTGATAGGTTGAAACTCTATGCCAATGGCTTAGGTTGGAGGAGGAGGAGGAACTTTATTATTGCAGAAACTGTTGCGCGGTTTATTCCTGGGTGGTTCCCTCTGACAGGGCTCCACTGGCGATCGCGGCTCGCCGGGCCTGGTCGAGGGTCGCCAGTTGGCTTCCCAGGTCCAGTTCGGAGAGTCTCGCCTCCCAAGACCACGTAGTGAGTGTGCGTGTTGTGACTCGTGGCGAAATTGCGTCGCCCGGATGGTCGGTACATTCGTGTGTTATGTGCGCGAGTGTTGCTGTGTGGTTTTTATACCAGGGACATGTCCGGGACGTATAACTGGCTCAGGTTGGAATAAGTGTTTTCTTCCTAACAATTTTCAATATGTTTCAGCTAATGGTCATGATTCTTCTTTCGCTTCAGTAACCCCAAGGATCCCTCAGTGGTCGGTGCTAGGACTGCAACTTTTTTATATACATCAACGATCTTCCGACACACGTCTCCTCTGTCAAATTGTTTGGTGAATTTGTAATGTACCCCACAAATTTTAACCCTTGTTACCTTACTGCATTACAGACTGAGCTTGATATTATTTCCCGCTGCTGTTTGCATTGGCTAATGAAACTTAATGTTATTAAGTGTAAATCATGCGTAGTTTCCAATAGCCTTACTTAACTAATCCTGCTGATTAAACTCTTAACAACATACCATTGTTTAGATTTAGGTATACGTTAAAGAACCCCAGGTGGTCAAGATTATTCCGCAGTCCTTCACTACGGCGTGTTTCATAATTATATCGTGGTTTTGGCACGTAACACCCTGTAATATAATTATAGTGACACACAGCGAAAAATACACCACCTTAGTCATAGACACAAACTCTGAAATCAGAACCACATGCATTGTATACACCAATCACTCGGAAATAGCGGAGGAAGTAGCGATCGCACTGGCCCTCACAGGAAAGCGGAGTCATATTAAGCGACTCGCAAACGGCAGTAAAGAATTACGCCAAAGGTAGAATTTCCAAGGAAGCCCTGTCCATTCTGGCCAAAGCGGGCAGATCCAAAACCGCGAGCTCGAGGATCATATGGTTCCCTGCGCACGTCACCACGGAAGGCGACGCGCTCACGAACCTAAACGAGACGGCGCACCGGACGGCGTGAGACATGACCCGCCGCGCCGAACAGGGCAACTCCTCTCGCACGATACCGAACACTCCTCGCACAGAACGGGACAGGTTCACCAGATACAACGGCATAACCAGTGCATATCTAAACGCCAGAAGGATATACCCACCGCCAAGTCCCAAATTCAACAGGAGGCAGGACGTCGCCTGAAGACAACTCCAGACGAATACATTCCCTAATCCATTCCGTCTGAAACGTATCTTCCCAGATAAGCATCAGGACGACACGTGAAAACTGTGCCAGGAAGGACCAGCAACACTCAAACACATGCTGTGGGAGTGCAATGTAGTTATAGGAAGAATGGCAGTTGCTCCGGAGACCCTGTCGTCGAGGTGGGCCGCCGCTCTGCACAGCTCAGACCTCGGAATCCAGACGTGGGCAGTCCAGCAAGCCCGTGAGGCGGCGTTGAGGCAGGGCCTTGACGTTCCCCCGTGGGAGACCTGAGCCCGGGTGGCGTTAAACTTTGCCGGACGTACAAGAAAGCTGTATCCATCCATCCATCCACCCCCAACCGCAGTGACTTCTAACAAATATCGCCGTGGCATTATAGCCCATAGTCTATGGTGCACTTTGCATGTAAGCTACATTATTAACAACGCTAATCGAATGCTATGTTTCTTGCGTCGGAACTCCTCACGCGCCACTACTACTGTGCTGTACTACAACTTTAGAAGACCTTGGTCAGACTCGAAGCTGAGTACGCCTGCTCAATTTGGTATCCTGAACAGGAAAAAGCTGACAACCCTTTTATAGCTCGTCCAGAATCGCAGCACCCGGTCTATTCCGTCTAACTATAGTCGGTATCCTAGTCTGTCCTCAATCAAGCTAAATCTTGACCTATATACCAGACCTCGCTAAGCCACCGTAGTTGCTTAGTGGCGATGGTGTTGGGCTGCTAAGCACGAGGTCGCGGGATCGTATCCCGGCCACGGCGGCCGCATTGCGATGAGGGTGAAATGTGAAAACAACCATGTACTTAGATTTATGTGCACGGTAAAGAACCCCAGGTGGTCCAAATTGCCAGAGCCGTTCACTACGGCATGCTTTATAATGAGATGGTCGTTTTGGCACGTAAAGCCCCATTCATTTTTTTATTCCTCGCTCTGCATCGAAAGTGCTATCGGCTGTGCTTCTTCCATAAAATATTTTACTTCGATCACCTACTTAGGGAAGAATAGCTCCATCAGCCATCGTGCATATTATCTCGCATTCATAATTCCCAAAAAGTTGATGTAGCCCTTCGCACAAAAATTTACACAGGCTGATTTATACCAAGAATCTCGGAACACGGGAACCACCTCCATGTCTCCACGCTGGCATCTCAAACTCCAAGAATTTCAAGACCGCCACTAATACTTACATTTGTTCTTGCTCCTCCTCCCTGTAACGCCTTCGGGCGATTGAGAATACAATAAATAAGTAAGTAAATAAATAAATAAAGGTATAATGAAATAAACAAATAAAAGCCTGATGCAAGTTGCGTGGAAAGCTGCCTCGCGAGTACCAAAACATACGATTTTACCATCGCCTCGCACGACACAACAAATTTGACGTCCCTGAGGTGCCTAAACCCATGATGAATTTGTACACCTGTCACTGGTTGGCACTCTGTAGCACTCTCAAATCCGACCGGGATCAAATGCTTCTACACGTGCACTTTCAATCACGATTATACATGATGCGGATCCAGCAGATAGCGAAGGTGGGCTGTCATCTGCACCTAATGCCGACTGAGCGCAACCAGCTCGACCCGGATTGCTGGAACGTGCAGCAGCTACTATTCATGATCGCGACCGAAAATTTTGATCCGTATCGGGCTTGATCGCTATCGAGAATGTCCGTGTGGCACCGTCATTAAAGAACGAACGAGAGCCAAAGCGATGCAAACCACCGCTGCCCATCGTCTCGCAACACAACTCGCGAATTCAAGATGCCACATAGTACGGTCCGAATTACCGATTAAGCAAGCACTGTGAAACTAACTCGAGAATGCACAATGTGCCTAGCACGCGCAAATCAATCGACGCTCGATGCTTCACTCAAAGTTCCTGGCAGTAGAGCTGCAGAGATATTCTCGTCGTCACGAGCCAAGTGTCATGGTAAGGTTAGTTAACGCGCAGCACAAGGCAAGGACAAAAGAAGGTATAAAACGACGACACCGCGCTGTCAGCCACTGTCATGATTGAGCTACAAGGCGAAGCAACAATGCTGCGGCGAATAATAGCAACCTTAGAGAAAGCAGCAAACTTTCTCAGTCGGACTTAATTGATTCTGTGGATGGCAGTTATCCATGTCTTCCCGCGGTTTCGTTTTATATTGTTTACCTGGCGAAAGTGTAGAAATTGACAGGCGGCTGCAGGCCCTGGCTATTCTTGTCACTGTTGTGGCAGTTCACCAGGCAACCGTGTCGGTCACATTGGTGCCTTGGCTACCCGACCAGCGAACCATCGCCAAACAGCGGCGACGCGAGGTGCAACTTTGCAAATATCGCGCGCCTCGCGAGCTCCTAGCGGTGCCAGCGACATGGCAACGCAACTCTTGACCATAGAGCCATGGTTGGCAGCTCTACAGACGACGACTTCCCGCTTGTGCACTCCCGTACAGGCGAGCCAGGCAACCGTAATTCCGGACGTCAAATGGGAGAAAATTAATAAGAATATGTACTTGCAGTTTTAGCGCAGAATAAGACGACACTAACGGCGACGGGCAGAAGTGCGAAAGTTCGTTCATTTGTCATCTGTCTTATAGTATGCTCTAAATGTTTAAGTGAACTTCACATTACAGCGGCGCAGCGCGAAAAAATAACAAAAAAGGAAACATGAAGACAATGTGAACAACACGAGGAAACGAGGCTGATTAAGAACTAGGCCGAACCAATGTTTGCTCAGAAACGCGCAGCATTGAGGTGGGTACTCGCTTCTATATAGCTGACTGCGAGGCGGATGCGGCAAAGCACGCTCTGCACAGGATCCCACCTAGAACATCATGACGGTGGCAGCTCCAACTGAGCGAGTCATCCCGTACCTGGAAGAAAAGCCTGCCTGGCAAGTCGACGTAGAAGACGGGGTGCTGCGCTGTCTCGTTGAACCTGGCTCTCTCCACCGCCCCCAGTGCCAGCCCGAGTCCGAGACCCAGCAGGATAAGCAAGGAGAAAGTCCACGACATCAGGAAGGCGGGAATGGGGCTTGCCTTCAGTGGGGCCTGGTCTTTCAAGGAGAGAACACTGTGCTGCCTTCCATCTAAGAGATGCAAAAAAGAGAAGAAAGGCGGACACAATTGACAATGACAGTCAATGTAAGCAAATAGCTGAACGCTTCAAGAAAGGTATCGCGCAAATAAGGCAATGGGGTGTTTTAATGTGTATATATGTTGCAGTGAGAGATATATATATATATATATATATATATATATATATATATATATATATATATATATATATATATATATATATATATATATATAAAACATCGTTATTGAAAAGTCCCGGCTGGTCTGGAAAGGGGAATGGAGGGGGCCGGGAGGCTAGTCCCGTAAAGCTGCCCTATCCGTCAGACGCAGGCCAGGCCTTGAACCGCAGCAGCTCCAAGCTAGCTGGACAGCCCAGAGCTGGTCTTCTGGGCATTCGCCCACAATGCTAAAATAAAGACCCCTGAGCCTCCCACTGCTCAGGGGTCTATATTTGGGCGTTGTGGCTTATGCTGTGTCTGCAATTGTTTGTAGCTGATGCGCATGCCCACATAATGGGATGAAGGTCTGCACGTGGGGGCATTGCACGTGCTGCAGTGTAATGAGTATCCTTCCGGGTGTATTTGGTGCATGAGTGGTAGTGTAGGGAAGGTGCTTGTTTGTAGAAGTCTCCGTGCAGTTACTTGATGTGTTTTAAATGATTTGCCGGGAGGAAGGCATTTGTAGCGAGCATTTTGATAGTATTCGAATACTTGTCCATGTAGTCGTTCGATCACTGATGTGTTCGTATTGGGAAAGTGTTGCGATGAGGACATTTAGGAAGCGCTTGTTGAATCATTGCATAACTCTGTAGAGAATTAGCCAGCACATCTGTAGCGGAGCACTGGTGCACAGCATGTGCGTCTTGGTGAATTTGGCAACAAACGCGACCCGCAACCGTAGTTGCCCGAGAACGCGCGCTCTTTGTGATGGTGCCTTCACATCGGTTGAGAAAGTCCAACCTTCGACCACAAAAGTGGGAGACAGAGGCAAAGGAAGCTGTTCACTGCAAAAAAGAAATGTAGTTACGCAAAAACCATCGGCAATGCTTGTCATTGTAAGCGAATAGCCCGAACAAAGGGATGAAGAACGAACGAGAGAGCGACAGTTCCCCCCCTTTCCCCCTTCCCCAACCCTGCTTGCCGCCCAGCCCCACAACCCGGGGTGCCCGAGATCACGCACCCTTTCCCTCGGCGCTTTCCCGGAGTTCGTTCGTGCAGACAAAGTTGCTTTATCGTTCGCTCTTCGTGGCAGACGTGGAGAAGGAACGGGTACACGTCTGGCGTGTCGGCGTGCACGCCGTCAGCGTTCCATGGAACGCTCGCCTGCGTCGGCGGCGTATACTTTGTGGGCGAGAGTGGGCTGTTGATTCTCGTACGCTGCGCGATGGGCTGGTCGCCGCCGGGTGGCCAGCCTGGCGTTTGATGAACGCGCGAGCGGTGTCCTTCTTGCACCTTCCTGCCTGCGGTTACTCCACGCCATTCGCTTGCCCGAGAGCACGCGCCCCTTTTTCCCACCAAGAACGAGCGAGGCAGCTAACGAGCGACGGTGCACTCTTTCCCGGCGCTGCCCGCCAGTCGGTTATAGGGAAGCTCGCGCGTGACAACCGCTCTTCCTCTTCGCAAGTCGGAGAGCATTCCCTTAGCGCGGTTCCTCGCCTTACCTCCTCCCAGTGCAACAACCGTCTTACCACTGATCAACCACGAAGACGGCTAGAAAAGCCAAAGAAAGCTATTCGATTTAAAAAAGTGCAAACCTCGCAGGAGGACGTTCGCGTTAAAAAGCAGCCTTCAGGGCATGCACCACGTCGATGCAGCTGCCTAAATAATGCCAAGTTTCGCAGAGTCTGCTTCGTGTCATTTATTACCGTTTCACATCGGCCCTCTGAATGTACAAGAAATTCGACAGACCACCAAATATCAAGGTAATATTTCACACGAACACCCCCCGTTTATTTAATTTTGCTTCAAGAAGTTGAGATATATTTACAGCATCATATTGTTAACTTCCACGAACACTTTCAATGTTCTGCCTTTCCTTTCTTTGGAACTTTCTAGGTCATGCTGAGAACGGTTTCCAATTTTTCGCTCTACCCGCCGTGGTTGCTCAGTGGCTACGGTGCTGCGCTGCTGAGCACGAGATCGCGGGATCGAATCCCGGCCACGGCGGCCGCATTTCGATGGGGGCGAAATGCGAAAACACCTGTGTAATTATATTTAGGTGCACGTTAAAGCACCCCAGGTGGTCTAAATTTCCGGAGTCCCCCGCTACGGCGTGCCTCATAATCAGAAAGTGGTTTTGGCACGTAAAGCCCCATATTTTAATTTTCAGCTCTGTTATGGCCCGATCATATTTTACGCAAATAGGCGGTGAACATTGAGCTATTCGAAAGGTCGCTTATGCCGGCCTATACTACCTTATAATTATGTGTACTCTGCCGCAAACCACAATCTGCAAATACTTTGTTTTCGTGCGTTGCAATCGCATTTACTGAAAGCCGGCGCAACTATTTCCTGGGTGTATACTAAATGTACGTTCATGACTCGACACAAGCTGTCCACGGACTAGAGCAAGGTCGATCAAAAGAGAAAGCAAAACAACTTACTCGACTAACGGATGATTTTAATCTCTCAGATACCTGGCTGTTAATACTGACACGTGTACTTATTTATCATTTTCTCGGGGATTGCATTTCACCCGCCAACAACTTAAATGTTATCGCCCAGCGCAAGACGCGCCTGCATGATTTTGAACTTTGGAGCGAATCTTTTCGTTGGTTCAATCTGTTGCGCATGTCCCCGCCGAACCGCGTTTAATCAGATTGCATGCGCGACACGAATTGTGTAGTAGTTTCTGGAGACCACCAGAGCACCAGCGATTATACTGGAACCCTCGACGAGTGTTGTATAAAAGCAGACTCGCTTCACCCGCAGATGAGATTTTGAAAAACGCCGACTGTGTTCGCCGATATCATTGTGATTCCAGTGTCACTTGTTTTTTGGACACTAATTTGCCCAATAAAGTTAGTTTCGTCTTTCACAGTATTGCTACCGTGTTCTCGACGGTCACTCAACGTGCCAATACACCGCGACGCTTTTTCTGTCAACGTGGCGAGGACGTTCCCATGTAAGCTACGCAAAAAAAAAAAAAAAATTGTGTAATTTTACATGCCAAAACGACGGTATGATTATGGGACACGCAGTAGTGGGGAGCCTCTGGAATAATTTTGACCACCCGAGGTTCCTAATGTGCACGTAACGCACTGTACTCGGGCGTCTTTGCATTTCGCCCCCCATCGAAATACGGCTGCCACAGCCACGATCTGATCCCGCGACCGCGTGCATGGAAGCGCAATGCGAAAGCCACTGCACCATCATCGCGATCATGTAAGCCACGCTATTAGCAATTATCTGGGCTCTGCAATCGCCACATGTGTAATTACTAATGATGGTTGAAAGTCTACGGTGCAGCGAAATACACATTTCCGATCGCATGCTGACTATACTGTCCCAGTAAATTCAAAACTCTGCGCGTTGATATGAAGGAGATAGGACTGGACATCTGATACCAAAAGTTCTGTCATTACAGTCACGTGCTTCACAAACATTTCGTGGTGAACCAGCTGGCGAGTGCCACATTTTGAATGTGGCATACGTGGTGGGCACTTGAGGCGGGCCAAAGCAATAATATCAGGGCAGATATATGAAATGGTAGCCCCGATTGTCTGCTTATGCGGGAGTTTCTTGAAAAGCTAAGGGCATGTAATGATCGTTTGTCTTATCCTGCAAGCCAAGGAATACCCGCTTTGAATTAATTTTTGAATTTTCTTACACATCCAACATTGAGCAAGTTTCGACCTACTAAAAAAATGCAAACAGGCTGCGATTTCTTATGTTTCATGAGGCAATGATACTTGCAGCATGGAATGTAAAAATATAAATCGCAGGTCTAGAGCGTTTCTATTCTGTGTTTTTTTCTGAGCAAAGCTCGTAAAGCTTTAGAAGAACTTCAAAAAATGAAAGAAAGTGTCTCTCGCTTATGCGACTATGTCGGTTCATGGAGCAGCTACGTTGATGCTGCAAGTTGTTGCAAATTGTTGATAGCATGGTTAAAGGCTACTTTAGGATCCAGGAGAACGCCGCATCAAATTTTAAAACAATCGTTGTTGGAAAGCATTCTTGTTTAAAATTATGAAGCTTATCTAATCAACTCGGACAGCCTTCGGGTCCATCAATGAACACTTTTTTTAATAATCTAGGACAGCTAAACATTATCCTACCGTACCACGGAGTTCAAGTGACATTTCAGCTGTCATACTTAAAAAAAAAACTGGATTTGTCATCTGAATACCTACAAAACTCACGGTCGCTTTCATGGGCATGTCTATCATTTTTGTCAAGCCATTGGTGTGACCCCGCGAAGACGTTCCTATCGCCGTTAACAACGAGAGGAGGACGTCACGAATGACATATAAAAGAAAAAAATGCTCGTAATAATTACGTGATTTCACTGGCGGCGGCGTGCAGTAGGCCGTGGCGTACGTTTTACACAATGACGGCGTGTCGTCATTTTGACAGGTAAATGCACGGAAATACAGTTTCCAAGGCATTTTCTGTCATTTACTGCAGCATTGCTTACAGTGTAGGAAATACCAGTGTAACGATATAGCCAGTATGTATGTACTGCCATTGACAGAATGCATGCCTTCCAGTGACGTTAAGACGGCCGTCAGCTTTGAGTAATACTTGCGAAGCGAAAATCTTTTGCCAAAATTAAAATTGTGCAAAAGATTTATTTTATTTATTTTTCATTTATTTATTTGTTTCCACAAGCCAGGAGGTACATGGTTGTGGAGGAAAAACAAGAGGAAGAAAGCTGCAGAGAAAGCAGTTTGACTGACCCCAGGTTCCGTTTACAACGGCAGCAGCAGGGCATATGGGAAGCATGTTAAGGAAAAAAAGAGGAGAAAAAAAGAAAAACAGAGCAAGAACACCAGGGGCAAAATTCACAAAGTACAACCGTACACAGTCAAGATCGCAGAAACACTTCACGCAGATTTTTTTGCGGTACAAGTGAGCACATCGATATTGCATCTGGTGAGATCATTGAGTAACTGACTTGCATATCCTTGCATAATAAATAAAAGAGAGCATAGATACACTGATTAGTGCCGAACCTCGCGTCTGTGACATCATGATCAAGCTACCAGTAACAACTCGCTTAGGCGTAGGAGATTATCACTTAGAATACCGTGTGCCATCGTATCTACCAAAACCACGCAGACATCTGGAAAGCGTCGCGTGGCCACAATGGCCCACAATTGCAAGCAGCTAGTTAAGCACGCCCAAACCGAAGACAAGGCTGGTCGGAAAAGCGTCACTATGCAAAGAAAGCATTCTGCCAGCAAGAAGGAGCGACCAGCTAGCGAGAGGAGGGCCGTCGCCTGGCCTCCGCAGATAATCCGGGATCTTTACACAGGCCATGCTCCTCGAACCGTGCATTCGCATCCACAGTTCAACAAATGTTTACTGTTGTTGGTGATGCATAAGGACAGTGTTTGGATTCCGCACCAAGCTGGTCGAGTTCCTTCGTTATCCTTGTCTCCAACTCACTAGGTGTACAGCTCCTGTTCAAAGGCATCAAATGGATACATGATTCTCCCCTGTAACTCATTGATATAGGTGTCATCCTTTTCCCCATAAAAAATATGTTCGATCAACAAAACGTGAGGTGATAATCGTTTGCGTTATTTTCGCATGATTTCAAAGGTAATCCATTGTCCAACGTGTACCCCAAAAGAGTCCCGAAGACAGCCAAGGAGATTAACAGAAACTGAAAGATTATAGAATGTAGTGAAGTCAATGGCGTTATACTCGGCGAAGACTCACGTAATCTTACGGTAAAGCGCTGGTGAAAAGCAAACGCGGCTAACTGCGTCCAGATGAAGTTGAGGACGGCACTGGTCGTGCGTATGGCGATTCACGCTGTTTAAAACTTGCGATATTTATCTTTGAATAGTGTTGTAATATTTTGGTAGTGTAGGCAATTTTACAGTATGCGCAAAAATGCATGCTAGTGATATTTCTAGATTCTCAGATATGACTGTGCCTGATATCCACGAACAGTGGCGTAGCTAGGTGGTCTTGCACCCGGGGCCCATAGGTCTTCTGTCACACCCCCCTCCCGAGTGTAGTCGAGGAAGACGAGGACGTCGACAATTTCCGGGTTTCAGCACCACTACAGCCAACTTGGATACTGTGCATGTCCCCCGGGTCCCCCTCTCCTTCGCTTTCTTTCCCAGAGATCGTGAATGCAGCAGGTATACACGCTGTTTTTTCTGCGCCAAATAACACAGGGTGCTGCACTGATAACTTGCGATAAGCGCATGTGCACATCTTCTGTCAGACTGTAAGGCTTGGCAGCCAATACAAATGCAGCATCGTGGAAAATGTGGCTCACGTCACACGTAACAAAAAATATCTTTATAAAGTTTTAATTACCAATTTTAGCGGCAATATTGCATTTGCAAAATTGAAGCCCGACTTGATATCTTGCCCTACAACAACTTCACAAAAATCGTAGTAGGTACTATGGCGCGCAGTATTTTGGCTGTGGGCAGCCCTGAACGAAAGCGAAAATTCAATTGTGTGTCAGTGACGCTGATCTCCCACCCTATTAGAAAATGCCACCTGCCTCCCTGCGGCGCGGGCGCCAATGCTATGACAATTACGAGTTCTCTTCATTGTGATCAATAAAGCCTTGTTTTTATTTGCTGCTATACGGACAAACGTGATTATCCGAGCTGCGATACCACCGCAAGATTGGGAACAGAATAGAGCGCGATTCGCGTCGATTCTTCGCGTCACCATAAAAAAAAAAAAAGAAAGGCCGTGATGGAGCCCGTGCCAGCGGAAGCTTGCACTACTGTTGGTCTGCACTCGCAATGGAGATGATTGAGGGATCAACGTCACTGGTCAACTATTTAATATTTCTGTCGCTGCTGCCGTACTGGGCGCCGCCCGCAGTGCCAAAGTACTGTAGGCTGTAGCACCCAAAACGATATTGTTTAAGAAGTTTTTCTTGAGTTATTAATATGACTTTGAGTCCTCGATTCTCGAATTGAAGTGCTTCCTCTATAAGTACTAATTAAGGGATTATTCAGGATATGGTTATAACTTATCTGCCACATTTTTCACGCTACCGAGTTCCTAGTAATCACAAAGACACATAACGTCATAGAATATCGGGAAATATTATTACAAAATTAATCTTTTTTTTGTGAAATTCCGTGTAGCTGACACCGACACTGTACTTGTGACATGAAGTCATATACAGCAACAAAATGATAAAGAAACGGATAGCTAGGAGTAGGAGAAATATCTTTTATTGAACACCACGAAACTGATAAAGAACGAATACAACGATTCAAAATTGATAAATAGAACATAGTATACATATTGCCGATGCACAAACCATGGTGGGACATCGAGCCTTTTGCACTACAGTAATGACCGGTAAGGACACATTTCCTTCAGAAGTTATTTTTCCGACACTTCGCTTCTGCAAACTCATTACAGTAGTAAAGATTATATATTTTTTACGCGTTCTTTTTCTATGGACAGTATCGCCAAGTTTGACAGCATTTCATCACTCATGGTGGAGCGCAGAGACGTCTTGATCAGCTTTAACTTGGAAAAGTTCCTTTCGCATGATGCAACTGACACGCAGATCGTAAGGAACAAGCGAAAGATAACAGTAAGTAAGAAGTTCCATTTGGCAATAAATTCCAGGAACTCCAGGCCCCGAGTCTGAAGACGATCCAGAGAATCCCATTCGCGACTTTTCACGGCCGCACTTATGCAATGTCGCTCTCAACGAACGCTTCGCCGTAAACGCGAGCGCCGGGCGCGCTCGTTGAACGCCTTCTCGCTGCTGTCTTTGTTCGTCTTCGCTGCGCGCTCGGAACGGAAGAGGCACCCAAGAGCCTCAACGCCTTATAACGCCTGACTGTATGTTTAGCGACGCCTGCTCCCAGCATGAACGCACGGCACGAGCGCACCCCACATGAAACGTTCCGATAAGGCGAGTAGTTCAGCGACCATCTTGCGAAGTAAATTTTAGCCCGCACTTTCGTGCAATTATTTCGTGGGGTGTTGATAGAGCTGCAACCGACAATTCTGCGGCGCAACCCATCGGGTACATGAGCTCGGGCTACTGGATACCGGAGCATTCTTTGCTATTTGCGCCCAGTCAAGCCGGCGGAAAGGGGGGTGTCTTCAGACGTATATGACCCCCCCCCCCCCCGCCCACGGCCCCCTGGCCCCCCCTGTTGCTACGCCACTGTCCACGAAATTATCAATGAGCACAGTGAAATCACTACGGTGTCTACGAAGACGCGCAAATTGACACTTAGGTAACAAGCAGCGTTCCGAAATGTAGAAGCTCGCCAAAGGAAGTCACTATATCACGAGGTTACTAGTGTCACTGGCATGATCTCTGTCTGCCCGTGCTATGTCATGCAGGAACCCTGTGGAGAACTGCGTATAATCGCAACCTTGCGCAAATGCACACGACGCGCGCAGGTAGCGCCAGACGTGACCAGATGTGAACCAAAACACGTGCACTCATGGTGTTCAAACAGATAAGTGTTTCGTGCTTACTAGTACAACGGAGGCAGACGGTTATGTTTGTTCACGCGGGACAACTGTGGACATGTGCGACAGCTATAGTCACCTTCTTATATAGGCTGGAAGTGCACAGGCGTTTTAAGTTTCATGCACAGTAAGTCAAAAGCTACTCATTTTACCTTTTACTGAAGCTGGCTGGGGGAAGGCATGCGGGTCCTGCATCTTTTCGTCTTCGTCTCCTTCGTTTTACTCCTCCGCACGCTTGCTCAATGCGTGCTCAAATAAACCATATCACTAAGGCATTCTACAAATTATTTGTAGGTTTTGCTTGAAAAGGCGTTTGTAAATTAACTTGACCTCTCACCCTCTTATGATATCAGTTTATTTAGACCTTTAACCGCTGAGGCATGTCGGAACGAAATAGCTATTAAAGTAGCTGTACTTGTTTCAATGAGGTTAGCGTGATGAATTTTTTGCGTAATATTTTATTCTTTAATAATTTATTTCTTGCCCAGGTGATCTTGTTCTTTTCTAGTCCAAACTAAATGCATTTTTCGAATGCTATCCATCTTTTGGTCAATCCCGCAGCGGGTATAGGCAACCAGTAACGAAAAAGTAAACAACAAAAAAAAATCAACAAACAGGACCTATGCTGTGCTCACCACTAAATATCTCATAAAAAAAAGACGCCTAAGTTCAATGGGAACTGAAAAGCGGCATCATCAAAACCAAGTAACCGGGTTTCCAAAGAAGGAACACGTGCCAGAAAATCGCGGTTCTACTTGTCTCCCAATGAATGTTGACGGTAATGCGAATAGCAATCGAGCAATCTAGTGACAGGCCATATTGCTGAAGTAACGTTTATTTAACACATGTAGTGGTAATTGTGATACTCTCGTCAATTGGGCCGTATGTATACTCAAATATCGTCCCGCTTGCCTATGGCACTCGCTTGCTCAGGTCGTGCCGGAGCATGAAAGCAGGTCGACGATTGTATGATGCTGATGCAGTGACGATAGAATGTCGAAGAAGGAGCGATATCAATCGAACAACAAATACTTATTACGGCGATGCCATGGCCACAACGAGAAGTCGATTCCTCAGTTACGACGGTGGTACAACGACGAAAACGTGACGACGATGTGAGGACAATGATATGACGACTGTGTGATGACGAGGGCACGACGGCGACGGTATGATAGCCCGATAAAGACGCGAGTATGACTACGATAGCATAACCAAGACGGCATGGCGACTATGGTACGAGAACGGATGCGTGATAGCGTCTGCGTGAGGAAGACGTAATGACGACGATGACACACGGTGGCATAATCTCGTTTAAATTACGATAGAATCATTAAGATAAAATGATGATCAAGGAATGACGTAAGTGGATCGATGACGACAATGGGATTACGATACTGAAGTGATGATGATGGTAAAAGGGAAGCGTGATGACGATTGCATGGCGGCAACGGTATGATGACCACGGCGTGTTGAGAGTCGGCTATCCAAGTTACAATGATGACGACTGCGACGGCATTCCGACGATGGTATGACAGAGAATGTATGACGACAACTGGATGATGACGACGCAGTGAAGATAGCGTGACAACCGCATGAGGACAATGGGATGATGACGGGTGTATGATGACAATGGCGTGACGATGATTGTATCAAAAAACTACGACGGCATGACGAAAGCCGGATGAGAAATCTGGAGTGACGACGGTCATGATGATTATGATTGGAGTTTATTGGCGCAAGGGCCAGAACTGGCTAGAGAAGCGCCAAGGCCATGATAATAGAGTGCCATTGGTAAATAAATAATCATCATCGAGACGTGGATGAAACGCGCCTGTATAAAGGCCTGAAACACATTCGTTGAAAAGTGCGTGAATAAATCCGCAATAAAACTAGACAGTGATGCATGAGATATGCTATTGAGAAACGATGTATTGGGAAGAGGTGATGCTGTAAAATGTGTGGCTACAAGCAGCACTACTACCTCACCTTGTGCCCTAAAGCACAAAGACCCGGAGGCAGGTGCCATACAGGTCGCTACTATCGCAGCATCAGCCTCTAGTGAGAGAATGTGCTAGGAATACCGTGGGCTTATTACTAGCAATAAATTGATATCTTGTAAAAGTACAAACGTGATTTATGATCAAAAATTGGTTCTGCTCCAAGAAACATTACCGGATGTAGGGGAATGAGGCATCGGTGTGCTATAGGAAAGTGCTTTTTTCGTTCAGCTTCTGCTTTCCGACACTCCACCAATACGTGCAGAACGGTCAGCCTCTCACCACATCTACTACAGAGCTCCCCTCTGTGGTAGATGTGGTGAGAGGCTGACCGTTCTGTCACAGCTATTTGTAACTCGCCGTGGTTGCTCAATGGCTATGGTGTTGGGCTGCTGAGCACGAGGTCGCGGGATCGAATCCCGGCCACGGCGGCCGCATTTCGATGGGGGGCGAAATGCGAAAACACCCGTGTACTTAGATTTAGGTGCACGTTAAAGAACCTCAGGTGGTCGAAATTTCCGGAGTCCTCCACTACGGCGTGCCTGATAATCAGAAAGTGGTTTTGGCACGTAAAACCCCATAATTTAATTAATTTTAAGCTATTTGTAGTTTTAATGCCTTTATGTGTTTTACAGCCCAGAGTAATGCATAAGCTTCTGCCGTAAAAATGCTCGTTTCTGTGTGCATAATATTGACACGTGAACTTGTTTGTCTTTTACGCGTGTGCGCTTTTCACCGTGTAACAAATGTTATCGCTCAGCGCAGAAGGCGCCTGCATGTATTGGAAGTTTCTGGAATGTTATTGATGCTTCTATCTGCTGTCTCTTGTCGCCGAACATTTTGTATCTCATCGCACGTATGCGCAACGCGGAGAGCGTAGAACTTTCTGAAAGACACGCGGGAACCAGTGATTACTCTGGCGCGTTCGATGGCTCATGTATAAATGCTGACGCGCTTTACCCACTCATCGGATTCCGATGACCGCCGACTGTGATCGCCGCTATCGTTGTGCTTTAAGAGGAAGCTTTAGCTCGGGTGCTCCTATCTAAATACATGTAAACGGAGAATTCGTTCTTCTCGGCAACCACAGCACGAAATTTGACGGAGTTTGTTGCATTTAAAAGAAAAACTTAAAATCTAGTGACTGTTGGTTTCGAATTTTCGATTTAGGTTGTCAATTTTTTATTAAAAATTGGCAAAAACTGCAAATTTTCAGAAAACGAAACTATCAAGTTTACAACTCTGTAACTCAGCAAGAATAGGTGATATCGGAATTCTGTGAATTGTACCTAATAGCACATCTAAAGCGGACAAATTTGACATCTTATACATGAATCTCAAAAAATTTATTAATATGTAATTACAACTTTTGCAGAACCCTCGTAAACAACGTAACAAACTCACGTAAGATGTAAAATGACATATGAAATTTGTCCGCTTTGAATGATCTAATGGATGTCGTTTACAGAACCGCGATATCTGTTCTTGATGCAGAGCTATTAGTTTGTAAACTTCGTGCTTCTATTTTTTTCGAACTTCTGAAATTTTGTAAATCTCTTTAACAAAA
The DNA here is from genome assembly GCF_023375885.2 of Dermacentor andersoni. Taxonomy (NCBI): domain Eukaryota; kingdom Metazoa; phylum Arthropoda; class Arachnida; order Ixodida; family Ixodidae; genus Dermacentor; species Dermacentor andersoni. Next base: position 230,667,997 of record NC_092815.1, on the reverse strand, counting down.
TTCAAGCCCTAAATCAAAATTCCGCTTCCAACAGTCACTAGAATTTATCTTTCTCTCTCAAATGCAACAAATTTCATTAAAATCGGTCCAGGGGTTATCTCAGAAAAACGTTTTTGCGTTTTTACATGTATTTGAATAGGCCGCGTTGGAGTTGGGCCCGAGCTAAAGCTTCCTCTTAAGTGTAACTTGCTTTTGTGGGCACAACTTCGCGCAATAAGACGCATGTTTCGCCATTCACCATTTTTCCTTCTTCGACATCACTAGCACGTGACATCGGGTGGACGTGCTAGTGCGTTCATGTACCGAATGCCCTCGCAAAGCCGTGATCGAAGCCCGAACCGCGAAGACAACACCAGCGTCGCAAGGACCAGCGAGCTAGCCGCAGGCTGCAAGGACTGCCCCCGGAGCACGGACGTTTGTCTGCACGACCAGGAAGATTGTTACCAAGTCAACGACCCCAATGGCAGCACCAGCGTCCCCCGTCGTGCTTCAAGAGCCTAGGGAACCATCTAACTTCCGTAGAGCTTCTTCGGAGGATCCAGAAACCTGGCTGGAAACTTTCGAAAGGATCTCGGTCTTCAACAACTGGACCTCTGAGGACAAGCTGCGCCACGTGTACTCCTCCTTGAAAGATGCCGCGAGGACCTGGTTCGAGAACCGGCAGTCGACAGTTACAACGTGGGAGCTGTTTCGGAGTAACTTCCTGCGGACCTTCACGAGCATCGTCCGGAAAGAAAGCGCCGAGGTGCTATTGGAAGCCTGAGTGCAGCTACGAAACGAGAATGTTGCCATCTTTACAGAAGAAATGAGCCGCCTATTCCGACACGCCGCGCCAGAAATGTCCGAGGAGAAGGAAGTCCCCCTATTCTTGCGTGGGGTGAAGGAGGAACTTTTCGCCTGAATGGTACGAAGCCCACCGAACACCGTCGACGAGTTTCTTCGCGAGGCCACCAACAGCGAGAATACACTGGAAATGCGGAACCGGCAATCCAACCACCGCACGAACTCAACAAACTACGCCGGAGTTCAGTCAATGGCCACCGACGACCTGCGCGATACTATAAGAGCGGTCGTGCAGGAGGAGCTACAGAAGCTGTTCCCTTCATTGCAGCCTCAAGTGGCTACGGTTGCCGACGTCGTACGTGAGTAGCTCCAAGAACAACTAGGAGAAGCCCCGGGATCGCCCCAGCCTGAGCCGCCAGCGATGACGTACGCCACTGTTGCCCGCCGCCACGTTACCCCTCCGCGCCCACAGCAGGTCTCAGTGACGCCACAGTTTCGTCGTCCACCAGCACCCCCGCCGCCAGCACGCCACCCCGTCACCCCACGCAGCATTCCATGGATGACTGACGTTTGTCGTGCCTCCGACCACCGTCCACTTTGCTGTCATTACGGAGATGCCGGGCACATCTACTGCCGATGCCCTCACCGCGAGGTGGGACTGCGAGGATTCGCCATCAACGCACCGCGCCCACAGCAAAGTGAACGCCCACGTGACATTGCCGACTATCTCGCTGCCACACAGTGGCGCCCTAGACGACCGTCCCGTTCGCCGTCACCAGGCCGCTACCCGTCACCGCAACGCCGTCCATACACTGGCCCAGCCAGGGGCCGGTCCTTCAGCGCATACCTGGAAAACTAAAGGCAGCAACCGATGGAGGTGCGGTTGTTGTTCGTCGAACTGACAAAGATCCTCCACTGCCAACGAAGCCAGCGAAACGACTTTTTCGACGACATATCAAGGAGACGACGCCATTCCGACGAAGTCTGAAAGTAAAGAGTACGCCGACGAAAGACGACCTGAGGACGCGACATTCCAGCTTCAGTTCAACACAAATAGCCGTGGTCCAACACCAAGACCTATCTCCAACGCAAGACAAAGAACAACTGATCTTGACGTGCTTTTCGACGTCCACGCAGTCACCGCCTTAGTGGACACAGGAGCCGACTACTCCATCATGAGCGGACCCATCGCCGCCCAGTTCAAGAGGGTTAGGACTGCATGGGGATGCCCTCAAATTCATACCGCTGGAAGACACCTAAAAACGCCGACTGGAATGTGCACCGCAAGAATTACCGTTCATGACCGGTAATTCTCGGCATGGACTTTCTGAACCAACACGGCGCAATCATCGACTTGAAGTTGAAGTCGATAACGCTATCCAAAGACGAAACGATACCGCCAGAGTGCTCTCGTTGTCACCATATGATTTGATTGTGCTCGAAGATCAAGTGAGCATCCCGCCTCGCACCAGCATTATTATTTCCGTCGGCACCGGAACACCCGCTGATGTAGAAGGCGTTATTGAGGGCGAACAACATCTACTTCTTGACCGTGAAACTTGCGTCACAAGAGGCATCGCTTGACTCCACAGAGTGAAAGCGAAGTGACGCTAACCAACTTCAGCCAAGAGTTAGAGCACGTCAACAAGGGCACGACAGTCGCGTACATCGAGGAAATTGTGGAAACCAGTAATGCGTTTGTCCTCTCGGATTCTGCCTTATATGTCGCTAGGACCATAGTTCCCGAACCAGACTTTGACATTAATGGAAGAATCCTCGCGAGAAAGCAGCGACAGCTCAGAACTCTTCTCCGATGATACAAAGACTGCTTTTCGAGGCTATCGAGGATTCGACGAACACCAGTCGCAAAGCACCGCATAATAACCGAAGAGTGCGCTCGACCACTCCACCAGAGCCATTACCGAGTTTCGACGCGAGGACGTGAAGCTATAGGCAACAAGTCGACGAAATGCTGCGCGACATCATCCAAAAGTCGAAAAGTCCGTGGGCATCTCCTGTAGTCTTGGTGTAGAAGAATGACGGAACCCTACTTTTCTGCGTCGATTATCTTTGACTGAACAAGATCACGAAGAAGGATGTATATCCCCTCCCACGGATAGACAACGCATTGGATCGGTTCTGCAACGCTAAATACTTCTTGCCGATGGACTTTAAGTCTGGCTACTGCAAAATAGAAATCCACGAGAGAGATCGCGAAAAAACCACGTTGATCACGCCAGACGGCATCTATGAGCTTAAGCTTATGCCATTTGGAAAATGCTCGGCGCCTGCAACCTTCCAGCGCGTGATGGACACGGTTTAAGCAGGATTGAAGTGGCAGACCTGTCTCATTTACTTGGATGACGTCGTCATCCTCGCCGGAAATTTCGACTATCACCTCAGGCCGCTTGTTCAGTCATCACGGCTCACTCTGAAGCCGGAAAAGTGCCGCTTCGCTTACGATGAGCTTCTGTTCCTAGGCCACGTTATCAGCAAGTCTTGTGTCCACCCCGACTCGCAAAAGACAGCTGCCATCGCAAAGTTCCAGCAGCCCATCGACAAGAAGGCAGTGCGTAGATTCCTTGGCATGTGTGCCTACTACAGGCGCTTTGTCAAGGACTTTTCACGTATCGCTGAGCCGCTGACACATATAACTAAATGTGATGTCGAGCTCAAGTGGGAGACGCCACAGGCCGACGCGTTTCGAGAACTCAAAAGACGCATGCAGTCGTCGCCGGTACTTGCGAACTTCGACGAGGACGCCGATACCGAAATGCACACTGACACCAGTAGCCTAGGCTTCGGTGTCGTCCTAGTCCACAGGAAAGACGGACTTGAACGGGTGATCGCTTACGCTAGCCGGTCGCTGTCAAAAGTGGAAGGCAATTATTCTACAACTGAAAAGGAATGCCTCGCCATCATTTGGGCTGCAACAAAATTCCGCCTTTACCTATATGGCAGGCCATTCAAAGTCGTCAGCGACCATCACGCGTTGTGTTGGCTAGCTAACTTAAAGGACCCTTCAGGACGGCTGGCGCGGTGGAGCCTCAGACTCCAACATATCACGTCACCGTAGTATACACGTCCGGACGAAAACACTCTGACGCCGACTCGCCCCCATCGATCCCCCGCCGCAAGACGACAAGGACGACGACGCCTGCCTTGGAATAATAAGCGCAGAAGACTTCACTAAACAGCAACGAGCAGATCCGGCGCTAAAATGCCTCGTCGAGTATTTGGAAGGAAACACTGACGTTGTCCCTAGGGCATTTAAGCGCGGATTGTGTTCGTTCACTACAAAACAACCTGCTCGTGAAGAAAAACTTCTCACCAGTCCGCGCCAACTACCTTCTTGTTGTTCCGTCAGCGCTGCGACCAAACAGGGCTGGTAGACTGGGCTCTAAGGGTCGCCGAGGGCCACAAGCTCCCGGACACCCTAAGCGTTCCTGAGCCCCCTCACAAGTAATGTTGTGAGGGGGCTTCTATTAAGGATCCCAAACATGAAATGAGTATTAAGCTGAAAGCTCTTTCCTGGCACTGAGTACCTCATTTCTGGTTTATTGTTTCTTTTTATCTTAAATTGTGTAACGACACTCCAGAGCAGTGCTAAGTGAACTCAAGTATAGTCTATTAAACTGATCCCGTATATTCACTTGCCTCCATCTTGGAATCGCGGGGCTGTTTGAAATTTGTACCATTTTTTTTACTTCCCAAGTTATATATTTTTTTCACAGGAAGGTACAACTAGATCGCTTGCTTAACTTCCGGTCACACCGTCTTATTGCTTCCATTGAAACAGAAGGCGAAGTACTGTGCGGAAAGGAAATTTCTTACCTGTTTAGTAGGCTTCTCATTAATGTTACGAAATTGCTGTGTGTCGCCAGTTATGCCTGTGGGGAACGAAGCATTCACAAAATCTTACTTATGTTTCAAACCACTCAATCAGAAATAATATTAGTGTTCTCAAACCTCCGGACGAGTAAATCTAAGGATAAAGGTGGTTTTCAAATCGAACCATTTAAATTTGTAAGACTTATTAGCCCCGACCCTAGTATATATTTATAACCTTTGTTTAAGTATCGGCGTCTTCCCAAAACAAATGGAAATTGCAACGGTTGTTGCCATACATAAAAGTGGTTCTGTTTCTGACTTTTCCAATTACAGACAAATATCGATTCTTCCGCTACTGTCGAAATCATTAGAAAAAATTATTCATTGCAGGTTCCCTAATTTTCTAAGTAAGCATGCTGTTCTTTCTAACTACCAATTTGCATTTAGAAAACATAGATCCACTGAGATGGCATTGACTAAACAAAAAGAAACTATAATTGACGCCTTTGAAGAATGCGTCAATTATAGGCGTCATCAGAAGTGGAGCGAATCTTGTCTGGTGTAACTCAGGGAGGCATTTTAGGGCCTTTGTTGTTTTAGTGTATATAAATGACATTTTTCATGCCCCTTTTCCCGTTCACCTCGTAGCTTGCGCTGATGATATTACAATGCTCGCCACAGGAAACACATAAGCTGAGTTATCCCCCCATGGCAACAAGTTTTTGGAATATTTGCGTTACTGGTGTAATGAAAATCGTCTTAAAGTTTGCTGTAGCCAGAAAGGAAGAGCGAAACGCCACACGAGGGGTCACATACGCACACGTTTAATGATCTCCAAGATATGTTCTATCTCAAGAAGAAGAGCACGCGCTGGCCAGATCGCCGACCACGCGCAGTCACGCGGAAGTATGTCTCCCAGCTTTCACTAGATGGCAGCATATACAACATCTCCCCAACAGAGCAAGCGAAGTTCGCTGCAGCAGGTGGCTTCACGCACCTCCCACGTCTAGCATGCATGTGGGAATTGACTGTGCAACACGAACGGGCGTGTGCTACACCATCACTGATACAAACACTTTCTGCGTTGGTTCTTGCAGGGGAATAAAGAACTAGGTTCCTGCGTACCGCACCAGTGTTAACCCAGTAGGACGGAGGCTCATCGGGTGGGGCTTGTACTGGCGCTTTGCACTTGCGGTCTGTCAACCAGACGTCGGCTCCGTAGAATAGCTTCGGCAGGTCGCGGACTCCACGACGTCTGTCGAAGTCTTTCCTTTGACGTGTCCGGAGCTGTTCTTCGAACGTTAAGGGGTCGCGTTGCTTTACCACCGAGGCGTGTGTATAGGGAGCAGCTCACTGGCGTTTCGTTGCTGACGGATGCTCTCGATTTGGCGGACCGACTCAAGAGCCTTCTGAAGAGTGAGGTCTGCGTCGAGCTGTAGCCCTTGCGGATAGCTGCTTATTTTTATCCCACCTACGAAACCGTCGCGCATGAACTCTTCTCGAAGAGCGCCGAACTCGCAGTCTTTCGAACGTGTGTGAACGGCTTAACAAAATCTTCGGTCGACTCACCGTCTTGTTGCACTCTGGTTTGAATCTCGCTCGTTCAATGATTACGTTGCGTCGCGAGATAAAGTATTTATCGAACTGCTCCACGACTGCGTCGAATTTCGTGGAGTTCTCTTCAGAGAGAGCAAAAGTGGCGTGGATTTCCTCGGCTCGCTCGCCCATGATGTAGAGTAGCGCGTCTACTGGACGCTTCCCGGGCTTAACGGACAAACGTGAAGAGGTTCGGAAACGTTCAAACCTTCGTTTCCACTTCGGCCACTCGTTCGGCGACGAAAAGTTGAAGGCGTCCGGCGGTTGCATTACGAATGACGCCATGGCCTCGAACGTTAAGGGGCCGCGTTGCTTGTGCACCGAGCTGTGCGTTGTTAAGAACGGCCAGCTGCAGTGCAAAGTTTTGCCAACCCGTTGCGACTGTGGAGGCAACATCCCGGGAGCATCGCCGCCAACCTCTAGCCACGGCGTGGCTAAATCAACTTTGTGTCGGGGAACAATACGTGCATCCCCCCCTCTCCGTCGCTTCAGCTAGGATGCGTTCGATGAAGCAGGCTTTGTGCTGAAACCGCCGCCAACCTCTAGCCTCATCGCCGTTGTGACGAAATGAGTTCGGCGGGCCAACTATTGTTACCAAACTCCCCAACGCGGACCTGATCTACTACGGGTGCGCGAGTTGCCACGGGAACGCCGTTTTGCGCTCCTTCCAACGCACCGACCAAGACGCAAGACAACGCGCTACCCGGAACGGCTCCCGAGTTCTACGAAGCCCCTCTGACGTCGACTCCGGACCATCGCCCCTGTGTGTATGCGTGTGTGCGTGTGTAAACCGTGCCGCGGAGAGGCTGCTAGTTTGCGATGGCTAAACGAACGTTCGCATCACCTTGTATTTGGAGAGGACCGGGTGTTTAGAAACCGCTGTTGTGCGGCTGCTCAGGACACTCTCTCTCCAGCAGTCATGTTAGACTGATGTACTTTCTCAAACAGTCATGTTAGACTTATATAAATACTGTAAATAAACCCATATTCCTCGTTCTCGATGAGAAGCAGTCCTTCCCTTCATCAACGTCCTCAGCATGGATAAGTTCGACGACGGCACGGGCCAGCTACCTTCTAATTCATGCCCGACTCCAATCTTGACAACAAATCACGAGCGATGGGATCGAGCCCCCAATCCTGACAGCGTATGGGCACGTTGCAAGTGCTAGGTGGCGCTCTGTGGATGGATGGATGGATGGATGGATGGATGGATGGATGGATAGGATGTATATTATGAGCGTCCCCTTTGGAACGGGGCGGTGGGTTGCGCCACAAAGCTCTTGCTACTATACTGCCTAATATCCTACCTAGGTTAAGCAATGAAAAAAGAAATACTATGAATTACCACGCCCAAATTTTCTGATCCCCAATTGCGAACTGCGCTTTTGTACGTCTCCGTCTTTTGTTGTTTCCCTACTTTTCCTCCACCAACCCTCCAGTTGCCTCTTACTAATGTCTATTGCGGACATGTTTGTTTTACCACTGCTCCCTCTGAACCCTAGGGCTTCAAGGAGGCAAGTGGTGCCTAAATCGACCGCTGGGTAGACGTCTTCACATTCTAATAGAACATGCTCCGTAGTTTCCCTAGCTTTACCGCAGCAAGCACCATGCTTCTTCTTCTTTCTTATATCTCGCTTTATAGCTGCGTGTTCTAAGGCATCCCGATCCTGCTTCGAAAAGTAATGAGCTTCCCTTTGAGTTATCACAAATGGTTTCTTTCCTGATTTCGTTTTTTCCTCTTACGTAATTACTCATGGCAGGTTTCTTTTCCATTGCCGCCACCCATGAGATTAATTCAGCCTCTCTGACTTTCCGCTTGACATTCTTTGTTGCTGTGTTGTCCACCCTACAGGCCGCATACTTGCTGGTAAGCTTCCTAGTTCTTTTCCTCCACTTTGAATCAATGTTTTTCCTGTACAGATACCTGAACACTATCACAGTCCATTTAATTTCTTCCATATTCCTCAGGCGTTCTTCATACTCAATTTTACTGCGAGCATCCCTCACTTCAAAACTAGTCCAGCCCATATCACCCTGCGCAGCTTCATTTGTAGTCTTCCCGTGAGCGCCCAATGCGAGGCGACCCACTGACCTTTGGTTCCCGTCGAGCCCTGATTCTACCCCTGATTTATAGCAAACAACCGCATTTCCAAAAGTAAGTCCTGGAACCATTACACCTTTCCACATACCTCGGATGACCTCGCACCTTTTGTATCCCCATAGCGCTCTGTGCTTCATTATGGCTGCATTCCTCTTCCCCTTTACTGTAATGGTTTTTTCCTGTTTTTCGATATATCCCTTGCCTTCGTTTATCCATATACCAAGGTATTTATATTCTGTTACCCGAGGTATTTCTTGGCCCTGTATCTCCTATGTCTGTTCACTGTTTTCATTGAATACCATAACACCTGATTTTGTAACACTAAATTTCAAACCTAAATTGTTGCCTTCCTGTCCGCAGATATTAGCCAGACGTTGCAAATCACTTTGCTTGTTAGCTAGCAAGACAATGTCGTCCGCATAAAATAAACCTGGGAGTTGCAGCTCTATTACTGTACCCGCCTATTTGTATGAGAGATTAAACCCGATATTACTTCCTTCTAGCGCCCTCTCCATCCTCACCATGAACATCATAAACAGCTGCGGGGATAAAGGGCAACTTTGCCTCAGTCCCTTGTTGATATGAACTTACTCCTCGCTCCTCATCCCTTCCCATTCAACGCAAACGCTATTTTCTATGTAAATCTCTCTCAAAAGTTGTAGACAATCGTTACCTAAGCCTTCCCCTTCCAGAATATCCCAAAAACTGTTGCAGTCTACGTTGTCGTAGGCTCCTGTAGTGTCTAAAAAGGCCACATACAACGGTCTGCTTCCTGCTTTTGATATTTCAATACACTGAGTAAGAACAAACAAGTTATCATCCAAGCGCCTACCTATTCTGAAGCCATTCTGAAGCTCTCCCGAAATGCCATTATTGCCCATGCTTGAAGCTTTAATTTGATTGCCTGCATTGCTAGCCTGTATATTACCGATGTAATGGTCAACGGTCTATACGAGTGAATTCTGTCTTTCTCCCCCTTACCTTTATAAATTAAATTGATTCTACTTTGTCGCCAACTGTCTGGTATTCCTCTATCGTTTAAAGTTTTTTCCACTGCTTTCACCAGAGCTTCCTTACTTTTTGGTCCTAGTTTATTTATCAGCCTAACGGGAACCTCGTCTAGCCCTGTGGCTGTGCGCTTAGGAATTTTCTCTTCCGCTTTCTTCCAGTTTAAACTTGTCAGCACCAGCTCCATTTTCCCTTGGGTCTCTTTCAGGCTCTTTTTTTTCATCAAGTACAAACTCGTCATTGCCTTGGAAAGATTCGGCTGTTGCTTTTCGGATGTAATTTATTGCCGCTTCTCCTTCCAGTCTGTTTTCATCTTCGTCTAGTATATGTTGTTGTATTGTTATTGACTTCCTGCCTAATAATTTTATGTGGTTCCAAAATATTCTAGGTGCGGCCTTCTTTTTCTCACGTATTTCTGACAACCAACGTTCGCTTTCACCTTTTAATTTTGCTTGCACCAGTATTTGAACCATAGACTTTTTCTCCCGGTATATTTCCCATTTACTGGTTACTTCATCCTGTGGCAACTGCGCCTTCTTTGCCTGCCTGTGGTCTCGGGATGCTTTCTGTCGTTCGGCGATCGCTTCTCGTATCTCCTTGTTCCACCAGCTTTTCGGTTTCTTTTTTCCTTTCCAACGAACATGTTGTTTCTCTTTCCGTATTTCTGTCGTTATTACACTTAGAAGCTCACCGTATTCCCACTCTTTACTTGGCCACTTGCGAAGTTCTTCCTCAACTCTAGTGACTGTATTTGCTATTTATTCAGCGTTCAAATTTGGACTAATTTGCCCTTTATCCCCCCCCCCCCCGTACTGCCTGCTTTACTGGCTTTCTCGCCATGTATTGCACGGCTTTTTGCAAATACTATAATACTATATCAATGCAGAGCACGCGCCTTTAAAAAACAATCGATACGCACAGGATCCAAATCCTCAAAATGCCCCAAAGCAACTCTCACCACTGTTTCAAAAACGATCAATGCTGCAGAGACCGAAGGTAGGACACGCTCTCGCACGCGCTCAACCACGCGGCCATGCTCTCACTTTTCTACCAAACACGCACAGTAAAACCACTAATAGTTATTTGTTTTGCCATTTCCAAGGTACTATTTAAAGACTACAAACACTCAACATCCCACCCGGCTGCACGTCTTCGAACACGTGGCACGAAAGGACGCTCTAATCATCCTGCAAAACAAATGTACACGAAGCACACCCGCGCACCCGAAATACTGTCTTTCGGACCCCTAGCGCCACCTGACGAATAGTTGCTCAAATGTGGTAGGATTACTCACGGCGTCAGCAGCTTGCGCTGCGTGTTTGGCTCCCTGTCAAACAGTAGTGATCGCGCGAAACAGCGTGCCGATATTAAATTTAGCCGGGTTTCGGGAATCACAAGATCTTGCCAGCTTTTTTCGTGGAAATAATTTGCAGAAAGGAAGTCGTAAATTTGACGCGGGGCACGCGTACGACTGAAGTGCTGAACTCGCACGGATCGGAAGTGACTGCTAGGTGTATTCCGCAAACGAAATTTAAATCACCGCATCTGCGAGATGCGTGAATCTCAGCGTAAGTTACGTCGTTATATACGTTGTGGACGCATGAAATTATAGGTGACATTGATTCTTGCAGATCGGCGACAGCAGACAAATCTTAGCGGGGAGCTGCGATTGCCCTGCTGATATCGCAGGGAAGTGCAAGCACGCCGCGGTAGTTGCCCTGTGCATACAGGACGGCAAATGCGACTCCAAAAGATCTCCACCAAGAACGTGGGGCGTACCAACGTCTCGTAAGGCCTAGCCGAGGTATTCTAACGTTGCTCTCCCCAAACACAAAAAAGTGAGGAACTTACTAGTTTTGTTGGGCTACACTGGGAAAATATTTTCGCCAAGTTACTGTAAAGGCTGTTTCACATGCTGCGACTGCAACGACGAAAATCGGTGCTGTCGCACGCGTCGCAATGCGATTTTTTGAGGGCTCATTTCACATGATTGCGATTTCAACAATGCGACTGGTGCGACGCCCAGGGTTGCTTACTGCCAGGCTTCGTGGCACACGCTGCATAATTCTTTTATTGTAGTGAATAAAACGTTTACACTATAATATTATTGACTGCTCTTGATTAGAAGCAAATAATATGTACGTTTACTAATTTAAAAACGTTAGTTAAGATTTGTCTTGGGGTGCGCGACGGCGGTTTCTGTAGTTCAGTGCGACATCGCGCACGTAAACACCTGTTCGCAGGTGGCTCAGCGCTGTGTGTTGTCTTATCTACATTCTATAACCGTTTCGTTCTGCCTGCGCTACAACAATCTACAAGATGACCTATCGACAAGTTCATATAGCTACCCTCACCGTATATGCAGTATTCGGAATTCGGCTGCCACGAAGTTGTCGTGTCAGCCCAACAAGATCCTCGCGCTACCCGTGCTCGGCGTCAGCTTCTGGAGAAATGATGCGTGTATATTGCCCGTCATTGCGCATATGTGGTGCCTGCTCCTAGCCATATTCTTACGCCAAACGCAACAAGAAGCACCAACCCGAACGCCCGCGTGTGCCCCTGAACGAAGCCTCAGACGATCTGTGTGATTACGACGTGGAATGAAAATCGTGTTGTGAAATTCAACCTTAGCGCTAGCCTGGTTCGTCCATCGCCGTGCTTGCGCTGCGAATATATATATGGGAGCCCTCTCTAAATATTTCTAAAGGGGCGAAAGCCGACGCATCAAATGTTTCGAGCAGTTACCGTCACTTTTGTAGAAACCTGTACGTTGTAACATAGCATTCTAAAAGACACGCTTCTCGTCCACTTTGTTGTCCCGTGTCTCGCGCTGGTAGTATACTCGGAACTTCCAACAAGAAGACCATATCAATACGCGCTATTCGTAATGCAGGATCGTAGGCCCACGGCAGGCGCACTTGCCGTAGAATTTTTCAGCTTTCTGCTCAGCCTCGCACGCCTCTCACGGTTAGCCTGTTTTGTGGAAATAAATATTATTATTATATTATTAATGTTATTAGATATTATAGTTTCTTCATTGTAATATATAGCAATCATCCAGATTTCTTAAGCTAGTCATGCATTTAACCTGTATTAGGTCAACATTGTTACGACATGCTTAGGGGAGTCATTTCAAACTAGATTGCTCAGCCAGAGAAAGTACAAATGCAAGCCTCAATGTTTATTCCAATTTGGTATTCCTAAACAGATTATATTGGCAGAATTTTATGCCTGCTTGCATTTCCTGCAATTCAATGTTCAGAGCTGGAAAAACTGATTCCTTTTCTAGCTGTCGAAAGGCTGCTTCAATGTCGATAGCAAGCTATAATTTTTCATTTCGAAAGTGCGAAGCAATGACTATATGTCTAAGCTTATCAATGCGTTTTTGTTCCACGCACAAAGTGAATGCATGACGTGCTTATGTACTTATTTATTTATATACCTCGCAGGCTGCAAGGTTGGAGTATTATGCAAGGGGGAATAAAAAAGTTGTTACAAAAGGAAGAAGGGCACAACATTAAGAAAAAAACCAGCAAAAAAAGCAGTACCAATACATTGCACCAACTAGCCCAACGTGTTTTACTGGCACAACATTATACAATACTTAACAAACAATAACAGAAAAAGTTACTGCCCATGCACCCTGGAGACGGTGAACCAGCAAAGCTGAAATGTGCAGCCCCGGTGTTTATCACTGGGTTAATTACAATGGTTTATTCAACTCTTTCTATATTATTGGTTATGTCTGCGTTTCTTAATGAGGTTATGCACATGTTTGGCTTGGGTTTATCACATTCTTTATTTGGAATGCCACACATTGTACTTTGCAAGATCACCATCATAGAAAGTGCAACGGAGTGGTTGATTGTGTTAATCCAGCGGGTCCATCAAAGTCTTTCTGAATTATGTTACGCACTTGTGTTTTGTAATGCGTTAATCATAATGTTTATGACTCAGTTATGCACTGTAGTTACGAAGTGACACACTGGGGCTGCACATTTCATTTAATTAAATACAGGGACACATTTTCGAACCTATTGGGAAGTCGGAGACTGCTGCACGCGCGCTCTGCTGCTAGAGAGAAACGACGTCACTATCTGTCTAGCCAATGGCCCACCACACCTTTGCTGTGATAATAATGACATCATGATCTTGTCTTAACCCCATCCCCCTCTGTGTCCCTTCCCTGCAATAATACGCAGATATAATGTATGTTTGAAATGCATAAGCATTTCTATGTCTACCCAACAAGAAATGTCTCCATCCATCATGCAAGACGAATGCAATGGCTCATACCCCTACACTAGGGTTTTCGGGATCGGACCATGAGTGTTTCGCCTAGGTATATACAGCTTCACTGTAAAAAGAATGAACGCCTTTCTGCTAGAGACCAAGACAATCATGAGGTGTATTAACAAATGAAAGTTTATTGAACATGCCGAGTAAATGCTGTTCGACAAGCAATAAATCGAATTTACACAAAAAGGAGAAGCAAGATCTGATGTGTGTCCATACAGATCCCAACAGGAAACGCATCCATCTCTGAAAGTGTAACAGCGGCCATGCTGACACAAGATTCTCCCAGTGTATTTGCATCTACAGCATCCATAATTTCTCTAGGCAGCCGATCTCCACAGAATGCTAGCTTCTTCCTCTACAATGCACTCTCCACACCTGAGCGTGCATTGTAGAGGAAGAAGCTAGCATTCTGTGCAGATCGGCTGCCTAGAGAAATTACGGAAGCTGTAAATATAAAAATGCTGGGTTAATCTTGTCAGCACGGCCTCCGTTAGAAATGGATGCATTTCCTGTCAGGAAACGCACATGAATTTTTGCTTCTCCTTTTTGTGTATGTTCAGTCTATTGCTTGTTAGCGAGCATTTACTCGGTGTGTACATTAAACTTTTGGTTGTTGGATCATCTCGGTTTTCTTGTTTGTCCTATGTGTTCTCTGGTGCCATTTGCAGCCAGGCTATTCATTTTTTTTTAGACTGCAACAAGTCACTTTAATGGCCCTCATGATACCTTATAAAATCTTTTATTTGGCCAATGTAGCAAGAATGTACAGTGTGAAGCAGTAAGAACAGGGTATGCTAACTTCTAATTAAAAGGTTTATTGTGAAAATGCAGTGATCTATAAAGGTTACCACAAAGTAGTACAGCAATAAAACCTGATAAAGACTAGTGCTTGATGAAACCAAACATAAAAGCGGGAAAAGGAGAAAATACATATAGATATACAAGTCCAGGGGAAAAAAACATTGTGATCACCAAGTGTGCATGTGGCTACCCTCCAGGAAACTCATTTTTTTCCCAATGGCATGGAACTGGAAGAATGTGCTTGCATAAGCAAGCTGTCAGTCTGTCTATTGGAATAACAACAGTGTTTCTTGAAAGGTGCCGGCATGCAGGATTGGCAATTGTAATGATTTTTTCCTGCACTTGGAATTTTTCTCTATTTTCTTTCTGTAGCATATTTATTTATGTTTGGCTGCATCAAGCACCAATTTTTATCGATCCTTCAAAGATGTCTTTCTTTTTCTGGGGAAAACTCGGGGAAGGCAGGAGATGGAAATTCAAGACGATGAGCAACATGAGAACAAGGTGAAAGTAGGAGCCAACGTTTCCACTCGTGGACCTTGAAGAAAAGTCCACTTGTCGAAACGTTATATGGGGTTTAAGTTTATGTAGTGTCATACTACTGTTATACCGCTATTGCCAGATCAGTGTTCTATATGTGCCTTATGTTTGCTTGCATCTTCATGATTAGCAACCTCCTCTGTGTGTTTGGCAGTTGCATACAGTCTCCTGGCCTAATTGTTTGCCCCCATATTCCACAGTATGGGCCTGTTATGTGTCAAGTTCAGGTACTCCCGAGGTTGTGTTTCTGAAGGGAGGGGTAGTCTTTGCATCTCATATGCTACCTGGCATAGTATCTTGGGACGAGGTTCTGAGCTCTAGAGACAAAGAACTTGTGCTGCAGGCTGCAACTCTACTCTGTCTAGGTGCTTGTTCGTTAGCTCTTTCTCATAGAGGTCTTCAAGCATGGTACAGTTGGAAAGACCTGTTATTACTACCCGATGCCTGTATTCGATGAGTTGTCTTTTTTGTGTGCTGCTGGTAATGCGTACCGTACCACACCTTGAACACAAGCACAGCATCTGCGATATTCTATAGTATCCACTCGTCCACCCCCATTATTTCGAGATTATTCATTTCACCAGGTGTGGAAGTTGCGCCCAGGCATTGCATAATTGTTTCACCTACGTGCTGGCTCCGCCGTCATGGGCTTACACTAGCTGAGGATTTGTGGATGTTGACTTGCGGGCATATTTGTGCAGCTATGTGGATCACAATGTGCAATCTGGGGTAGTTCTTGATTCTAGTCTTTCTTTTTTTTTCAACGTCGATATGAGCTGACTTATCAGAAAGCGAGAGGCCAGACTGGCCAAGAAAGTCTGCAGTGTTGTCGAGGGCTTGTTGCATCATTCTTGATTTCTGTATAAGATAGCTTTCCCATAGACTAATACACCATAGGCTGTAGTGTTTCTTGTAGTATGCCTGTGTTGTTGGTGTGTGTGGGCCTAATGTACCTCCAACTCTCACCTTGAATTTTCTGTCTTTCAGAAAGTTACTGTTTAAGTGTTCTACCAGAAATGTTTTTGCTCATCGTTCCTCTTATTAGAGCAGCATGAACTACTGCTGTTAAAAGCCTCTTCACTCTCTTCATTCTTTCATAAGCGGTATTACACAATGTCCTGCAATAAAGTTTCTGCTGCTTATGGCCCACTCATATCTGCCAGAAGGGACAACTCTTGAAAAAGGTTTTTTTTGTGCTATGTGTGCGACGTAGTATGAGCATTCATGCCTTGACATTTATACATCTGTAGAACCAGCTTCCTGACAGAGTACTTGCTATACCTGATCATGCTTATTTGTGCAGTGCTGTTGAACAATACATATTGATGCAATGAATATTTACACAGTCGAATTATCACGAAAGATGGTTGTTTTACAATTCTGCCCTTTGCTTTCTATTGGTGTTAGATTTTGCATAAGCATGCCCCCCCTATGCAATAGCATTTTGAAGTGTAAGGGTTCAATAAAAGGTGAACTAAACCTAAGTGCAAGAGCTTTTTTTCTCACCTACGACTCCCATCGAAATGAGACTTCCATGGCTGGCAAATCAACCCCTCGCCTTGTGTTAGCAGCAGAATGCTATAGCCACAGTGGCAGGTGAATAAAGTGAGGAACAATATTTTTGTCTATAGATTTTTTTTCTTGCCTGTATGTAAGTAAAGTTTGGAATAAGTTTGTCATTGCAAAAAAAGCCCAGTTTGTGGTCTTTTATTGAATAAACAACATATTGTGTATAGTTGAAATGCAGAAATTTGTTCTAAAATCCTCGGGTGATGTATGTTCTTGCAAGTAGCATGGTATTTCATTACTTCTACAGATAGTAATCGCCGCGGATATCGTTATGTGGGTTTACACACTAATATATGTGATCACAAACTTATTAGAAACTTACTAGAAACATGTAAGGCATGAATGTTTCTGCACACTTGATCAGCTGTGAACATGCAAGAACTGCTTGTACTGGCTGACTTCACTGCACAGTTTTGATTTACTTTTCTTCAGCGTGTCGTTTTATACTGGTTTATCCCCACAAGAACAGGCCGTTTGCCTGCTTTTCGCATTGTTGCACTAGTTCTACATAATTGTGCAGGAGGGTACGTCGTCACTTTGCCACTATAGCAAGTAATTTAATTAATCTACTAGCTGTACAGTTAATTACCTTGCAGAGCAAGTGTTCATACAGATGCAGTAAGGATACAAAGTCCGCAACATAGTCTATGTTTATTGGTTTCTGTGCAAGAAAAAAAAATTCTCCAGAGAAGAGGTGCAACTTAACGTGCATGTAATATTTTATTCAAGCCACGGATTTAATGCTATCGTAGCAAATTCATTACGATAGCCTACACTTTTGCTCTGTCAAATTTAATAAGAGGCAAGATAAGCTTTCAAGATGCATCGGGAAATTCATGCTTGAAAACCGACAAGAAAATGCAACTGAACGGTACCGCGTTCAGCGCAACGTTGAAACTGCGGGTACTTTGCTGTCTTGTCATTTGCCCTTCCCGAGGTTGAAATAATTCAAGCTGCTCCGTAAGCGCGATTTTACAAAAGAACATCGTGACGACCTCGTCGTCTGCTGGGGATCGAACACCTCCTAGCACTGACAACTCGCAAAGGCGTACGAAGCAAACGTGAAAATGCACTTCATTTGCTGTGTAGCGTGTCAACAAACGCATAGCAATCGGAGAATGCAATCTGCGGTACAAGTTTTTTTATTCTCCCTTCGCGTACGTACCGAATTCGACGATCCACGTCTCCGCGCATTGTACTTGTCGTACGAGACGCCATTTTCCAAAACAAACCGGCGAAATAGCTTCGTTGACAGCTCTCCGCGCAATTTCGACGGAAAATCGCAGCGATCGGTGCGACAGTGCGACTGTGCGACCAACCGGTTGGTCGCAGCCGAAAATCGGGGGGTCGGCACTGCGACTGCGATTTTCATCGCAAACGACGGAAATCGCACTTCCGGTGCGACGAAAATCGCATCATGTGAAACAGGCTTAAGTCCGACACTTTAATGTTCTTGCGATTTTTCAGTGCGTGCAAAGGAGGTTCCAATAAACCACGTGGTCAAATATTTTGGTGATATCAACTGCCCTCTAGTTGATATGTTGGGCGCAGAAAAGTGTATGCCAGCTGAGCCAGCTGCAACCCCTCCTCGTAGCTCTCAGCAAGTCCTGGCGCTGTTTCAATGGGAGAGGATTGAGAAAGAGCTCCACAGCTTTACTTCCGTAGAGTGTGGAAACAAATTACTTTGTTTGCTGCATATGCTGGTACGCACTTCAGGTGTTTCGTTGCTGCCATCGTTGCTGTAAAAGCAACGAATTCAGCGTTAAGGCATTTGGCATAACGCCGGAACATAAAACAGTCTGCCGTCGGACAAGCGCGAGCCAGCATTGACGCCGTTCTATTTCATACGGTCGGTTCGGAAACTTGTAAAACTTTGTTCCTAGTGAGTTGGTGTACGTGCTCTTGCAGCCCACTACACAACAGTTCGGGTTGCACTTCACCATTGCTCAGAAAAGGCAATAGCTACGCGCGAAAGAGTGCACAGACAGGCTTTCCGATCGCAAGCGGGCCGGTCGTAGCCTGCCAGTTGCGCGCTCGCTGCCGTGAGGGGCGTCCTAGTAGGCGCGGGAACTACGTTCGCAACCTGCCTATAGGGAGCAACTCACCGGCGGTTCGTTGCTGATGGACGCCGGTGAGCCAGGAAGGAAGAGCGAAGCGGCCAGACGAGGAGTCACATGCGCACACGATCAATGGTCTCCCAGGCATGCTCTATCTCAAGAAGAGCATGCGCTGCCAGATCGCTGACCACGCGCAATCACGAGGAACTATGTCTCCCCGCTTTCACTAGATGGCAGCATAAACAAAAAATACAAATAAAACAAAGGCTGTGATATACAGGTCAAAAAATAAAGTGGTAAGCGGTGATATCGAACTATTATTAGGTAATGACAAGATTGATATTGTGCACAATATAGAATCTCTTGGTGTTGTATTCTCCGAGACGCTCAGTTGGGACCTACAAATTGAACATATTCGTTTGCTGACATGGACAGGTTAAATGGCGTGTTAAGTAAACACAGGTAAACCCTTCTCACACAAAGTTAAACTCCTCATTTATAATTCATATATAGCGTCAGTGATAACTTATTGGCACACAGTTTGGGGTGCGACGACGCAGCACAATAAACAGCGCCTTCTTATTGCACAAAAGCGTGCGATAAGAGCGATAGCTAATCTACCGTCGAATGCTCATGCCACACAATATTTCAGGCAGTTCGATATTTTAGGAATAACTACCTTTTATGTGTTCAAACTGGTTTGCATTTACAAAACTGCTGTAGCAACGAGCAATAGCCTTAGGCTAACAATGTTTCAGCTAGTACGTCATGAACCTACATATTCTCACGTGGTGGTGACGTTGAAGAACGCAGTAGCAATACTGTGAACGACAAAACTAACTTTTATTGGGCGAACCTGTGCCCACAAAACAGGCTACACTTACAGCACAAAGATAGCGGCTGATCAGCGGGTCAAGCGCGTCGGCTTTTATACGTCAGTCGTCGAATGTTCCAGAGTAATCGCTGGGACCCGCGTACCTTCTACAAAGTTCTACATTATTCGCGTCGCGCACACATGCGATCAGATTACACAAGGTTCGGCCACAGACAGCGGATGGAAGCATCGATAACATTGCAGAAGCTTCCGATACATGCAGGCGCGTCCTGCGCTGTACGATAACATTTGTTAGGCGGTGAAACATGTCACCCGATAAAGACAAATAAGTACACGTGTCAATACCCCCCTCATAAAAAGCATCGACCCGATGCTGCAAACAAACGAAAGTAATAAAGAAAAGCACTCGTAGCAAAGAAAACAACAAAATAAGGAAAGTTCGTCAACGTATGTAAAAGGATTTAAGACGCACCACGTGCACCACTTCAGATCTTGCGCGGCGCCGCTGTGAATGCGAAATGCCGTCTGGCACGACCTCATAGTCCAGTGCGTCGGATGACCTTGTAGGGCCCGACATATCGTCGAAGTAGTTTCTCACTGAGTCCTCGTCGGCTTATCGGGGTCCACCTCAAACACGGTCGCCGGGCTGGTACTCGATGAAGCGTCGTCGGAGGTTGTAGTGTCGGCTGTCGGTCCTCTGTTGGTTCTTGATCCGTGGGCGGGCGAGCTGTCGGGCTTCTTCGGTGCACTGGAGATAGGTAGCGATGTCAAAATTCTCTTCGTCAGTGACGTGCGGCAGCATGGCTTCGAGCGTCGTCGTCGAGTTCCTGCCGTAAACCAACCTGAACGGCGTGACATGTGTTGTTTCTTGCACCGCCGTGTTGTAAGCGAAGCTTACATATGGCAGGACCGCGTCCCACGTCTTAAGCTCGACGTCGACGTACATTGCTAGCATGTCGGCGAGGGTCTTGTTCAGGCGCTCCGTGAGACCATTCGTCTGCGGGTAGTAGGCAGTTGTCCTCCTGTGGCTTGTCTGGCTATATTGCAGAATGGCTTGGGTGAGTTCTGCTGTAAAAGCCGTTCCTCTGTCGGTGATGAGGAATTCTGGGGCACCATGTCGCAGCAGGATGTTCTCAACGAAAAATTTCTCCACTTCGGCTGCGCTGCCTTTTGGTAGAGCTTTTGGTAGAGTCCGTGGCTACGACGATCCACTTATTCCCGGATGTTGACGTCGGAAACGGACCCAACAAATCCATCCCGATCTGCTGGATTGGTCGGCGAGGAGGTTCGATCGGCTGTAGTAATCTTGCGGGCCTTGTCGGTGGTGTCTTGCGTCGCTGACAGTCTCGGTATGTCTTGACGTAACGGGCGACGTCTGGTATCAGACGCGGCCAGTAATACCTTTCCTGTATCCTCGACAGCGTCGGGGAGAATCTGAGGTGCCCAGCGGTTGGATCGTCGTGTAGGGTGTACAGTACTTCTGGACGCAGCGCTGACGGTACAACAAGAAGGTAGCTGGCGCGGACTGGTGAGAAGTTCTTCATGAGCAGGTTGTTTTGTAGCGTGAACGAAGACAACCCACGCTTCAGGAGCAGGTTGTTTTGTAGCGTGAACGAAGACAAGCCACGCTTCAGGAGCAGGTTGTTTTGTAGCGTGAACGAAGACAACCCACCCCAACCCACGAGCGGACCACGTTTGCAAGCCCAAGTGCAAGTTCTGTGGAGGAGACCATCGCACCGGAGACAAGGCGTGCAAGCAGAGATTTCAAACACCCTATGTGGTACGAGCTCGCCGAAGGGAACGCGCCCGATCACGATCGGCCACGAGGGAGAGAAGCCGCTCCAAGTGGGGAGGAGCGCAGGCGCGCTTAGAAGATGGAACACCTGGTGCCAAGCCGACAGTTGGGACCGCCTGGGCGGATAAAGTCAAAGGTACGGTGATAATCATTGGTGGCGCCACTACGCCGGCGGTGACTGAAAGCAATGATGCCTGAATAGAACAGTTGATTAGGGAGGTAAACTCTTTGCGTAAAGCTAATGATGAGCTGACCAAACAGGTAGCAGAACTGAAAAAGAAGGCACAGCCGAGCCCTGCCAGCGTAGCAGTAGCCAGACCAGTAGGTCAAAGCAACGAACCAAGCGAGGGAGATAACTCCCCCGCCCCGAAAAAAAGAGCAGTAAGCCCCGAAACTGACTCGGTTTTCTCAGTCCTCAGCGAGCTGAAAGAGGTAATCAAAGAAATTAGAGACACGACGGAAAGGACTAACTTTAAAGTGGATAAACTATGGAAATGGATGTTAACGGTCGAACAGCGATTCAAGAAACTCGAAACGAAATGCGACGACGACGAATTCTTGCCGTCAGAATCAGAAAGCGTAAAATCGCTCTCCGGAACGTCAGGGGGCGCTCCAAAGAGATCGATCGCGGGTAACAGCAAAATTAACCCATTCAATAATCATGGATAGCGCCCACAGGTTTAGTGTGTGGCAGTGGAATTGTCGCGGATTCCACAACAAAAAGGCATCGCTGCGCCATTTAATTAGATCGATGGGGGTCAAACCAAAAGTAATTATGCTGCAGGAAACTTTAGCGGACGAAGTAAAGCTAACCGGGTACAAATCGGTATGTAGAGAAAAAGATTCCGGGAGGGGATTGGCCACCCTCGTTGACAAAAAGCTACCCTTTATCGAACACGATATCCATCTCGGATTGAGTAAAATCGAGTATATCCTAGTAGAAGTCGTACTCAAAAGGCACAAAGGCAGGGCGCAGAGTATCTTCTGCCTAAACATTAATAGCAGTCCCACCTACAAGAAACAAAGCTTTAGGGCACTTTTCAACAAGGCACTCGCAGTCGCGAAGAGCTCCCCGCTCATCATCGGAGGGGACTTTAATGCCCTCTACCAAGCGTGGGGATACGCTTGGAATACAAAGAAAGGTGAGGGGTTATGGAACCTTGCCACGAACCTGGGACTGTGCCTGATCACCGATCCCGCTTTCCCCACCCGCTGTGGCACGTCCACGTGCAGGGACTCTACGCCCGACCTAACTTTTGTCAACAACTCAAAACAAGCTAGTTGGGAAAACTCGGGCACCGATCTAGGCAGCGACCACTATATCATACACATAGGTATAGGTATGCCGAAACAAGAGACTAGAACCTTTCGGTGCACGGACTGGGACCTTTTTAGGAAAGTTAGAGCGAAGAGACTAGAATCAGAACCGATAGAAGCGGGCAGACAGTCCTTCCAGACCTGGATCAACCAGCTCGAAGAGGACCTCAGGGAGGCCACTAAAGAAATTAAGACCGAAGAAAACATAGAGAGCATAGACAGTAGGCTCGCGCATCTGATCGAGGCCAAACAATCCATTCTGCAAAGATGAAAAACGCAATGACTGAACCGAAAGCTCAAGAAAAAGATAGCGTTGCTAAACAGACAGATCGAGGAGCATTCGAGAACGCTCGTGAAACAGCAGTGGGACGATGTTTGCCACTTGGCAGACGGCAGAATGAAACATGGAGGCAGTTGGAACATCCTCAAACATCTATTGAACGAGAGCGACACTAAGTCAAACAAGAGAACGGCAATTACAAAACTGGTACATCAAGTCAGCCAGTACACGACTCAGGAGGTAGTCATGAGACAGCTCGCGGAGAAATATCTCCCGCTCAAACAACCGGGCGATGGCGACGAACGCGTGGAGTACATGGGAGGACCGTGCGAGGAAATGGACCGCGATTTCACCGAGGGTGAGGTACGGGCCGCCCTCCATGGTCTCTCTAGTAGATCGGCAGCCGGACCCGACGGTATTACCAATAAACTCTTAATGAATCTAGACGATGAGTCGATCACTTTCCTGACGGATCATTTCACCGAGTTGTGGAGAAAGGGAGACTATCCGGAGGAATGGACGATAGGTAACACCATCCTCATACCAAAACCGGGCAAACCACTCCATCTGGATAACCTACGTCCAATCTCGCTTACATCCTGCATAGGTAAAGCTATGGAACACGTTATTCTTAACAGACTCACTAGATACGTCGAGCAAAATGACATACTCCCGTGTAACGTCATCGATTTCCGCCCCGGACTATCGACTCAGGACGCCATGCTCCTGATCAAACACCAGCTCATACACGTTAGCCCGGTGCACGCGAGAGCGATTCTGGGACTAGACGTCGAAAAAGCTTTTGATCGCATAGAGCACAAGGCCATCCTCGAGGTCCTGTCCGAGCTGGGGTTGGGCGAGAGGCTACACAGTGTAGTCAAGGTGTTTCTGGGCGGTAGGCAAGCGAGCCTCACGCTAGGAGAACTAAAATCGAAGGTGATGAACCTGGGAAACAGGGGCACCCCGCAAGGGGCCGTACTTTCGCCCATGCTATTTAATCTAGCAATGACCAGAGTCGCGAGGAAACTGGAGAGTATAAAAGGTATACACTTTACAATATACGCCGATGACATAACCATATGGAGCGCCAACGGTAACGTAGGCCAAACGCAGACCAGACTGCAGGAGAGCATACACGCCGTGGAAAGCACACTAGGCGAGATGGGACTCAACTGTTCGGCGGCAAAGTCGGAGCTTTTGGTTCTAAAACATCGGCGCAGGGGTCGAAGACCCAGGGGCTACGTCCCCGGGGAGGAATCCAAGATTATCGTACGCTGTCACGACGGATCCGCGATCAAGCAGGTGAAAAAGATTAAAGTTTTAGGCTTCCACATAGCAGCGGGAGGTACCAACCAGAATGCCATTCAACACATTTCAAACAAAACGGACCAAGCCATCAGGTTACTAAGGAGAATCAGCAACATACACAGAGGCCTGGGTGAGGACAGCGCTCTAAGGCTAGTGCATGCCTTCGCTCTCTGTCACTTCACCTACGTGGCAAGTCTACTTAAATGGTCGCAGGCCGAGCTGAACAAGCTAAACACTATCATCAGAAAGTTAGTGAAGGCTACCCTAGGTATACCCATCAGCACCTCGAACGTGAAGCTCATGAACCTAGGCGTGCACAATACGATAGAAGAGATGGCGGAAGCGCAACAGATGGCGCAGCAGGAAAGACTGACGAAAACGCGAGCGGGCAGGCTTATACTCAAAGCGATAGGGACAGACCCAAATAGATCGATGAACCCGAAGGAATCCGAGGTAGAATTGAGCGCGAAACTTAGAGACGCGATCAGAACCACCCCTCTTCCGCAGTTCGCAACTACGCGCGGGGGCGCATTTCCTCAGAAGCTCTCCAGATCCTAAGGAAAGCTGGTCGACAGCACTTCGATAATACCGCCATCATATGGTTTCCAGCGCACGTCGCCACCCCCACCGATGAGGGCCTCATTAACTTGAACGAGGTAGCACACCGCTCTGCGCGAGAACTGACCCGCCGCGCAGAATCGGAGACCGCCTCTTCGAGTTCGGAACTGCTGGCTCAAAACACGCGAGAACGCCTGGTCAGGTACAGTGACATCACCAAGCACTACCAGCTAGGCAGGCGGTTGCTGCCCCCACCTCACCCCATGCTGAAACGTCGCCAGGCAGTCATCTGGCGACAATTGCAAACACAAACATTCCCCAGTCCGGTGCGATTGCAGCACATTTTCCCCGCGCAGTACCCGACTGCTCTTTGCAAACTATGTCAGGACACTAGAGCGACGCTGTCACACATGTTGTGGGAGTGTCGGGTTGCATCAGCTACAATGGCAGTAGCTCCGGAGGCTCTTGCGTCGAAGTGGGCCGCCGCTCTGCGCAGCTCCAACCTCAAGACACAAGAGTGGGCTGTCCAGCAAGCCCGAGAGGCGGCGACGAGGCAAGGCCTCGAAGTCCCCTCATGGGAGACCTGAGCCCGGGTCGTCAAATTTGCCGGATTCAGAATAAAGTTGTTTCCATCCATTCCGAGAAATATGCACCCGGAACACAATGTTAGCAGGAGAAAAGCGAGAGCGAAAGCTTTGTTGAAAGAAATTGAACAGCTAGGACAACAGGCGACCCTTGTAGACGCTGCTTGGGTCAAAGGCAAAGAGGCCTAAACCGCTGTGGTGGTCGACAGCCGGGGCAAGCTACGGGACGCCGTCACCATCCATGGTGGCGGAGCAAGCCGCAATTGCTCTAGCCATCAGGAACCGTAAATGGTCTTTCATCTATAGCGATTCTAAAGCAGCAATTAAGAGCTTTGACAAAGGCTATGTAGTTGCGACTGCGGCTAAAATTATCGACAAGGTCGAAACTATCAAAACTGAAATCCGATGGTTTCCTGCACATATGGGACAAGTGGACGAGACTCGGCCCAACCTCAACGAGGTTACGAACGACCTGGCACGAGGACTTGCTTGCCGTGCCGGTCAGAGCCGAACCGACGCCCACTACCATTCCGGGGAGCATAAAGATCACTTACTAACTTACAGCGACATCACTAAATAGTACTACTTGGGCCGTAGGCAATTCCCTCGGCCACACGTAAAATTGAACAGGGCTCAGGCAGTCACGCTACGTTTACTGCAAACCGGGACGTACCCCACTCCGTATTTCATAAATAAAATTCACTCCGAAAGAGAAATTAGGAAAGAATGTGACGTGTGCGATGGCATCATTGACATCAGACACATGCTGGCGGGCTGTCCCGCGACTCTCGCCGACCCCGAAGAAAAATGGCTTTACTGGCACAAGTTGTTAACAAGCTCTTCATATAAAGATCAGCTACGGGCTGTCCAGAGGGTCCACGATGACGCCATAAGGCTCGGCCTGGCGGTGTCGACGTGGACGCGGCCCGCCTCGGTCTGAAAAGACCGGGCTTCAGGACACTAATAAAGTTTTGTGAATGAATGAATGAACGTCGGTGTTCCCTTCCAAATACTCGACGAGGCCTTTTAGCTCCGGGTCTGCTCGCTGCTGTTTAGTGAAGTCTTCCGCGCTTATTATTCCAAGGAAGGCGTCGTCGTCCTCGTCGTCATGCGGCGGTGGATCGATGGGAGCGCGTCATAAGCAGTCGGCGTCAGAGTGTTTTCTTCCGGACTTGTATATTACCATGACGTCATATTCTTGCAGTCTCAGGCTCCACCGCGCCCGCCGTCCTGAAGGGCCCTTTAAGTTAGCTAGCCAACACAACGCGTGATGGTCGCTGACGACTTTGAATGGCCTGCCATAGAGGTAAGGGCGGAATTTTACTGTAGCCCAAATGATGGCGAGGCATTCCTTTTCTGTCGTAGAATAATTGCCTTCGGCTTTTGACAGCGACCGGCTAGCGTTAGAGATCACCCGTTCAAGTCCGTCTTTCCTCTGGACTAGGACGGCACCGAGGCCTAGGCTACAGGCGTCAGTGTGGATTTCGATATCGGCGTCCTCGTCGAAGTGTGCAAGTACCGACGGCGACTGCATGCGCCGTTTGAGTTCTTGAAATGCATCGGACTGCGGCGTTTCCCACTTGAACTCGACATCACATTTGGTTAGATGTGTTAGCGGCTCCGCGATGCGTGAAAAGTCATTGGCAAAGCGCCTATAATAGGCACACATGCCGAGGAATCTGCGCACTGTCTTCTTGTCGATTGGCTGCGGGAACTTTGCGATGGCAGCTGTCTTCTGCGGGTCGGGGCGTACTCCAGATTTGCTGATGACGTGGCCTAGGAACAGAAGCTCATCGTAAGCGAAGCGGCACTTTTCCGGCTTCAGAGTGAGCCCTGATGACTTGATGGCCTCTAGTACTGTCGCAAGCCGCCTAAGGTGATCGTCGAAATTTCCAGAGAAGACAACGACGTCATCCAAGTAAACAAGACACGTCTGCCACCTTAATTGTGCTAACACCGTGTCCATGACGCGCTGAAACGTTCCAGGCGCCGAGCTCAGTCCGAATGGCATGACGTTGAACTCGTAGAGGCCGTCTGGCGTGATGAAGGCGGTCTTTTCGCGATCTCTCTCGTCGACTTCTATTTGCCAGTAGCCAGGCTTGAGGTCCATCGACGAGAAGTATTTACCGATGCAGAGCCGATGCAATGCGTCGTCTATCCGTGGAAGGGGGTACACGTCCATCTTCGTGATCTTGTTCAGTCGGCGACAATCGACGCAGAAGCGTAGGGTCCCGTCTTTTTTCTTCACCAGGACTACAGGAGATGCCCACGGGCTTTTCGACGGCTGGATGACGTCGTGCAGCATTTCGTCGACTTGTTGCCGAATAGCTTCACGTTCTCGCGTCGAAACTCGGTAAAGGCTCTGGCGGAGTGGTCGAGCGCACGCGTCAGTTATTATGCGATGCTTTGAAACTGGTGTTTGTCGAATCCTCGATGACGTCGAAAAGTAGTCTTTGTATCGTCGGAGAAGACTTCTGATCTGTTGCTGCTTACTCATAGGAAGATTTGGATTCACGTCGAAGTTTGGTTCGGGGACTATGCTCATCGGGGGAGCTGCGGCAGAATCTGAGAGGACAAAGGGATTGCTGGTTTCCACAATTTCCTCGATGTACGCGATTGTCGTGCCCTTGTAGATGTGCTTGAACTCTTTGCTGAAGTTGGTTAGCATAACTTCCGCTTTCCCTCCGTGGAGTCGAGCGATCCCTCTTGCGACGCAAATTTCACGGTCGAGCAGTAGATTTTGGTCGCCCTCGATGACGCCTTCTACGTCAGCGGGTGTGTCGGTGCCGACCGAAATAATAATGCTGGAGCGCGGCGGGATTCTCACTTGATCTTCGAGCACACTCAAGGCGTGGTGAATGCGAGAGCTCTCCGGCGGTATCGCTTGATCTTCCGACAGCGTTATCGATTTTCACTTCAGGTCTATGATTGCGCCGTGTTGGTTCATGAAATCCATGCCTAGAATCACGTCTCGTGAACACTGTTGGAGGATAACGAAGGTGGCAGGGTAAGTCCGGTCATAAACGGCAATTCTTGCCCTGCACATTCCAGTCGGCGTAATCAGGTGTCCTCCAGTGGTACGAATTTGGGGGCCTTCCCATGCAGTCTTAACTTTCTTCAACTTGGCGGCGATGTGTCCAATGAAGGAGTAATCGGCCCCTGTATCGACTAAGGCGGTGACTGCGTGGCCGTCGAGAAGCACGTCGAAGTCGGTGGTTCTTTGTCTTGCATTACAGTTCGGTCTTGGCGTCGGATAATGGCTGCGTCGCGTTAACCTGTGGCTGGTATGTGACGTCGTCAGGTCGTCTTTCGTCGTCGTATTTTTTGCTTCCAGACTTCGTCGGGACGGCGGCGTGGCGCTATGTCGTCGAGGTAGTTTCTTCGGCGTCTTCGTCGGCGGCGGAAGATCTTCGTCAGTTCGATGAACAGCAACCGTACCTCCATCGGTTGCTGCTTTTAGTTTTCCGGGTATGGGCTCGCAGAGCGGCCCCGGGCTGGGCCGGTGTATGGTCGGCGCTGCGGCGACATGTAGCGGCCTGGTGACGGCGAACGGGACGGTCGTTGAGGGTTCCACTGAGTGGCGGTGAGGTAGTCGGCGATATCGCGAGGTCGTTCGCCAATCTGTGGTCGCGGCGCGTTAACGGCGAACCCTCGGAGTCCCAACTCCCGGTATGGGCATCGGCGGTAGATGTTCCCGGCTTCTCTGCAGTGATAGCAAAGCGGACGGTGGTCGGGGGCGCGCCAAACATCAGTATTCCTTGGAATACTGCGTGGGGCGATGGGTTGGCGTGCTAGCGACGGAGTTGGTGGCGGACGACGGAACTGTTTCGTCACTGGGCCCTGCCTTGGGCGCGGAGGGTTACGTGACGGCGGACTACGGCGGCGGATGTCATCGCTTGCGGCTGAGGCTGCGACGATTCAGGGGCTACTCCGAGTTGTTGTTGGAGCTCCTCACGCACGGCGTCGGCAATCGAAGCCACTCGAGGCTGTGATGACGGGAACAGCTTCCATAGCTCCTCCCGCACGACAGCTCGGATAGTCTCGCGCAGGTCGTCGGTGGCCAGTGACTGAACTCCGGCGTAGCTTGTCGAGTTCGTGCGGTGGTTGAATTGCCGCTTCCGCATTTCCAGTGTCTTCTCGATGCTAGTGGCCTCGCGAAGAAACTCGTCGACAGTCTTGGGTGGGCTTCGTACCATTCCGTCGAAAAGTTCCTCCTTTACATCACGTATCAGTAGGCGGACTTTCTTCTCCTCGGACATATCCGGGTCGGCATGGCGGAACAGAGGGCTCATTTCTTCCGTAAAGATGGCAACGTTCTCGTTAGGTAGCTGCACTCGGGCGTCAAGCATAGCTTCGGCCCTTCTCTTGCGCACGACGCTCGTAAAGGTGCGCAGGAAGCCGCTACGGAACAGGTCCCATGTTGTCATGGTCGACTCCCGGTTCTTAAACCACGTTCTGGCGGTGCCTTCTAATGCGAAGTATACATGCCGCCTCTTGTCGTCGGAGTCCCAGTTGTTGAAAGTCGCGATTCGTTCGTAGGTCTCCAGCCAGGATTCCGGGTCTTTAGTAGTTGCTCCATGAAAGGTCGGTGGGTCCCGAGGTTGTTGCAGGATAACGGGGGACGCGGAGGCAGCCATGGGGGTTGTCTTGGCCAATCTTCTTTGTCGTCTCAGGTGGAAGTCTGTCCTCGGGGGCAGTCCTTGCAGTCGGCGGCTAGCACGCTAGTCTTGGGCGATGCTGGTTTTGTCCTCGGGCTTCGGGCTTGGATCGCGGCTTTGCGGGGGCGTTCGGTACATGAACGCAGAAGCACCTCCACCAGATGTCACGCGGTGGTGACGTTGAAGAACACAGTAGCAATACTGTGAACGACAAAACTAACTTTTATTGGGCGAACCTGTGCCCACAAAACAGGCTACACTTATAGCACAAAAATGGCGGCGAACATGATCAGCAATCGTCGAAAATCTGATCAGCGGGTCAAGCTCGTCGGCTTTTATACGTCAGTCGTCGAATGTTCCAGAGTAATCGCTGGTACCGGCGTACCTTCTACAAAGTTCTACATTATTCGCGTCGCGCACGCATGCGATCAGATTACACAAGGTTCGGTCACAGACAGCAGATGGAAGCATCGATAGCATTCCAAGAGCTTCCGATACATGCAGGCGCGTCCTGCGCTCTACGATAACATTTGCTAGGCGGTGAAACATGTCACCCTTTAAAGACAAATAAGTACACCTGTCAATATGATGTACGTCACTCGATATCATGCACCCTACCCTTAAGTAGCACCAAATACCTCATACAATCTTTATCGTACAATCTGCCCCAGTACTTAAATGTTCTCAAAGATAATCGTGCAGATAATAAACAAACATGCGTCGAATTGATAAATTTCTTGGAGCCTTCGACCACATATATCTCACCTGTGTGATTGTTTGGCAATCTACTCTAAGGGACTTGAATGAATTCTATTTATCTGTATTTTTGCCTATGCTGGCGTTCAAATTGTGTAACGGGAATAGGTGCGAAATTGTGGAATTCCATTAATTGTGTAAAATTACCATTATTGTAAAATATTACGTGTAAAATTACAATTATGCAATAGATTACGGGTATTGAGAATGTTTTTCGCTGATCTGAATTCTGTTGTTGTGTATGCTTCGCAAACTATCGCAATACCTTTGTTTTTCACCATACTGCTGTTCTGTGGGGCGTAGAAATCTATCTATCTATCTATCTATCTATCTATCTATCTATCTATCTATCTATCTATCTATCTATCTATCTATCTATCTATCTATCTATCTATCTATCTATCTATCTATCTATCTATCTATCTATCTATCTATCTATCTATCAACAAGCATCACAAAAGCGATAGATGTGCTTCCATCTACACCAATTGTGGCTGCATTAGGTCAGACACTAATGCTTAAAGTCTGTAACGCAGTGCATTATGTCTTCGCTACACTACCTCTTATAGTGGTTTTGTGTGCCATATATTTTAAGCCTGTTCAGAAGTGTGAATTTCAAAAGTAGGAAACCATGTATTAAAAAGGATGGAAACTAGCTATAAAGCTCTTCTAACTAATGAGCAAACCAAGAAAGCAGAAATACTCGTTCACGCTTGCAAACTATGCGCAAATGATTCCGTCTTTCGTAACTTGACTGGCAGAAACAACAGGTGAGAGGTTTGCAGCTTTCCTTTGATTTTGGTGGTACCTTTGTAATGAAACATCTCGCAGTAAAGTTGGAGCTCATGTACTTCAGCATGCTGTCTTCCTGTGGCTGTGCAGTGCTTGGAGTCTTAGACCGGGTGAACGTCTTCAAATCACACGCAAATTTAAGGTTTATTCATTTATTTCACTTCACTTATTTTTAATGAACTTGGTTAGGCGAAGTTCTTTGGGAGCCCCTATCTTTAGTTGACGTCTTGTCTACATATCAGTCAAAAACCTGTATTAGTTTATGGATACCATATTGTCACCTGATAGTGACGGTGAAAAAAGCAAGACGGTGAATGGCGAAACTAGCGTTTTATTGGCCGAACTTGTGCCCACAAAAGCAAGTTACACTCAAAGGAGAGCAATAGCGGCGAACACGATCGGCGGTCGACGAAATTTGATCAGTGGGTCAAGCGTGCCGGCTTTTATACATCAGTCGTCGAACGTTCCAGAGCAATCACTGGGACCCACGTGTCTCCCACGAAGTTCTACATTATTCGCGTGGTGCATACATGTAATCAGATTACACGAGGTTCGGTCACAGACAGTGGATGGAACCATCGATAACATTCCAGAAACTTCCGATACATGCAGGCGCGTCCTGCGCTGTTCGATAACATTTGTTAGGCGGTGAAACGTAGTCTCCCGATAAAGATAAACAAGTACAGGTGTCAATATTGTTACGTTCAGTGCGTACGGCTGACAGGAGATCTTGTGCTTCTTTAGTGGTTTTCTAGGGTTTACTTTCAGGGTCTCTAACAAGGCATAGCAAAAGGGGAAAATCCTACGTTTTGCTGATAAATTGTCAGACGGTCCTATTAAGCATCGAAACTTCTGAAGAAGCCCTGCAGGTAGAGTAATTACCCCAATGAATAAGTAATTACCCCACTAGAATAATTTGGGATTAAGCTATAATTGACATTACTAGGGTGTCGACATGTTCTGCTTTGCATAAAGTGTCATAGAAAAAAATTCTTCGGGCTTATAAAAGGTATATCACGTATTATTGCAGAAGGCATGTTTGAGAATAAATGTTTTGTTGCCTGCAAGCAACAGTTTGAGATCACTGGATTCACAGAGGCAGGTTGCTTAGCTTTCCCATGCTTCTATATGTTTAACGTGATCTATGCGAACGGAGCAGTTGCAACGCTTACGTTTACACAGAGATGAGTTGCGTCATTTTCAGTTTTCAGTTTCAGTTTATTCAGACGTATTCAGACATTCAGGCCTGGGCTGAAAGGACTCAAGGCAGATGAAGTCTGCCTGACTAAGATACCTCCACCCATACATTTGCTTAGATGCACTGAGAATAAAAACAAAAAAAGCAAAAGAAAGCACTGGTTTTATACATTAGACCATGCCGAAAATTTTTTCGAAAAGCAGAAGTAACATCGCGAACAGGCATCTTAAATTGTGTACAAGAATCACAATAATGCAATAGCAATAACCCATAACAAGAACAAACGCGTGCATAACTGACATATTAAAATGAGCAAGATTATGCAAGCGTTATACAAAGTGTAACACAACCATTCCCAGCAATATGTAACTTTAAGAGAATGAAGCAGAGTACAAAGATTATAGAACAAAATAAACTTTTCTTAAGTCAGGAACTTCTTTAGGACGCAGTGCCAGAGAGTAAGTAGATTGTAACGTTTTCACTAAACTGTGTATAGCACTACATTTTTCAATAAATTCGTGGTTAAAACTATTGTTGCGGAGAAGGCTAGGTAGTGCAAATGTTTCATTTCCGTAAATGATTCTGAATATCGTATTCTAAATCGCTCGTGTCGGAGATCATAGGGAACATTAATAGAGTAGCACTGAGTCATATAAGTGCTCACGTCATTTCCAATTTCCTTGCGAATGTACAAGGCGAGCTTAAGGTTATAAAGTTGGTTAAGAGTAAGTAATTTAAGCTTGGTTAAAAATGGCGCAGTGTGTTCTATTGGTCGCACATTTTTTATGCAGCAAACAGCTCTCTCTTTTCTACAATTGTTAACCATTCAACGTTCGTTCTTGAACTCATACCCCAGATTAGGAGAAAATAATGGGGATGAAAATGAGCTAATGAGTAGTATAACGGGAGCTTTAGCCAGTTTGGTACCAGAGACCAAAGTTTATATAAGACAGAAATTGATCTAGACATACTGGCATGTACTTTGTTGATTTGCGGTGTCCAACAGAGGTTTTCATGAAAAAGTACACCCAAGAATTTAAACAACAGGACACGCTCGATGGCATTATATTTAAATCGAACAAAAATTTAATCTTCGCGCTTATTTTTAATTTTTGGAGCCATTTTAGTGCTTAAGATTTACCCTATCTGTGCCGACAAATCTTTAGCATTTTCAATTATGAAAGATGAAACAAAAACGAATGCCTGGAGCCAGACTAACCTTTTTATACTAAAATTGATAAAGCTTATTTATAAAATATATTATTATATTACTATATATTATATATATAATTATATATATATATACATATATATATATATATATATATATATATATATATATATATATTATATATATATATTATATATATATATATTATTATATATTGTCACGTGGTGGTGACGTTCAAGAACACAGTAGAAATACTGTGAAGAACAAAACTAACTTTTATTGGGTGAACCTGTGCCCACAAAAACAGGCTACACTTATAGCACAACGATAGCGGCGAACACTGTCGGCGATCGTCGAAAATCTGCTCAGCGGGTCAAGCGCGTCGGCTTTTATACAGCAGTCGTCGAATGTTCCAGACTAATCGCTGGGACCCGCGCGTATTCCACAATGTTCTACGCCATTCGCGTCAGGCGATCAAATCAGATAACATAAGGTTCGGCGACAACAGACAGCCGGGTAGAAGCATCGATAACTTTCCAGAAACGTCGGATACATGCAGGCGCGTCCGTCGCTGTGCGATTACAGTTGTTAAGCGGCGAAACGTGGTCGCCCGATAAAGATAAGAACACGTGTCAGTACCCCCCTCTTAAAAAGCATCGACCCGATGCTGCAAACAAACGAAGTTAATAAACAAAAGCACTCGTAGCAAAGAAAAGAACAAAAATGACGAAGTTCGTCAGCGTCCGTAAAAGGGTTTAAGGCG
The DNA here is from genome assembly GCF_023375885.2 of Dermacentor andersoni. Classification (NCBI taxonomy): domain Eukaryota; kingdom Metazoa; phylum Arthropoda; class Arachnida; order Ixodida; family Ixodidae; genus Dermacentor; species Dermacentor andersoni. The sequence continues at coordinate 230,633,397 of NC_092815.1, read as the reverse complement.
CACCACGTGGACCACTTCAGATCGTGCGCGGCGCCGCTGTGAATGCGAAATGCCGTCTGGCACGACCTCATAGTCCAGAGCGCCAATACGTCGGATGACCTTGTAGGGTCCGAAATAGCGTCGGAGTAGCTTCTCACTGAGTCCTCGTCGGCGTATCGGGGTCCAGACCCAAGCACGGTCGCCAGGCTGGTACTCGACGAAGCGTCGTCGGAGGTTGTAGTGTCGGCTGTCGGTCCTCTGCTGGCTCTTGATTCGCAGGCGGGCGAGCTGTCGGGCTTCTTCGGCGCGCTGGAGATAGCTAGCGACGTCAACATTCTCTTCGTCAGTTACGTGCGGCAGCATGGCGTCAAGCGTCGTCGTCGGGTTCCTGCCGTAGACCAGCTTGAACGGCGTGATCTGTGTTGTTTCTTGCACCGCCGTGTTGTACGCAAAGGTCACGTACGGCAGGACCACGTCCCACGTCTTGTGTTCAACGTCGACGTACATTGCTAGCATGTCGGCGAGGGCCTTGTTCAGGCGCTCCGTGAGACCATTCGTCTGCGGATGGTAGGCAGTTGTCCTCCTGTGGCTTGTCTGGCTGTACTGCAGAATGGCTTGGGTGAGCTCTGCTGTAAAAGCCGTTCCTCTGTCGGTGATGAGGACTTCTGGGGCACCATGTCGCAGCAGGATGTTTTCGACGAAAAATTTCGCCACTTCGGCTGCGCTGCCTTTTGGTAGGGCTTTAGTTTCAGCAAAGCGGGTGAGATAGTCCGTCGCCACGACGATCCACTTATTCCCGGATGTTGACATCGGAAACGGCCCCAACAAATCCATCCCAATCTGCTGGAATGGTCGGCGAGGAGGTTCGATCGGCTGTAGTAATCCAGCTGGCCTTGTCGATGGTGTCTTGCGTCGTTGACAATCTCGGCATGTCTTGACGTAACGAGCGACGTCGGCGGTCAGACGCGGCCAGTAATACCTTTCCTGTATCCTCGACAGCGTCCGGGAGAATCCAAGGTGACCAGCGGTTGGATCGTCGTGTAGGGCGTGCAGTACTTCTGGACGCAGCGCTGACGGTACAACAAGAAGGTAGCTGGCGCGGACTGGTGAGAAATTCTTCTTCACGAGCAGGTTGTTTTGTAGCGTGAACGAAGATAATCCACGCTTAAATGCCCTAGGGACAACGTCGGTGTGCCCTTCCAAATACTCGACTAGGGCTTTTAGCTCCGGGTCCCCTCGTTGTTGTTCGGCGAAGTCTTCCGCGCTTATTATGCCAAGGAAGGCATCGTCATCCTCGTCATCTTGCGGCGGTGGGTCAATGGGGGCGCGGGATAGGCAATCGGCATCTGAGTGTTTTCTTCCGGACTTGTATGTTACAGTGATGTCGTATTCTTGTAGTCTGAGGCTCCACCGCGCCAGCCGTCCTGAAGGGTCCTTTAAGTTAGCTAGCCAACACAACGCGTGATGGTCGCTGACCACTTTGAATGGCCTGCCATAGAGGTAAGGGCGAAATTTCGCTGTAGCCCAAATGATGGCGAGGCATTCCTTTTCGGTTGTAGAATAATTGCCTTCCGCTTTTGACAGCGATCGGCTAGCGTAAGCTATCACGTGTTCATGTCCATCTTTTGTCTGGACTAGGACGGCACCGAGGCCTAGGCTACTGGCGTCAGTGTGGATTTCAGTATCGGCGTCTTCGTCGAAGTGTGCAAGTACCGGCGGCGACTGCATGCGTCGTTTCAGTTCTTGAAATGCGTCGGCCTGCGGCGTTTCCCACTTGAACTCCACATCACATTTCGTTAGATGTGTAAGCGGCTCCGCGATGCGTGAAAAATCCTTGACAAAGCGCCTATAGTAGGCACACATGCCAAGGAATCTGCGCACTGCCTTCTTGTCGATTGGTTGCGGGAACTTTGCGATGGCAGCTGTCTTCTGCGGGTCGGGGCGTACTCCAGATTTGCTGATGACGTGGCCTAGGAATAGAAGCTCATCATAAGCGAAGCGACACTTTTCCGGCTTCAGAGTGAGCCCTGATGACTTGATGACCTCTAATACCGTCCCAAGCCGCTTAAGGTGATCGTCGAAATTTCCGGCGAAGACGACGACGTCATCCAAGTAAACAAGACAGGTCTGCCACTTCAGTCCTGCTAAAACCGTGTCCATAACGCGCTGGAACGTTGCAGGCGCCGAGCACAGTCCAAATGGCATAACCTTGAACTCATAGAGGCCGTCTGGCGTGATGAAGGCGGTCTTTTCGCGATCTCTTTCGTCGACTTCTATTTGCCAGTAGCCAGACTTGAGGTCCATTGACGAGAAGTATTTAGCATTGCAGAGCCGATCTAATGCGTCGTCTATCCGTGGGAGGGGGTATACGTCTTTCTTCGTGATTTTGTTCAGTCGACGATAATCGACGCAGAAACGCAGAGTTCCGTCCTTTTTCTTCACTAAAACAACTGGAGACGCCCACGGGCTTTTCGACGGCTGGATGATGTCGTCGCGCAGCATTTCGTCGACTTGTTGTCTTATAGCTTCGCGTTCTCGCGTCGAAACTCGGTAAGGGCTCTGGCGGAGTGGTCGAGCGCACTCTTCGGTTATTATGCGATGCTTTGCGACTGGTGTTTGTCGAATCCTCGACGACGTCGAAAAGCAGTCTTTGTATCGTCGAAGCAGACTTCTGAGCTGTTGCTGCTTAGTCACGGGGAGACTTGGATTTATGTTGAAGTCTGACTCGGGAACTGCGGTCGTCGGGGTAGATGCAACAGAATCCGAGAGGACAAACGCATCGCTGGTTTCCTGAATGTCCTCGATGTATGCGATCGTCGTGCCCTTGTTGATGTGCTTGAACTCCTGGCTGAAGTTTGTCAGCAACACTTTCGTGCTTCCTCCGTGCAGTCGAGCGATCCCTCTTGCGACGCAAATTTCACGGTCGAGCAGTAGACGTTGGTCGCCTTCGATGACGCCTTCTACGTAAGCGGGTGTTTCGGTGCCGACCGAAATAACAATGCTGGAGCGAGGCGGGATGCTCACTTGATCTTCGAGCACACTCAAGGCGTGGTGACTACGAGGGCTCTCCGGCGGTATCGCTTGATCTTCCGACAGCGTTATTGACTTCGACTTCAGGTCGATGATTGCGCCGTGTTGGTTCAAGAAGTCCATGCCGAGAATGACGTCTCGTGAACACTGTTGCAGGATAACGAAGGTGGCAGGGTAAGTCCGGTCATGAATGGTAATTCTTGCCGTGCAGATTCCACTCGGCGTGATGAGGTGTCCTCCAGCGGTCCGAATTAACGGGCCTTCCCATGCAGTCTTAACTTTCTTCAATTGGGCTGCGATGGGTCCACTCATGACGGAGTAATCGGCTCCTGTGTCTACTAACGCGGTGACTGCGTGGCCGTCGAGAAGCACGTCGAGGTCGGTGGTTCTTTGCCTTGCGTTACAGTTAGGCCTTGGCGTCGGATCACGGCTGTGTCGCGTTGACCTGTGGTTGGCACGTGGCGTCGTCAGGTGGTCTTTCGTCAGCGTGTTCTTTCCTGCCAGACTTCGTCGGGACGGTGGTGTGTCGTCGTTGTTATGTCGTCGAGATAGGCTTTTCGGCGTCTTCGTCGGCGGCGGAGGATCTTCGTCAGTTCGACGAACAGCAACCGCACCTCCATCGGTTGCTGCTTTTAGTTTTCCGGATATGGGCTGACGGGCCGGCCTCGGGCTGGGCCAGTGTATGGTCGGCGCTGCGGCGACAGGTAGCGGCCTGATGACGGCGAACGGGACGATCGTGGAGGGCTCCACTTAGTAGCGGCGAGGTAGTCGGCGATGTCACGAGGGCGTTCACCTTCCCTCGGGCGCTGTGCGTTGACGGCGAAGCCTCGCAGTCCCATCTCCCGGTATGGGCATCGGCGATACACATGGCCGGCTTCTCCGCAGTGATAGCAGAGCGGGCGGTGGTCGGGGGCTCGCCAAATGTCCGTCTTCCTCGCGTAGGTACGCTGGGTGACGGGTGGGCGTGCTGGCGGCGGCGGCGGCGGACGACGGAACTGCGGCGTGACAGGGCCCTGGCGCGGTCGCGGCGGGGGACCTTGACGGCGTGCGACGGCGGCGTAGGTCATCGCTTCTGGCTGGGGCTCCGGTAATTGTGGTTGCAGCTCGGGAACTCCAAGCGATCGGTGCACCTCTTCTTTGACGATGTCGGCGATCGAAGCCACTTGGGGCTGCGACGAAGGCAGGACCTTGCGCAGTTCTTCGCGCACAATGGCCCTGATGGTCTCCTGAAGGTCGCCGGAATCTAGTCCTTGGATGGCGTATTGCGGCGTGAGCCCCTGGCGGTTATATTGCCGGGTGCGCATCTCCAGAGTTTTCTCGATCGTCGATGCCTCTGCCGAAAACTCAGCTACGGTCTTCGGCGGGTTACGAATAAGTCCTGCGAAAAGTTCTTGCTTGACGCCCCGCATTAGGAAGCGGACTTTTTTCTCTTCTGACATTTCCGGGTCGGCGTGCCGGAAAAGACGGGCCATCTCTTCCGTGAAGATCGCGATCATCTCGTTTGGCAGCTGCACTCTGGTTTCTAGTAGTGCTTGGGCTCGCTCTTTTCGCACGACGCTTGTAAACGTTTGCAAGAAGCCGCTTCGGAAAAGGTCCCACGTCGTTAAGGTGGCTTCTCGATTCTCGAACCAGGTCCTAGCGGCGTCTTCCAGTGCGAAATAGACATGCCGCAGCTTGTCGTCGCTGTCCCAACTGTTAAACGTAGCGACCCTCTCATACGTCTCTAGCCAGGTTTCCGGGTCCTCAAATGTTGATCCGCGGAACGTCGGAGGTTCCCTGGGCTGCTGCAGCACGATGGGGGACGCTGGGGCTGCCATTGGGGTTGCCTTGTCCACAATCTTCTTGGTCTTCTCAGGTAGAAGTCCGTGCTCCGGGGGCAGCTGTTGAAGACGGCGGCTTGCTCGATGCTCCGGGACTACGTTGGTGTTCTCTTTGCGGTCCGGGCTTGGATCACGGCTTGTCGGGGGCGTCCGGTACATGAACGAAAAGCACCTCCACCAGATGTCACGTGGTGGTGACGTTCAAGAACACAGTAGAAATACTGTGAAGAACAAAACTAACTTTTATTGGGTGAACCTGTGCCCACAAAAACAGGCTACACTTATAGCACAACGATAGCGGCGAACACTGTCGGCGATCGTCGAAAATCTGCTCAGCGGGTCAAGCGCGTCGGCTTTTATACAGCAGTCGTCGAATGTTCCAGACTAATCACTGGGACCCGCGCGTATTCCACAATGTTCTACGCCATTCGCGTCAGGCGATCAAATCAGATAACATAAGGTTCGGCGACAACAGACAGCCGGGTAGAAGCATCGATAACTTTCCAGAAACGTCGGATACATGCAGGCGCGTCCGTCGCTGTGCGATTACAGTTGTTAAGCGGCGAAACGTGGTCGCCCGATAAAGATAAGAACACGTGTCAATATTAGTATAAAATACATATACTGAATATTAATATAGTGTACCATGTCATGAAAAATGAAACACATCGTTCAAATTCAGAATTTTTGGTGACAAATGAAAATGAAAATGCCATAATAGCTGGACACTTTGGTGGCTGTGGTTTGTCACCGCACTTTAGGGGCACAACAAGTGTTGGACAAAAGGGAGTATATCTGCAGCTAAAATCTGTGGTCAGCAAGTGCTCGCCATAATTTTGGCACCATCTATATCTGAACTAAAATCTGACGAATGCTTTTCGTGTGAGCCACTGTTTAGTTGCGGATGTGTCATGGTACGAAAATATTTCAGGTTTGTGAATTTGACTAAATCATACCAATGCGGCAACAAGAGGGGCTCACATTGTAGGCAAATTATTGTTGTAGGCAAATATGTGACATGAATCCGAACAAAAGCAGCAAACCCCAGGACGATTCCCGTGCCACCATCCCTTCAAGAGTAATGAAGCTGTCACAGTTCCTTCGAAAGGAATGTGAGTAGAAGGTACATTTTAGGTGCGAGGTACCCGCCGTGGTTGCTCAGTGGCTATGGTGTTGGGCTGCTGAACACGAGGTCGCGGGATCGAATCCCGGCCACGGCGGCCGCATTTTGATGTAGGCGAAATGCGAAAACCCCTGTGTGCTTAGATTTAGGTGCACGTTAAAGAACCCTAGGTGGTCGAAATTTCCGGAGTCCTCCACTACGGCGTGCCTCATAATCAGAAAGTGGTTTTGGCACGTAAAACCCCATAATTTAATTTTTTTTAGGTACAAGGTAGAAGGATGGCAGATGTTGCGTGAGGGGAGAGGGAATCCACGCGACGCCACGTCACGCGCTCTCTCGGAAGCCTGTGCTATCCGCACGTTCCTTCTCCGCGCAGGCTCTCGCCTGCGTTCAAACTTAAAGAAATGAATACATAAAAAAGAATACATTCGAAATGAAAAACATTGGCGGAAGTGAGTTTGGAACCTACGACTCCACGCCTACAAGCCGAGTGTCTTATCCTCTAGAGTAAACCAGCGCCCCTACATAGCAGGCCTTTGGACTCTGCTCTCAGACATCATGCAATTTGGACGGAAATTTCCATTGCCAAGCCCGGCATGACAAAAGCGGCCTCGTCAAAATCACCACAGATCACTCGGGAGCGTCCCACCATAAGATTGTATGGCAGTCGGCCAAGGTATAATGACGTCACGGATCGAAGTGCACCGGCCTTCTGACATATAGGAGGCGTTGGCCAAGCGTCTAGTCGCGCTCGCTTGCCCGCGAGGTGTTCAAAACTAGAACGACCGCTAAGAGGCATTCAGTTGGACATTAATGCTTTTGCATTGACAACTCATAAGAAGTGCTTAGGTGTCCTCGACTCTTGCATGCTTTCTCGTGAGTAATTTTTCTTTTTTTTTTCAGTCATGACCTTTCATGTTTCTACCGGCGTAATCTATTCCTTGTTATTGTTTTGCATCAGTGTTCGTGATTTGTAATCGTGTTATTTGTTTCCATCCTTTCTTGCTATCTTGCCTATGTTTCTGTCTCCTCCTATCTAAAGAGCAGGCAAGCGTAGGGCCCCTTCCCGTGGCATGCGGTTGTTAGCCTGCTTCTTGTTTTATTTTTACAGTGAAGCTGTAAAACTAATACCCAGGAGTGGGCGAGGCGGCAGCGATCCCGGCAACATGCTGAACAATTTCTTTTGCTTCATGCTATGGTTACGGTGCTTACTTTCGGAAACCAAGCTTAGACTAGCACCTGTGCTACTTCGACAGCGTTGGTGGGCGTGGACCAAGACACTGGCGTGCACTCATCGACACGTGGTGAATGCGGCATCATGAATCGACAAAGTTTTCCATGCGTCACAAGTCTGGGTATCGCCTCCACAACAGTGACGCCAAGTCACATGCCCCATCGGACAGCTACAAAGGCGCCTGACGAGCTGCGCTTCACAAGTGGGCGAGGCGGCAGCAATCCCGGCAACATGCTGAACAATCCCTTTTGCTTCATGTGGCAGGTTAGTAGATATATGCCAACTCCTGGTTATCGATCGGATAACCGGTTTTTGCTGCTGCTGCCCTGCCCACTGTGTGTTAATTATTTTTGTCTAGTATAATGAGCCCATTAATTAGAGATCTGGTTTCCGGAGACGTAAAAGGAAATACAGGTCCAACAGAAAAAGATCTCTTGCTAGAACTGTTAAATGGGCAAAGTAAAATTCTTTCTACTATACAGGACATGCAAGTAACACAGAATGAAATGCAAAGGAACCTATCAAAATTAACAGAGAAAACTGAGTACATCGAGCGGCGATTGAGTGGTTTAAGTGCACTGAACTCTAAATTAGAAGGCATCGAAACAACAATAACGAAACTCGAGGAACAACTCGCCAACATTAATGAGCATATTGATGATCTAGAAAACAGAAGCAGGAGAAATAACTTAATAATTTATGGCTTACATGAACCTAGAGTTGAAACTTCAGAAGACTTAGAACGAAATGTAAAAGATGAAGTCTTTAATGAAAAACTAGGCATTAACGTAACAGGCATCGCTAGGTGTCACAGACTCGGAAGAAAAAGCAAAAATAAAACCCGACCAGTGATTCTAAAATTTCTTCACTGCCAAGAAAAGAATGCCCTGTTTAAAGCATCGCATAAACTGAAGGGCAGTGAACTGTCACTATCTGGAGACTTTTCTAAGCGAGTACATGACACACGGAGGCTTTTATGGGAGAGTTCTAAGGAAGAAAGGCAGAAAAACACGAAAGTAAAGCTGCTTTACGATAAATTGAGCATCAACGGGACTTTGTTTGGTTGGAATCCTGAAAAAAGATGCCGTTATAAGCTGAAGAAATCAGGTCCTCAAAACTGACAGACTAAGCGCAATCGTGGCTCTTTAGGAATACTTAACGTAAATTGTAGGAGCGTTATAAACAAGCGCACAGAGTTAGAGGGAATTCTTTTGTCGTATAACCCAGACATCGTTGTCTTGACGGATACATGGTTAAATGAAGAAATATATGATAGCGAGTTCATTACACTTGGGTGGAAAGACAGACGTAGCAGAGGTAGACAGACAGCAGACAGAAAAGACAGAAGTAGCAGGGGTGGAGATGTAGCTATCCTTTTCAAGGATAACATTAAGCTCTTAAATATGCCTGATTTATTACATGTTGAATGCATTTTTTGCAAGGCCTACCATGAAGATATTCGATATGTCATAGCGGCTCTGTACAGACCTCCTAATTCTGGTTTGAAGTTTTGGATTCTTTGAAGCTATACATGAGCGAGCATGTGAAACCCGCTGACCGCATTATTCTCTCGGGAGATTTTAACTTGCCAAGCATTGATTGGGAAACGATGTCGGTCAGAAGTGATGACGACAGCTTAGGGGAGGCTATGCTGCATATTGCCTTTTCTTTTAATTTATTACAGTTGGTGGATACCTATGCTAGAATACAGGGTAATTCTGAAACACTCCTGGACCTCTTTTTAGTAAGTGGGGCCATAAGTGGTCAAACTAAATTCGATGTATTTCCCGGTATATCGAATTACGAGGCTGTGTTACTGACAATAAATAATATGAATTGGAAAGACAGCTGTAGCGCTGTCCGATTCCGCAATTTCTCCCGAGCTGATGATGTCTCGATTATAGATACGCTTTCGTTTTACTTAGATTCATTTTCAGATAGCATTGTAGACGTGCAGGAGCTATGGGAACGCTTTAAGAGTATTGTTAATGACTGCATTGAAAAATATGTACCAACTATTGTTAAGAAAAGAAAAAAGAATCCCTGGATTTCTCGGGAGACGCTTAGATTGAAAAGGCAGCTCAAGAGGTTAAAAAATAATATCAAAAAATCAAGCAGTGCTTCACCAGGTCAACGGCAGAAATTTATTTCATCTAAACTTCGGATCCAACTATCTACCGAGAAGCAACGTTACTATGAAGAGTCATTGCCTAAATTCATCACAGCGTCTCCAGATAGATTCTGGCGGGAGGTGTCACCGAAACATTACCAATGCGATGTATTTGAAGTTGATGGTATTCACTTGAATGATGAAGAAAAAATTGCTAACTTAATTAATGAGCATTTTCATTCCGTTTTTACTTGTGATGATTGTGTCTTACCTGCGTTTGAGATTTTTTCGCCCCCTATTTCTGATGTATCAATAAGCGAACAGGGTATATTCCACATGCTTTTAAAACTTGATGAAAAGAAAAGCTCAGGCCCAGACGATATACCCAACACTTTCCTAAAAAGGTATACCGAATGGGTTTCGAAATACTTGTACATTGTGTTCTTACGTTCCTTAGAAGAAAGTCAACTCCCGAATGACTAGAGAACAGCCCTAGTAATACCACTTCATAAACACGGCGCCAAATAGTCTATAAAGAATTACCGTCCGGTCTCTTTAACCTCTAACACTTGCAAATTATTAGAGCACATAATACATAAACATATCGTGGATTTCTTAGATGCACATAATATCTTAACAAAATGCCAGCATGAATTTCGGAAAGGGTACTCAACTTGTACACAGCTAGTTGCTACCATCCATGATTTTGCCGTATCTGTAAATAATGTAAAACAAATTGATGCAATTTTTATGGACTTTTCAAAAGCTTTTGACAAAGTATCACACAATAAATTGTTATTTAAATTATATAGTCTGCTCAGAAACTCTCACCTTGTCAATTGTATTTCAGCGTATTTGAACAATCGCCACCGGTTTGTTGAATTCAAAGGCCATCAATTTAACCAGTTACCAGTGAAACCAGGTGTCCCGCAGGGCTCGGTCCTAGAGCCACTCCTTTTTCTTATGTATATAAACGACATGGTAGAAGACATCTCTGTCAAAATAAAATTGTACGCGGAGGACTGTGTTCTATATACGGAGGTTAATGATCAATCGGATCAGGCATTGTTAAACAATGATTTTCAGCGTGTTGCTTCTTGGTGTAGACGGTGGCAGATGTGTATGAACTTCGACAGGACCGTTTTCATGCGGATCACTCGAAAGAATGGGCCCTTATCGTTCCCGTATAATTTTAACAATGTGCCTTTGTCTGAAGTGTCTGAATACAAATATCTTGGGCTATGGATTTCAAACAATCTTAGGTGGAATAAACATATTCACTACGTTACAGCGAATGCTTATAGAAAGTTATTCTTTTTAAGAACATTAACTCTGGCTACCCCTGCTGTAAGAAGATTAGCATACAAATCCATTGTCCTCCCAGCCTTAGACTATGCGGATATAATATGGTACCCCTGTACAAAAGGTAATAATCTGAAGCTAGAGAATGTCCAAAAAAGAGCCGTACAGTTCATTTATAACAATTTTCGACGCAGCTCAGTGACTGAACTACAAGCTCGCGCTAACCTAACCCCGTTATCCGATAGAAACTGCTCATCACGACTAAAATTTTTATATCTGTTAATTAAGGGGCACTATAAAGTCGACGTTAACGAATGGATTACATTTTCTTCCGGTTATTCAACACGCCAAAGACATGAACTAACAATCACACTTTTTCGTTCTCATAATGACTCTTTCAAGTAGTAGTAGTAGTAGTAAACGACTGTATTGGGGTCCTGAGGAGCTAAGCAGGTCCTGCAGGTCCCTACCCAGCCGTTGGCTAGTCCCATGTTGGAACAGAGAAGCCATGCCTCTCCGCTCGTTCACGGGCCCTCTGGACAAGTATTCGTTTTTTCCACGAACAGTGAGAGACTGGAATAACCTCAGCAGCTGTATCGTTCAAGCAGACTGTTCGTCAGCTTTCGCATCCCTTCTTGATGGCTGAAGCATAATTGGTTATTTTATAGTGACTGCCTATATGATATATGCGTTCAGTGTTCCTCTGTTTCATTTGCACATTTGATAAATGCTTTGCTTAAATTTCTTTTTTGTGTTCTTTATTGACTGTGAACTAGGCATGTACATATATTTTGCTTGCCATTATGTTGTATTTTCTCTCATGTATTGTATCCCACCCTGCGAAATCCCGGCGGGAATTGCAATATCAATAAATTAATAAATAAAATAAAAAGGCTCTATATGGCTATAGGGCATTTCCGTCGCCCGCGAACAACCTGCGAACACGCTCGTGCCAGTGCTCGCGCCTTCGTCGTCGTCGTCTCCTTCCACAGCTGGCTCTGTTGTCGCTCATTGCTTAAGGGGATATAGGATAGGATAGGATAGGAATAACTTTAATAAAGTGCCGGCAAACGACGATTTAACGAGTCGTGGCGCTGGCCAAGCGTCGACCCGGGGTTATACCCTACTCTGCACTAGCCTAGTTGGGCCCGTTTGTAGTGGGTCATGAGGCTTGTGCTATTCGAGCGCACCCCGGGCCTGCTGGACGGCCCATAGTTGTGAGTCCTTGTCTGCAGACTGCAGTGCACTTTGAAGTTCTGGCGGGTAAGTCCTGGAGGTAGCTGCCGTCGGGAACTTGGCACAGTCCCACATGATGTGCCATTGGTCCGCCGGACCCGCTGCACAAACACCGCACAGCCCACTCGGATAGAGCTCTGGGTGAAGCACGTGCAGCATTGCGGGGGCGAGGAGTGACGCAGTCTGTATTTGTCTTAGGATTACGCCCTCCTCCCGACTGAGTGCCGGGTGGGGAGGCGGCATTGTCCGTCGAGCTAAGCGGTAACACTTGGTTACTTTGGCATAACTAGTCAATCTGTCCTTGGTTTCGAACCACCACACGGAACGGTCACTCTCGGGGGCGCGGAAGGTAAGCGCTCGCGCCGCCGAATGGGCCGTCTCGTTGTGGTTCGGTGAGGATGCACACTCGCTGGCGTGCGCCGGGAACCACTTGATACGGACGGTGCTGCCGCGGTCTTGAAATTGGAGCTTGCCGATGATGGCGGCCGCCGGCGCGCATATTCGCCCCTTGGCAAAGTTGCGCACGGCATTCCTCGAGTCGCTGAGCACGGTGCGACACTCGGCCTCGGTGATCGCCAGAGCGATGGCAAGCTCCTCGGCGTCTGTGGCGTTCGTGCACCGCACGCTCGCTGCCGTTGTCTTAGTGCCGGTAGCCGCCGCAACGACCACTGCCGCGAAGCCTTCCCGCTTGTATTCCGCTGCGTCCACGTACCGGGCGTGCGGGTCTTGGGCGTGTTGCTCGGTGAGGGCCTTGGCCCGCGCCTGCCGCCGTTCTTGGTTGTATTCTGGGTGCATGTTCTTCGAGATGGGGTCCACGTAAATGTGGGCCCGCGCCTCATCTGTGATCTCGCACGGTTGCCGGCAGGGAGCTTGGGGGTTGTAACCCAGGGACGTCAGTATACTGCGGCCCGTCGCCTCGGCTATTTCTTCTAGGGCGTTATGGACGCCGAGCTGCAAGAGCCGAGCCGTACTCGTGGTCTCTATTAAACCCAGCGCTGTCTTGTAAGCCCGTCTGATCAGTGTGTTGATCTTGGTCCTGTCAGTGACGTGCCAGTTAAGATAGGGCGCAACGTAGGCGATGTGACTGATCACGAACGACTGGACAAGGCGCACGAGACTGTCTTCACGCATGCCCGCCCGTCGTGTAGAGACTCGATGTATGAGCCGGATGGCGTCCATTGCCTTGGTGGTAAGCTTGTTGATGGTCTCGTCGTTGCCGCCACTCTTGTTGAGCAGCAGGCCCAGGACCCTGATCTTGGGAACTTCGGGGATGCGTTGCCCCGATGCAGTCACAATTTTGATGTGATCACACGCCCGAAGAGAAGCGCGCTTCCGTCCCGGTCGAAGCGGTGTGACGACGAACAGCTCGGATTTGGCGGGCGAGCACATTAGGCCTGTGCCATCAAGGTGCTGCTCGATGGCGGTAACCGCCGCTTGCAGCTGTTGCTCGATGCTGGCGTCGGTGCCGCCGGCCGCCCACAGGGTAATGTCGTCGGCGTAGATCGTATGCCGGACGCCGGTCCCTGTTACTGCCCTCGCTACCCCGATCATGACGAGCTTAAAGAGCAACGGCGATATGACCGAACCCTGTGGAGTACCCGTACTGCCGAGCTTGTGTTCGGGGAGCTTGAGGTCTCCGGCGTGCAGTTCTACTGTGCGGTTGGTCAAGAAGTCTTGAATATAATTGTAGCTCCTTACCCCCATGTTGAGTCTTGATACTTGTCCTAATATGGCTGAGTGTTTGACTTTGTCGAATGCACTTTGTAAATCGAGACCCAGAATTACTTTGCTGTCTTGTGTCTTGTTGTCGACGATTTCTTGTTTGAGTTTTAACATGGCATCTTGTGTGCTGAGTCTGCGCCGGAAGCCGATCATCCTGTCAGGATAGAGGCCTTCCTTCTCTAGGTATTCCTGCCACCGGTTGGTGACCACGTGCTCCAGCACCTTGCCCACGCAGGACGTCAGCGAGATGGGACGCAGGTTGCCGATGTCCAGTGGTTTGCCAGGTTTCAGAATCAGGATTGTTCTAGCCGTTTTCCACTGTCGGGGGAGCTTGCCCGAATGCCAGCATTCATTGAAGTAACCTCTATCGAAGCGTCGTCCAGGTTGCGTAGCATCTTGTTTGTAACGAGATCTGGGCCGGCTGCTGAGCGGGTGTTGAGCTCGTGCAGCGCTACCCGTACCTCTGATATGGTAATGTCTCGGTCGAGCCACGCGTTGGGCAGCCTCCCGTACGGCGGGTGGGTTTCCGTTGGCATGTCTGGCAGATACTTGGCTTCCAGGCTCCTGATAACAGCGTCTTTTCCTTGTTGTTGTGTGATGGTGTGCATGAGGCGGGCCAGGCGGTCGCGCTGGTTTGACTTGGTCTTTGTTTCGTCTCGGAGGTGCGAAATAGATTCCATGTACAACTGCGATGCAATCCCCTGTCAGCTCGGTTGCAGATCTCGTTCCACTGTTGACGGCACAGGAGCCTGCAATGTTGTTCAATGGCCCCATTTAACTCAGCCACCTTCTTCCTCAATTTGCGATTCAGCCGGTGCTGCTTCCAACGCGCCTGTATCGAACGTTTGGCCTCAATCAGATGGGCCAGGCGGCTGTCCATGATGATGACGTCCTCGTGTGTTTCTATGGTCTTTGTGGCTGAGCGCACTGCATCGCGGAGTTCCGCCGTCCAGGTTTCGATCTCTGTGATGTCTTGTGCTGTGGTGAGGCGCCCCTTACGGAATTCGTCCCAGTCCGTCCACTTATGTATGATGGTATTTCTCCGTGATTGGTTGGGTATCGTATCACAAATCCACTGGCAAAAGGAAACTATTGTCGTCGTCGTCATCATCATCATCAGCAGCAATGGCTCGAACATATTTATCTTCTTCCACAGCTGGCTCATTTTAGCAGAGGGGCGCGACCGCTGGAACGCGCTCGTGCCTATACTCGCGTGTTCGTCATCGTCGTCGTCTTCCACAGCTGGCTCCATTGCCGCTCATCCTTCCAGTGTAGAAGTTCAATTCTCTTCTGTAGTGGTAATGCTGCCCTACGACCCTACGTCCGACCCTACGACGTTTCGTCCACCACCTAGGAACTAGAAAGTACGGCGTTTTGTGCCGACGTGTGTGCCATGAAGATGGCCGACGGGACTGTCGTGGCCACCGTGTACGCTTGACCTGCCTCTTCCAAGGGCGACGTACAGCACTTTATGAACGACAACTTTGGATGGCTGTTTGCTCCAGCCGATGACGATCAAACTCCAGTCCTCGTCATCGGCCACTTCCGTGTAGCGGCCAGATGACAATTGGCTGCCCTCGTTTATGCTCGAACGGTTCAGGCTACAGTGCTACAACAATCCCAAGGTGCCAACGACCACGAGGCGCTCGCGTTTGAATTTGACCTTCGCCAAGAACTTGTTCAGCTTCGTCACTGAACCCTTGGCTATCTATCACAGTGACCCCAAAGCTATAGTTAATTGCTTGACATAATAAATGACGCTGAAATATTTATGTATCACTGTGCTGTATATTATACAACACATACAGCTTCGCTGGTCAACCACCTTCACAGAGTGGGATGGCTGGCGAATTGTTTCTGCCTTTAAGTTTATGCATGTTTTCAAACCAAATAATAATAATAATAATAATAATAATAATAAATTATTATAATGCTCTCTGCCATGGTTGCTTCCCACTGCATTCGCATTGATTAGTATTTCACATTTCATTTCTTCTAGATTCTATTCAGTTTATTAACATAAGGAACCGTCGTAGTTATTATTTGTCCTTGCTTCAGCCCTTTAATTTTTGCATGTTTGTAGCCCAGTTATTATGCTCTGTAAATAAACCAATTGACTCGGTATGCTATCGTGTTTTAGAATAGTTGACCTTATTTTAGTTCTTGCCTTTATATTGTTGCAATGGTCTACTTGCATGTACATTAGTTCTAAAATTACGGTTTTGCTACGGTTTGCCACGAATAGGGACGCAAACCACGTCAAGCTTGACAAATGACATTTTGTTTGCGTCCATCAGAGCGTATATTTCATATTTAAATAAAGTGGATTGGTCGAAGTGGAAGAAGCAGTTTTCACTGGCATTTATTTGACACAACAAACGCCAGCAGGCCGACTGTGATAGAGAGCAGAGTGTCACATCTCGGGCACCTGCCACCACCGCCGGCACACTGGACGTCGTCAGCAACGATATCTTCAAGCTGGCGAATGCCCCTAGTATCTGGCTTCTCTGCACACCTCTGCTGGCGGCTGATGTCATTCATTGCGCACTGTCGAAAGACGTCCGTCAAAAGGCTGCGAGCACTGTGAAAACATAAACAAGGCAGATAGATATCAATAAACACCGCTCTTCGTTTAAAAACAAATATGAATAACTCAGTCTCTGTCACACACTTTATACAGCAAGCATTTGGCAACACTGGCCACGCCCGCCACCTTCCCCGAGCCGCAGTTGCGAAGTGCCTGCGCGGTTCGGCCACCGTCGCCGTCAGCTATTCTCTAGAGTGCAAGAGTCGCCATCCTGCATCCTACTGCGATCGATGAAGAGCGAACGCCACGGTAGCCCCGCGTATCAACGAAGCGACGCGCGCTGGCGATTACACCCTTGGTCCGGACGGTATCCTCAAGAGGCGTGCTGCTTTGAACCCGACACCATTTCTGAGCCTTTTGTACCAGTGAGATGAGCTTCGAATGTGAGTTGTGTATCCTAACCAATTGCCGATACACTTTCGATTTTCGGCTCAAACTGTAAAACAACATTGTATTGCATCACAACTGACCAAATGCGTTGCGTCGCCAAAAAAGAAAAAAAAAATTAACGCGTCTTATGTGAAAAATTAGAGCTTCGGTAGCAGAGCTTTTCATCGAAGCCGATAAAGCTACATGCGCGCAATTAACGAGCCCTGTGGCTCCTCCGTTCGCGTTGGATTGTCGCTGCGCGAATGTGGAGCGAAACTGCGCGAGTCAGGCCGCACGTGCAGGCCGCCCGTGAGAACGCATCGACCAGTTTGGGGCCACGAGTTGATTGGCTCTGTGTTCGCCGCCACGGGCGTCACCTTCGCATGGTTGCGCGTGTTGTCTCTCGGTCGGTCGCGTTCCGTGCACTGCTTTTGCGCTTCAAGCGCTCGCATAAATACTGAGGGTTTTGCTGCTTACAGAGACTCCAGCTTCACGCGCAGCGCGATAACGTTAGCAACCATGCATGCAAACGCGTGATTAGGGGAACTATGTATCGCCACGTCCTAATGCCACAGCCAGAAACAAAGCGTACACGGTAAATAAATGCTAAATGCAAGTACGGACGACGAACGCACAAGAGATACAGCGCGCAGCTTGACGAAGCAGAGGCAGCTTGAGCTCAGAGAGGGCGGCCCTTGTCTATGTCTATGCACCGTTGGTGAGCTGCTGCAATGATATGTGGAGTGATGTGCATTGATGTCGTACCAGCTCTTCCATTTCTTCTGATATGGTGAACACTTAGGCCCTTTTGTGCAGCGCGAAGTGGGGTAAGGGACACAGAATAACGAGAACAAGCGCTTACTGCCAACTGAAACTTCATTGTCCCATACAAGACTTCAAATAGAAAAAAAAAACCGAAGGAAAAAAGCAACATAAAAAACAAATGATGCCTTTACAGCTCACCGGTGGCATTGGCATAGTATATAAATTCCAACTCCCTTCGCAATAAGGCAAGGGAGGCTTTACTTATGCCTGGGAATCCTTCACGTGCCGTTCTAGCCGATTCCAGCTGACGCCATCGCGACCATTGAGCAGTGGTGGCGTCTTTCCCTTTTATGTTCTTTTTTCCTTCTGTTTTTCTTTTATTTAATAGCGTGTAACAGACAATAATATTTCAGTAGCCAGTAAGTGCTTGTCCTCGTTTTTCTGCATCCCTTGTCCCGCTTTGCGTTGCACCATACAGCCTCACGGAAAACCAACGACCCCAAACTATTACCCTTGAAAGTTAAACACCACTCTGCTGGACTTTGCTAAGAACATCTCTGCGAATAACTGGCAATAATAAATGCTCCATCTTCGCGCTCATGCCAACATGTCCAAGCGCTTTTTTTCAGTACGAAACAAAATAAAGCTTTTGTGAAGATCGCGCTGTCTTCTCAGAAGTTAGTTCATTTTTATTCTCTGGGAAATATTTAGAGCAAAATTTGTGCTGAAGCAACCGTTGGGTGTCTTTTATTCCGTTTGTATAATTGTTATCTTTAGCCGCTTTATTACTTATAACGTTGAGATATATTTAACGCTGATGCATATAAACAGCAGTGCCTTCGCATAAAAATGCCAATTTAGTTGCGCTCGTATAAGCCAAACCGGCGTTTGCGTTCCCAAACAATATTTAGAGCGCCGCTCTTAGGTGCCTGTTCCTGCGTTAAGCGTCGGCGTGCCACGGCGGCGTACACGAGCGAACGAGCACAGGGAAAAATGAAAGAGTGAACGCGGAGCGTAGCGGGGGGATAAAATCAACACCCTCTAGAGAACTTAAGGCCTTCTGGCTGACCCTCTCCCCTTGAGCTACGTCACGCATAAGAGGCCAACATAGAAGTTCCGTGCAGCGCGCTGCGAAGCTACTAGGGGCGCACACGTGTTGAAAATGAAGCGCGGAAGATATACAATAGTTAACCCCGGTTATTCGGAGAAGAACGAGGCGACGACGGTGGCGACAATTCGATTAGTTCCAGGAACCCTGCTGCTCCCTGAATAGCTTCAAGGTTAAACAAGTCCCGGCATGCTCAGCCATGCTGCCGCATGCTTCCGAACGCACATTTTTTTTTCTAGACGTGACCAGTGCATGCAGTCTCAACACTTGTGCTGTGCTTGTGATTGTGTGTACCGCAAGTCTCAATTGCCCCGGAATATGGAGTGCCGTGCCTAGATATGCCTAACAAGTGCTGCGTGCCCGATTGCCGGAGCAATTACAAATCGGGTCAAAAAAATTACGTCTTCAAGTTTCCACAACATGAAGAAGCCCAGAGTGCCTGGATTAGGGCGATACCACGTGCAGACTTCATTGTATCACCGCACTCCAGGGTAAGATGTTCAGAGCTTCTTCAGAGGCTGCAAAGCACCATCAGCATTAAAGCACCATCAGCATCAGCACCAAAGCATTACCAGCCATCAGTAAGGATGAGCGATGGGATGAATTTCAGACACACACAGACCACCCACGCCCTAGCCTAAACGTGGTAGTAACGAAGGATGCACTGTCTGAAATAAAAGACATCGTCCCGGTACTGGTCTACGTGGCGGGCTATGCCGTGTACGCTTCATTGAAAAAGCTCAACTGTTCGAAATGCAGGGACGCACTGACAGAGAAAAGGTTGACATCGGTCTCAGACTCGGATGGACGGTACGACCTCGTGAAACAACTTGACAGGGGAGGACTTGTCTATCCAGCTATATTTGCCGTCAACGCTGTCGCACACAACTACGTGGTTATCAGCGAAAGAGGAATTTATCAATCTGCCAAACCAACGTCGTTTAGTCACTGACCTCACACTTGAACTGCTCGTCAGTGATGATTCCTGAGAGTTCGACGCTTGCGAGGATGGACATAAATGTGAATTTGTGTTAAGGCACCTTTGTCGTGTAGCACGAATATTTTATTGAGGAATTACTGCTGCAAGATGAACGACAAAATATTGGATGCCAATGCAAAGGCAAGGAAGAGAAAAGCTGAAACTCTGCGCAATAAGACAGCTGTTTCCTTGTAAATAGCTGCACGAATGTTTTATATTCCGTTTCTATACTTATATGAGTTGTAAATTAGTGCACTGCTGTAATTAGTGAGTCGAAAGCGAAATTATTCGTTTAAGCATAATCCAGATTGGAAGAAATACATGTGTCCCCAATAAAATTGTTCATACGCAATTGTGAAGCTGATAGAGTGCGTTACATTCACCATTGCCGCGCCATAAAAACCATAAGTACAAAAATATGGAAGAAAAAGCTTTTATGGATTCAATTTATTTGAAGTAATAGGTATGAAGTGCGGGGTATAATAAATCACTATTATTATTATAATGCACAAAAAAAAACGTACATTACAAAGACGACAAAGCGCGGCGCTATAAGAAGCTGCTGGCATCAATACATGCACAAGCTTTACAAAGCTGTTTTGTATCTGTGCCTCTCAATAAATGCTTTGTAAGGTGCCTGCTGCTCATTCCGCAGTTTCGACTGAAGAAAACGTGTGGTGTGGTCAATAAAAGCATACGGCTGCTAGGTGAACCAAGCCGCGTTCCCTTCACTGAACCCGTATCCCCGAGCGTGCCGATGGCCTCTTGCCCGTGACGTCACTCGCCGAGCACTCCGGCCTTCTTGTCTAGGAGGTGTTGATAAAATACGGCGACGGCGGAGAGAGCGTGAGCAGGACAGTGGAGGAGGAGGGTGCCGCGGAATCATGGGGAGGAAAGCAGAGGAAGCCACTTTGAAGCACCACCAGATGGCGCTCATGTCCGCGCATCCGTACGAGGTCCTCCGAGGTATGTGGAAAGAGGTAATGGTCCTAGGACTTACTTTTGGAAATGCGGTTGTTTGCTTTAAATCAGGGGTACAATCAGGACTCGACGGGAACCAAAGGTCAGTGGGTCGCCTCGCATTGGGCGCTCACGGGAAGAGTACAAATGAAGCTGTGCAGGGGGATATGGGCTGGACTAGTTTTGAAGTCAGGGAAGCTCGCAGTAAAATTGAGTATGAAGAACCGCTGAGGAATATGGAAGAAAGTAAATGGGCTGGGAGAGTGTTCAGGTATCTGTACAGGCAAAACATTGATTCACAGTGGAGGAAAAGAACTAGGAAGCTTACCAGCAAGTATGCGGCCTGTGGTGTGGGCAACACAGCAACAAGGAAGGTCAAGCGGAAAGTCAGAGAGGCTGAATTAATCTTATGGGTGGCGGCAATGGAAAAGAAACCTGCCATGAGTAACTACTTAAGAGGAAAAAACGAAATCAGGAAGGAAACCATTTATGATAACTCAAAGGGAAGCTCATTACTTTTCGAAGCGAGATCGGGATGCCTTAGAACACGCACCTATAAAGCGAGATATAAGAAGGAAGAAGAAGCATGTGCTTGCTGCGGTAAAGCTAGGGAAACGACGGAGCATATTTTATTAGAATGTGAAGACGTCTACCCAGCGGTCGATTTAGGCACCACTGGCCTCCTTGAAGCCCTTGGGTTCAGCGGGAGCAGTGGTAAAGCAAACAGGTCCGCAATAGACATTAGTAAGAGGCGATTGGAGGATTGGTGGAAGAAAAGTAGGGAAACGACAAAAGACGGAGACGTACAAAAGCACAATTCGCAATAGGGGATCAGAAAGTTTGGGCGCGGTAGTTCATAGTGTTTTTTTTTTTTTTTATTGGTTAACCTAGGTAGGATATTAGGCAGCATAGTAGCAAAAGCTTGGTGGCGCAACTCACCGCCCCGTTCCAAAGGGGACGCTCATAACATCCATCCATCCATCCATCCGTGCGGACATGAGTGGTCTTGTTTAAATTTTGTGGCGAATGGACTTGCTTTTCGGGGCTCCGTGGCGGCGACGAAATCATGTTTTTCTGCATGCTTTGAGCTTGCTCCTGTTCTTTATTTGCTGATTTTTGACCTTTAAGTAGTAATTGGGTGGTTTTCTTTTTCCTTCCTTTTTTTGTTTGTCTCTCGTATTTCGGGTGCGCTGTTGTGCTTCGTGTACATTTGTTTTTGCAGGATGGTTAGAGAGTCCTTTCGTGCCACGTGCTCCAACACGTGCTGCCGGGTGGGACGTTGAGTGTTTGTAGTCTTTAAATGGTAGCTTGGAAGTGGCAAGAGAAATAGCTATTAGTTCTTTTACTGTGCGTGTTTTGGTAGGAAAGTGATAGCGTGGCCGCGTGGTTGAGCGCGTGCGAGAGCGTGTCATACCTTCGATCTCCGCGGCATTGATTGATTTGGAAACAGTGGTGAGAGTTGCTTTGCGACATTTTGAGGATTTGGATCCTGTGCGTATCGGTCTTTGCTGAAAGGCACGCGCTCTGCATTGATATAGTATTATAGTATTTGCATCAGTAGTAGCATTATTGTAGTATTGTAGTATTTGCAAAAAGCCGTGCAATACATGGCAAGAAAGACACTAAAGCAAGCAGTGCACGGAGGGTCCCTCAAGGCAGATGAGGAGACGGATGAGAATGGAGAGGGCATCGAATCAACCGGCACACAATGTGATGTAGATACTAGGCTGAAGAAAATGGAGGCTTTCCAGGAAGAGCATCTCAAACAGGTGCAAGAGCTCTAAAATGAGCTAAACAGGGAGCGTGATGCACGGAAGGTAGTCGAAAAGAGACTTGAAGCAGCCGAGGAAAAGCTGAACAGGGCCGTCATTGTGAACGAAAATGTGCGTGACAATGGAACGCAGACCCCCAACGCGACAGGCGAGGGGGGGTCAGCGAAATACGTGGAACGCATGCAGGGTGATGAAGGGTTCGCTGGAAAGAGCGGCACCTACCTTGAGGCCGCCACGCGGAAAAAGCAGGAGCCCAGGGGACAATGCCCCTTGTCGAGTCCGAATCACGCGGAAAAGGACAAATGGAAGCAGGGCGATGTAGGAGAGAGTGAAAGGGTGATTATCGCTGGCGACTCAAAGTGGCTTGGTGTCCAGAAGCAATTGTAGAGAGGGTGAAAGATGATAATAGTGGTAGTAGGGACATTTCCAGGGCGGACACTGGGTTCTGTCATGGAGCAAGCAAACGGAAAGCTCGCAGAAAATGCCCAGCTTTGCAACCTTGTCATAGCAGCAGGTAGACTAAATGACGTCCTAAACAGAAAAGGGAGAGGTCCACCCCCAGCGCTTAGCGAAGTGGGCGGACGACTTGCGCGAGCTATCCCCTCAGGTGCAGATCGTGGTGTGCACGGTGCCGGAGTTGCCTGTATGTGACAGTCACATACAAAGTGCCATGGTGGCTGCTGATGAGGCGATATAAAAATGAGCCGAGAGAGAGGCTTCGAAGTTGTCGAAGTAGACAGGGAAGTGAGAAGGTGGGGTGGTTTTAAACGAGACGGCATCCACTTCAATTACAGGCTGGCACGAGAAGTGGGCTGGCGACTTGGTGGTCGCGCTGTTGCTTGTTTAGGGGGCCTACTGGCGCTCAGGAGGCCAGAGTAGGTAGTAACGAAGAAGGTTCCCCAAATGAACCTCAGAAGAACATCGCTATCGATAACAGGAAAAGGAGGAAAGCAAGAAAGACAGTTCGTCATGCAATAGGCTACATAAAAATGCAGAGCGGCAAAAGAAAGGGAAAGTGGGCAGAGATTGAGGAGCAGTTAAATAGAGAAGAAATAGGGGTGTATGCGGTTACAGAAACGCACCTTAGAGACTCGGAAGAGCCGCCAGTGATTGAGAATTCTGTTTGGGAAGGGTGCAACAGAACAAAGTCGGAAAGAAAGGTAGGGGGAGTCGGAATGTTCATCCATTAGGGAGCCACATGGAGAAGAGTAAATTCAAAATTTCAAGAGCATCTTTGGTTATCAGGTACAATGAGTGGGGAAACAAACTTGGCGGGGCATTACGTATTTGTGGACCGGAAATAATTGCACAGAGAAGAATAAAGAGTTGGTGGAATGCATAAGCGCTGGTATTAAAGGTTTCGGGAATGGTGCTCAAATTATCCTATTTGTGGACATGAATGCCCACATACAGGATTTAGATGGCTATACCGACAGCAACGGGAAGTCAATGTTAGACCTTTGTGAGCAACATAAACTCGTTATCGTGAATACACAGCCTAAGTGTGAAAGGCAGATCACGTGGGAAGTGGGAAACCGGCAATCAACCATTGGTTACTGTCTGATGGCAGAAGAAATTCATGTTAAGTTGAGAGAAATGTCATTGATGAGGAAGGCTATAGCAGCATAGGGAGTGACCATGAACGAATCATTTTGAAAATTGGATATGTAGTTGGGAAAGAGAGCAAGAAGTGCAAAATGGCCAGACCAAATTTGAACGCTGAACAAATAAGAAATATAGTCACTAGAGTCGAGGAAGAACTTGGCAAATGGCCAAATAAAGAGTGGGAATATAGTGAGCTTCTAAGTGTAATAACGACAGAAATACGGAAAGACAAACAACATATTCGTTGGAAGCGAAAAAAGAAACCGAGAAGCTGGTGGAACAGAGAGATACCGGAAGCAATCGCCGAACGACAGAAAGCATCCCGAGAGTACAGGCAACCAAACAAGGCGCAGTTGCCGCACAAAGGAGTAACCAGTAAATGGGGAATATTCCGAGACAAAAAGCCGATGGTTGAAATACTGGTACAAAATTAAAAGGTGAATGTGAACGTTGGTTGTCAGAAACACGTGAGAAAAAGGAGGCCGCAACTAGAATATTTTGGAACCACATAAAATTATTGGGCAGGAAGTCAACAACCATACAACAACATATCCTAGATGAAATGTAAACAGACTGGAAGGAGAAGCGGCAATAAATTACATCCGAAAATACCAGCCGAATCTTTCAATAGCAATGACGAGTTTGTACTTGATGAAAAAAAGAGCCTGAAGGAGACCCAAGGGGAAAAGGAGCTGGTGCTGACAAATTTAAACTGGAAGAAAGCGGAAGAGATAATTTCTAAGCGCACAGTCACAGAGCTAGAATAGGTTCCCGTTAGGCTGATTAAAGAACTAGGACCAAAATGTAAGCAAGCTCTGGTGAAAGCTGTGGAAGAAACTTTAACAGATAAACAAATACCAGACAGTTGGCGACAAAATAGAATGAATATAATATATAAAGGTAAGGGGGAGAAAGACAGAATTACCGCTGTCCATTACATCGGTAATATAAAGGCTAGCAATGCAGGCAATCAAATTAAAGCTTCAAGCACGGGCAGAGAATAATGCCATATTGGGAGAGCTTCAGAATGGCTTCAGAATAGGTAGGCGTTTGGATGATAACTTGTTTGTTTTTACTCAGTGTATCGAAATGTGAAAAGTAGAAAGCAGACCGTTATATGTGGCCTTCTTAGACATTGCAGGAGCCTATGGCAACGTAGACCGCTACATTTTGTGGGATACTCTGGAAGGGGATGGCATAGGTGACAATTGTCTACAGCTTTTGAGAGATATTTACCTAGAAAATACCGTTTGCGTTGAATGCGAAGGGATGAGGAGTGAGGAGAACGTTCATATCAACAAGAGACTGAGGCAGGGGTGCGCTTTATCACCACTGCTATTTATGCACTGCCACTATTTATGCCATCGTGCACTGCATAGATTCGCGGCAATATACATAGTGAGCATGGAGAGGGCGCTAGAAGGAAGTAATATCGGCTTTAATCTCTCATACAAACCAGCGGGTACAGTAGTAGAGCAGCAGCTTCCATGTTTATATTATGCGGATGACACTGTGTTGCTAGCTAACAAGAAAAGTGATTTGCAACGTCTGGCTAATATCTGTGGAGAGGTACTGAGGTAGGCAACAACTTAGGTTTGAAATTTAGTGTTAGGAAATTAGGTGTTATGGTATTCAAAGAAAACAGTGAACAGACAGTGGCGATACAAGACGAAGAAATCCCTCGGGTAACAGAATATAAATGCCTTGGTATATGGATAAACGAAGGCAATAGATATATGGAAACACAGAAAAAAAAAAACAATAACAGCGAAGGGGAAGAGAAATGCAGCCATAATGAAGCACAGAGCGCTGTGGGGATACAATAGGTACGAGGTGATCCGAGGTATGTGGAAAGGTGTAATGGTTCTTACTTTTGGAAATGCGGTTGTTCGCTTTAAATCAGGGGTACAATCAGGACTCGATTGGAACCAAAGGTCAGCGGGCCTCCTCGCATTGGGCGCTCACGTGAACACTACAAATGAAGCTGTGCAGGGTGATATGGGCTGGACTAATTTCGAAGTAAGGGAAGCTCGCAGTAAAATTGACTATGAAGAACGACTGAGGAATATGGAAGAAAGGGACTGGGCTGGGAGAGTGTTGAGGTATTTGTACAGGCAAAACATTGATTCACAGTGGAGGAAAAGAACTAGGAAGCTTACCAGCAAGTATGCGGCCTGTGGGGTGGGCAACACAGCAACAAGGAAGGTCAAGCGGAAAGTCAGAGAGGCTGAAATAATCTCCTGGGTGGCGGCAATGGAAAGAAAACCTGCCATGAGTAACTACTTAAAAGGAAAAAGGAAATCAGGAAAGAAACAATTTATGATAACTCAAAAGGAAGCTCATTACTTTTCGAAGCGAGATTGGGATGCGTTAGAACACGCACCTATAAAGTTAGATATCAGAAGGAAGAACAACCGTGTGCTTGTTGCGGTATAGGTAGGGAAACTATGAAACATGTTTTATTAGAATGTCAAGATATGTACCCAACGTTGATTTAGGCACCACTGGCCTCCCTGAAGGCCTTGGGTTCAGCGAGAGCAGTGGAAAAGTAAACATGTCCCCAATAGGGATTAGTAAGACGCGATCGGAGGATTGGTGGAAGTAGGTAAACGACAAAAAAAGGAGGCGTACAAAAGCACAGTTCGCAATAGGGGATCAGAAAATTTGGTAGGGGGGGTTCATGGTGGTTTTCGTTTTGTTTTTTGTTTAACCTAGGTTGGACATTAGGCAGTATAATAGCAAGAGCTTGGTGGCGCAACCCAACTTCCGTTCCAAAGGGGACGCTCATAACATCTATCCATCCACGGCAGCGGGGTAAACGGCCGTGTGGGGAAAAGACAAAAAGAAAACCAGAAACCTCGCCTTCTCGCACATCGTTCACCACAGGAATTTCCCCTTAAAGATTATGGCTGCATAATCTGCAGCTGCTGGGACGCAACTGCAGTTCATGCACCGACTGGCAAAGCCACGACGAGCCGTCGTGGCTCTTCCAATCGGTGGGGTCATCGGTGTGGCGCCTCAATATATTGGGAAATCAAAACACTGTGGCAGAGCTGCCAGCGACGGCGCATCGTGACCTGTGACGTCACGCTCCTGTTCACATATATACCAGCGTCTCACCGGCAATAAACCAGGGGGGGGGACACTCCCCGGTTTCGGTGGCACAGGAAATTGGCGCCATCTTTGTAATGGGCGAACGCAAAAATCCGTTTCCCTTGCATGGCCTCGTAGATCGTCGCGCGCACGCGCGCCGATCCAGGTGGCCGAGCTCTTCCCCCTCCCCAACTCCTCTCCAATCGCTCTCCCTCGTTACTACCCTCCCAACTCCCTCACCTTCGAGTGTCTTCGCGCGCACGCCGTGCGGCCCCGCCGGCCCGGAGCCAGCTCAGCCCGCTGCATGACGTTTCATGTTTAGTTATCTGCTGTTATCGTGAAGCGTGCGCTGGTGTGCGTTGACCGGCGTGGCTAGTTTCGTCTGTTTCGTGGTCCTCGGTAGCTGTGTGCTTGTGCTCCGCGATGTTTCACCCGTTTCACGACTCGTACCGCTCGTGCATCGTGCAGTGGTGCACAAATACCTCAAAAACAAGACCTGCAAGGTTGTTCCGGGAGCCCAAAGACAACAGGTGAGCGCTCAGACCCAAGGACATTAGAAGGCGCATGTACATACACTAACCCAGCCCTTTGCATTTGTGTGCTCCATGAGGCTCCGGACGTCGTTGCGCCTTGATTGTGCTACACTTGCCTCTTCCCGGTAAAGAAAGCTGACAAATAGATGTTCCTCCTCATTGTCACCTGGTCTGTGACTTGTGTTTTTCTGTGCCAAGTCTCACTCTGCAACTTCAGTAACTTGCCCAGCTTTCCATACTGCCCTCACTGCTTTTTCTGTGTGTCACGTTCTACAAACCTACGAAGAGCTGAAAAATTACTGTTAGTGTTTGTGTACTATCTCAGTAACCCCAGATGGAAAAACCGAGCGAACAACCTTCATGTGTAGGCATGATACGCTTTTTTTTTCTTCTGGAAAGCATGAGCATTGCAAGTGTCCTACATGCAGATTTTTGCAGTTAGTGTTTATTATACAAAGGAGAGCCCAGTAGGTACGGCTTAGTGCCTTAAGTGACGTAATCTTATTGCTAAACATTGCATTCGGGTCGAAAGAAAAGTCGTGTTGTCGGCTTATTTTACCGGGTCTTTGATTGAGGAATAAGCCTTTCTTTCTGCGAATGTTTTCTATGTGCTGCTGCAAAAGCCGACTACCTTCTTTTCCCCTTGCCACCGTTACTCAAACTGTGGCCAAGTGCACAATAATGTGATAATGTTTCAGTTTTTAGTACAATGTTATTTTTTTTCTGCCATGTATTTTTTGAATTTGTTCAGCCGTAATGAACATGTCACGCATTTCATATACTTTCGTGCAGATTTGTAAGTTTTCTTTTGGTATGGCTCTCAATCAAACAATGCTAGCATTTTATTCTATTCTTCAGGTATTTTGCGTGTCATTGTTTTTGCCATTACCAGTGAGTTTTCCCTTTTTATAGTTGTCATGACTATGTCATACACGTCGTCCAGTTTTGTGCAATATCTTAGTGCATATATCAGGAGCTCGTCTACATTTCGGTCTTGAGGACGTTATATAAAAATCTTTTTTTTTATGTGTGTACATGAAACGGCCTTCGCGTTTTCTAGCGCTTTCTTTTGTTATTTCACCATCTGTGAACTTTTGTCTTTAGTACTCTTGTATATGTCATGCACCTTTCACTTTTGCTCATTTTTTGAGCGTGTATCACACCACATTGTAAGAAAAATCTGTTTTCGGAAACGAAGTCAATAAAGCGAGACTAAACATCTGTTGTGTTGGAAGTGGAATGTTTTTTATGCCCCGGCACATGCTGGTATAATATAAGTATGGGCAAGACTGCGTGCATGCCAACGCATAGCCCACGGCGCACCACGCGCCAGCTCGCAAGCAATGCCAATGCGCTGCGTAGCGCGCGCATTGCTTGCGAGCTGGCGCGTGGCGCGCCGTAACAAGCGCGCTATAAAAAAAAAAAGCGCGCCGCTTACGGGTAAAAACACAAAAAAAAAGTGAGCGGTGCGCGCGGCATGGGGGAAAGGGAGATGGCGAGTGAAGCGGGTCGGCATAATAAAAACAAAGAGGAAAGAAAAACGTTTGGGAGAGGGGGTGCCGCGCGGCTGCTGTTGCTGTTGCCATGACAACGTAAACAATCATGTGCGCCGCCATTTTGCTTCTGCATCGCCCATTGGCTAGGGCCGTAACTGAAGGGGACCTTGGCGCTAGCGTCGAAAGAGCGTCTGCTCGAAAACGGCCAATGGGAGCCATACGGAGTGTCCCCCCCCCCCCCCCCTGAATAAACGTCGTCCTTCATCGACAACTGGCTTGCTTACGTGGCGGCAGCGGGCCCTAGTCGGCATGCCGATGCCAGCGTCTGTTCTTCCTCCGCCGAAGCCCTCGGACACATTAGGCAACGCTTGGCTTGAATGACAAACTTAGAAGAGTGGGTTTACCTTGTTTTCTACTGCCACTCAGCTGAGCCAGCAGAGCGAAGATGTGCAGGCAGCCACGTTGCTAGTAGCGATTGGTGAGGAGGCTCGAAAGGCGCACAGCACGTTCAAGTTTGAAGCAGGAGAAGACAGAAACGGTGCCGACATCTTGTTACAGAAATTTGAGGATTTCTACAAGCCTCAAACGATTCTAACCTTTCAGGAGTTCCGTTTCGGATCAAGAAACCAAAAGGAAGGCGAGAGCTTCAGAAAATGGTTGACCGAACTGCGTATACTAGCTAAATCTGCGAATTCGGGGCGCTAGAAGATCGCATGCTGCGCAGCCGCATTATTCTGGGCATTCGAGACAAGTATTTGCAGGAAAAGTTGATCGCTGAAAACCCTTCGTATCAGAAGGCTGTCGATATCTGTCGGACCCATGAGCAAGGGAAAGAACAGTTTCGCGAGATAAGCGAAGCAGCCGCAACCGCTCAGGAAACGAGAGTTGATGCAGTAGAAAGTAACAGAAACGTCTGCAGTAAATGCGGTTATCAGACATATCGCAGCGGAATATGCCCTGCGAACGGGAAGGCTTGCAAAAAGGGCGGCAGGCGGAATCATTTTGCCCAAGTATGCAAGACGCCGCCGCCATCACGAAACGCGGTTCAGAGGCGCATAGATTTGCGTGAGCTGCGTCTAGAAGCAGACGAGGACTTTTTCTTGGAAACTTTCACGGTTCATTCCATAACAACAGACAACTGGAATGCGACGGTTCATATTGAAGGCACACCAATGACGTGCAAATTAGACACGGGCGCAAACTGTTGTGTTATTTCGATACAAGACGTTGAGATGCTACCAGATAAGCCAACAGAATCCTGCCGGGTGACGCTTATGGCATTTTTCGCCCCAAAACTGCATCGCATGAAAAAGTACGGCTGTTACGTTCAGCGAACAACAAATCTCACGAAGAAAAATTTTTCATTGTAGAGCAGAACGTGCCGGTAACACTCAGTGGCTCAGCGGCGGAACGCTTGGGGTTCATCAGACGCTTGCAGATCATTGAATACGAACATATTTACGCCCCAGCACAACCTTTTGCAGAAGTCTTCAATGGGCTCGCCCAGCGAAAGGACTTCGACTACAAGATCAAGCAGCTCAAGCCCGGTGCCTAGCTATCGTCATGCCAGCTAGAAGAGTTGTTGTGGCCCTTCAAGACAAGGTGAAGAGAGAACTACAGCGCATGGAAGACCAAGGAGTAATAACAAAGGTAACCGACCCTACCGAATGGTCCAGTCCCATGAGCACAGTTAGGGGTGTGCGAATATTCGAAATTTCGAATACGAATCGAATATTTTCCTTATTCGAAGCGTATTCGAGTCGATGTTACGTTTTGCGCCAGGCGTGTCGAAAGGATCAGACAAGTTCCGGGTGAACGACGTTTATTAAACCATGCTTGTGGGTTGAGGCTCGGCAAGAAAGAGACGCTAGCAAGGGGCATTCTGCTTTTAACACTGATGAGCGCCAGCCGACACAACACCACCTCCCCTTTTAATGGAGCACACAGTCACTCAGAGTCCAGCTTAGAATCTATCCGGTGGGCGACGATTTCGCATGGGGTAGCGTCTTGCCTCGGCAGGTGCTGGTGTTGCCTGTTGCGCAACCGGAGTTACCATGGGCGGTTGTGGACTGGAAGGAACTGGTGCGCCGGCAGTCTCAGGATAAAACAGGAACTCGCTGGTCGTAACTTCGCCATCTGTTCCATGCCTAGGGGTAACGTCCTCTGCAGGCCTCTGTAGCAGCTGATCCTGGTGACGACGCCAGGTGAAGGTGCCCCTCGGGGTGGTTGTACGTACTTGGAAAGGGACAGGTCTTGTTTGAGCAACAATCGCAGCGGGAGCCCACTTTGGTTTTCCAGAATAATTACATGCTAACACGTTGTCGCCTACCAAGAAGTGACGTTCGCCACACGGACGACTTAATGCCTGAGTGCACTGTCTGTGTGCTACTCTTTCCCCAACGGAAGGCTTTACGGCATCTAGCCGACTGCGTAAGCGTCGTCCTAGGAGCAATGCCGCTGGTGATTCACGAGTCGTCGCATGTGGCGTGTTGCGATACGACAGCAAAAATTTATGCAGCTTTACCTGCAATGTTCCTCCTGTGCCGTCTTTGCGCAGTGCATTCTTTAAGGTCGGGATGAAACGCTCTGCCAACCCATTGGAGCTGGGGTGGTAGGGAGCCGTGAGGACGTGGCGCGCTCCCATTGCCTGCACGAAGTGCTTGAACTCCTGCGAAACAAACTGAGGTCCATTATCGGAAACAATTGTTTCAGGGTAACCAAAACGTGCGAAGAGCTCAGTCAAACAACGAATCGTGCTTTCTGTAGTTGTTGATCTCATTTCGAAAACCTCTGGCCATTTAGAATGTGCGTCGACCACCACTAAAAGCACGGTATTCTGAAAAGGTCCCGCAAAGTCTACGTGAACATGCTGCCACGGTGAAGTCGGCCATGACCACGGGTGAAGAGGTGCGTTGATTGAAGCGTTTGGAGCGTTACGTTGCTCTTGACAACTAGCGCAGCTTCTGATACGAAGTTCGAGGTCCGCCTCAAGAGTTGGCCACCACACGTAGCTGCGTGCTAGTTCTTTGCTGCGCACGATGCCGGGATGGCGGTCATGGAGTTCGTCCAGAATGAACCCATGCAGCTTTGCAGGCACGACTACTCTTGCGCCCAGCATGACGCATCCCTGATGCACCGTCAGTTCGTTGCATCTGCGAAAAAAAGGCTTCAACTGTTCATCCTTGATCGACGCGGACCATCCCACATTTGTGAATTCCTTCACTTGACAAAGAATTCGGTCTTTACATGTGGCAGCCGCGATATCTCGACTAGAAACAGGCAACGAGTTCAATCGCAACGAATAAAATGTTTCTTCTGTTTCTTTGGTTTCCGCTTCAAGATCTGGCAGCGGCAGACGCGAGCAGAAATCGGCTTCCGCGTTCTCGCTCGATTTCTTGAAGATAAGATTGTAAGAGTAGGCTGCCAACGTAACGGCCCAGCGTTGCAAACGAGCAGCCGCGATGGTGGGAATCCCGGTTGTCGGGCCCAATATTGTTTGAAGAGGCTTATGGTCTGTGACTAAGGTGAACGAGCGCCCATAAATATAGAAGTGGAACTTCTTTACACCGAAAATGATGGCTAACGCTTCTTTCTCCAGTTGACTATTTCTTTTCCGCTTCAGATAGCGTTCGTGAAGCGTAAGCAAAGGGCCGTGCCCTTCCGTCATCGTAGACGTGAAATAGGACTGCTCCTACACCATACTGAGACGCGTCGCATGACAGTCTAAGTTGTCTTTCAGGGTCATAGTGTGCGAGCGTAGGTGGTTGTGCCAATAGCGCTTTCACTTGGTTGAACGCTTTTCTAGCATGCTTGTCCCAGTGCCACGCTACCTTTTTTTGCAGAAGTCTGAAAAATGGTTGAGCTATCGTTGCTAACTGGGGCACGAACTTGCTGTAATAGTTGACAACGCCCAACAAAGACTGAAGCTGCTTTTTTGATTTCGGCTCTGGTGCCTGGAGAAGTGCGTCAACTTTATCTGACAATGGGGAAATGCCTTCAGCGCTGATTTTGTGCCCAAGGTAGTGAAGTTCGCTTTGAAAAAACGAGCACTTCTCTTTCTTTACGCTGACACCACCTCGGCTTTGAAGACGCTCCAGCAGCGCTTCGAGATTAGCTAAGTGGTCTTCTAGTGTTTTCCCAGTTACCAAAATATCATCTAGGTAGCAGCAAACACCCTTGAGGTCCTTCAACATTGTGTCCATTTTCTTTTGGAAAATTCCCGGCGCGGAAGCGATTCCAAAAGGTAATCGGTTGACGACAAACAATCCCTTGTGCGTGTTCATTGTCAGGTATTGCTTTGAGGCATCAGACATGACCACTTGCGGATAAGCGCGGTTCAGGTCGATCTTTCAAAAATGTGTGCCTCCAGACAGAGCCGCGAATAATTCATCGACCTTCGGCAACGGGTAACGTGTGACGTCAAGGCACGGATTCACTGTCACCTTATAATCGCCACAGAGGCGTATGCCACCGTCTTTCTTGATAACGGGTACCACTGGCGTCGCGTAATCTGATGTGGCAACGGCCGTTATGATGCCCATTTTTTCCATCTTCGAAAGTTCAAGCTCAACCGCCTTTTGCAGTGCGAACGGCACGTTTCTTGCTTTGAGAAACTTCGGTGCCTGATTAGGCTTGAAATACAGCTCGGCCCTTTCTTCTGTAATCATGCCTAACTCATGTTTAAATAGAGAGTCGTACTTTGCGATCAAAGCGTGCAGCCTTTCCTCTAAACGACAAGGCAGCTCTGACCTTGGCAGGTGGTGGACGTTCCAGATTTGCTCCACTCCAGCCTAATTGCCTGAAGCAATTCCCGACCCAGCAACGGCAGCCCTTCCTGGTCGACGACGTATAGAGGAAGGCTCGCCGTGTTGCCACCGTGCTGCACCTTGACTTGTACGACGCCTTTTGGGATCACCAGGGCTCCTGGATAGGTGCGGAGCTTCACTTCTGTCGGGTTGATCCTGGCTGATGAAAGAAATTGGCGGTATTGTTTGAAAGGCATGACTGTGACGGCGGCACCTGTATCTAGCTCCATAGGGATTCTCACATCATTTACTTTCATCGGTACCATGATGGGCTCAATGCTGGGAGCAGATACGCCCCTTACGGCTACCACTTCCGAGCGGGATACCACCGATAGCGTTTTTACAGTGTCCTTGATGGGGCGTTTCCCACGCGACTGGCCGGAGGTGCTACGGCAAACTCGTTGCAGGTGTCCCCTTTTGTTTCACTTATAGCATTTGTCATTTACGTGGGGACACGCTTTGCCGGAATGTTTCGGCGACCCGCAGCGAAAACATGCATGCGACTGGACACTCGAAGTCGCCTGTACCTTATGCATGGGGTTGGCTGTAGACGGGCTTCCGCAGTGCTTTTCGTTGCCGCCTCCATAGCCACAGCGCGCTCTACCGCTCTCTGAAACGTAAGCTTGCTATCCTCCGTGAACAGCACTCGCTGTATATCCTCTCTTAACAAGCCGCAGACGAAGCGATTCCGGAGCGATTCATCTAACGCGCTTCCAAAATCACAGGTTCGTGCTAGCTTCCGTAGCTCGGCAACGTAATCAGAAATGGACTGGCCTTCGACTTGCTGCCTCCTGTGGAACTTTGCTCGCTCGCCAATGACCGATGGTTTCGGCGACAGATGGTCCCCCAGCGTCTTCGTTAGTACCTCGAAGCTCTTGGCTGAAGGCAGCTCCGGGGCAACCAGTGATTTCAGAAGACTATAGGTACTGGGGCCTATGACGCTCAGGAATGCATGTACTCTATCACCTTCGGGAACGCGCTCGACGATAAGAAACGACGTCAGCCGTTCTTCGTACGACGCCCAGTCATTCGTGGAAACGTCGAATGGTTCCATCTGGCCCAGTTGAGCAGCAAACTGCGTCGAACCTGCACTGGCTTCTTCGTTCATATTATCAGTCAGCGAAGAAAAGAAAAAGCAGCACTCTTCAATCATCGATACTGAACAGAGGCTGAATGCCGAGAACACTTGCCTTCCTTGACGCTGCGCAACTCCTCAAAATCCCATCTTCGTCGCCACGTGTTACGTTTTGCGCGAGGCGTGCCGAAAGGATCAGACAAGTTCCGGGTGAACGACGTTTATTAACCCATGCTTGTGGGTTTAGGCTCGGCAAGAAAGAGAGAGACGCTAGCAAGGGGCACTCTGCTTTTACCACTTAGTGGCGCATGCGCGCTTCGCAGAGTGCTCTTATCAAGATGAGCGCCAGTCGACACAACAGTCGAGAAATGCATATTCGGAAATTCCCGAATATTTGAAAAGGGCCCAATAACGATAGAAAGGGCGAATATTCTGACAGGCGGAATAATTGAGCAAGTAATGAATTACATGCTTGCTCCGCATTCTCCTAAGAACATGTTTATTTATGAGAACTTCGCATGACCGGCTCATTATTTGTATGCTCTGTTTCAGTCTATCTGCATGACGCCCATGAGACACGGTCAGTTTCAGTTTCTTTTTACCGAGCTTTATTCTATGGCTCTTTCATAACCATATATGATGTCCTTTAGAGCTGTGTAATTATATGCGATAAAATATGCATCCCAAAAGTGTTACCTGGAATATTTTTAGTCGTTTGGAAATTAAAAAGGAAAGAAATATATGTCCGAGGAGAACGTTGCATCGCCATCGACGACTCCCGACTTGTGTTCCCGCTTTTCTCATGTAATCGCCGGCTCTTTGCTACCTTCTGCGCTCTGCTCCGTTACACAAACGCAAAACACGCTAACTTCGCCACTGCGCTATTTGCAACTATCTCACTGCTGATACCGCTCTAGATCAAGCGTGTTCTCCAAGAATGGTGTCAACTGCAGATGACGAGTCACAGAGCAAGCAAGAAAAGAAAGCCGGAAGAAGTTTCCTTTAGCGGCACTACACAAAACTCTCGCCGTCGACAGCTCGGTGCAAGTCGTGCGAACATGTCCTTAAAATGCCAACGGGAACAACCACTACTCTTTAGAATGACATGAAACAGAACCCTTTGTTGATGGAAAAGTGCAAAAAGGAGGCCACCGCAAACGCTCTGTTGAAGAATCAACCGACACTGGATGATATACTTCAGCAGAGACAGAAGTCATTGTCTCAGAAGATAGAAAACGCACTTCACCAGGATGTGGCAGCCATTCATTTGTTCACAATTTCTGCTACATCAGTTCAAAGCAGTGGTCGAAGCAGCTGTACAGTCGTGCTACAGTCGGCCATCTCGAACAATATTGTCGCGTGTGCTCGTCCCGCGCCTGTAGAACGACACAAGAGCAAGGGTACGACACGAGCTGCGAAAAGCACTTGAACACGGAACAAGCACTCTCGCTTTTACGAGCGATATCTGGACTTCGCGTGCCAACGAGGGTTTTGTAAGCCTCACGCGTCATGTTCCTGCGGTGAAGGTCGACATGAAAAGGTTCACTTTGAACACGCGATGTATGCCAGAGAGTCACGCGGCTGTGAACATAGCTGCGTGATTGGAGCAGCTATGCACCGATTGGGAGATACCAATCGACTGCGTGAAGTACATCGTGACGGACAGCGGCCGCAATATCCGAGCGGCTGCCAGGAGACTGCCTTGGTTTCAGCGAGCCTGCTTTGCGCACACTCTGCACCTGGCGATCAGCAATAAAATGTCGTGTACTCGGGCGATCAACAGACTCTGCAAGAAGGCGAAAGCGATTGTAGCGCACTACAAGCATAGCCCTAGTGCACAGAAAAAACTGAACGTTCCGCAGACGCAGCTGAACAAAGACGTGCTCCATGTTGTGCAGGATGTTGACACAAGGTGGAACAATCAGTACCTCATGCTCTCAAGGCTCCTTGAACTTTAAGAGTCCATCACACTTGAGCTCATCACTTCGGACACGAGCGTAGATACCTTTAACTCTGCAGAGTGAAGAGATGCAGCGGAGTTTTTCAAGGCATTGAAGCCCTCATTTGACTCAACTGTGATCTTAAGTGCTGGAAAGTACCCCTCATGGTCATGTCAAATTCAAATTATTTTTGGAATGCTGCATTGCCTCGAAGATTGCAAAGGCAACTCAGCGTTTGCTAACAATCTCGCAAAATGTATTAAGGCTCGTTTTGCTGCGTGCCAATTTGTCGAAGTGGCCAACCTGGCCATGCTTCTTGATCCGCGCTTTTAAGGGCACAATTCATCCACGCCCCGAGCTGGACGAAAACTTCTACATTGCCGAGGTCAGACAGGGCATTTTCGAGCTCAACAGCAAGTCTGCGCCGGGTCCGAACGGAGTCACCAACAGAATGTTGAGAAACCTCGACGACACGTCGATTGTCTTTCTGACCGACAACATAACCGAGTCCTGGAAGAGCGGCATTGTACCTGCAGAATGGAAGATGGCCTGCACGGTGCTCATTCCCAAGCTCGGCAAGGCCCCGAGCATCGAAAACTTCAGGCCGATTTCTCTAACCTCCTGCGTCAGCAAGGTCATGGAGCGCGTCGTCCTCAACAGGCTTAACGGGTACCTCGAAAACAACGAGGTCAACGTACAACATGATCGGCTTCCGCGCCGGACTCTCAACGCAGGCGCCATGAAACTAATCAAGCATCAGATTGTAGATGGCCGTTCCAGAGACGTCGAGGCTCTGCTTGGTCTGGACCTCGAGAAGGCTTTCGACAACGTGCTCCACACCTTTATCGTCAAGACCATATCAGACCTGGGTCTCAGCTCTAGATTCCACAGCTACGTCAGCTCTTTTCTAACTGACAGGAAGGCCAAGCTTCGCATTGGAGACTGCCGCTCCGAAGATGTGCCTCTCGGAGGGCGGGGCACTCCTCAGGGCGTCGTTATCTCCCCAACACTGTTTAACATCTGTATGATTGGTCTTTCCCAGAGGGTGGCGCGCGTCGAGGACGTCAAGCACACCATCTACGCCGATGACATCACCATATGGTGCTCCGGCGGCTGCGAGGGCAGAGTCGAAGAAGCCATGCAGGAGGCGATCGACGTGATCGAGGAGTATCTCCGCCCCACCGGACTTCGATGCTCCCCCGCCAAGTCGGAGCTCCTTCTTTACAGAAAAGAAAAAGGAGGCAGGCAGACCCAAAGATTGGAAGCCATTCTCCGAAAGCAGCATCAGACTTCGCACTTGTGAAGGGGGGGGGGGGGTGATACCCAGGGTCGAAGTTATTCGGGTCCTGGGCATGTTTGTCGAATTCGACGGCGGGAACGGAACTGCTCTCCGCAAGATCATCGCAAAGACGGACAACGCTTTCCGCCTCGTTCGTAGAATCGCAAACCGGCATCGAGGCATGAAGGAAAACCATCTTCTCAGGCTGATCAATGTCTTCGTACTCTGCCACCTCACGTACACGATTTCAATGCACAACTGGCTCAGAGCGGAGCGAGACAAGCTGAACGTTCTCATTCGCAAAGTAGTCAAGAGGGATTTCGGGCTACCCATCAGGACCCATACCGAGGATCTCTTGAAGCTGGGGGTACATAACACCGCCGAGGAGATTGCCGAAGCCCAAGAACGCGCGCAACTCAGTCGCCTGACCACCACAGCGGCAGGTAAACGCATCCTCGAAGAGCTGGGTTACCACGCTGCGGAATTCCCGATGGTCAGTACCCCGATCCCTAGGAGAATTCGAGACAAGTTCGTAGTGGCCCCTGTGCCCCGAAACGTTCATCCCGTCCACAACGAGGGCAGACGCAAGGCCAGAGCAGCAGCCATCCTCAAACAGATCAAGCAACACGACATTAGAGCAAACTTCGTCGACGCCGCGGAGTACAGTGACGGGAAGACCTTTGCCGTCGTTGTAGTCGACTCGAGAGGCAAAATTTCCAATAGCGCCTCGATTCGCACTTCCGACCCCTTAGTCGCCGAGCAAGTCGCCATCGCGCTCGCCCTGCTAGACGGTCGTGGGTCCGAAGTCTATAGTGATTCCAAAACGGCAATTAGGGCTTTTCAGAAGGGTTGCATCGCCAAGGAAGCTCTTCGTCTTCTTAGCGGCTCGAGTCCACATGCTCTCACAAGCCATTCAATTCACTGGTTTCCCGCTGACGTAGGATCGGTCGAGGGTGCTCCCCCGAACCTCAGTGAGTCTGCTCACGAGGCTGCGCGTGACCTCACCGACCGCGCTTCCTCTATAAGGAGCATTGACTTCCCTCCTCTCTACGGTCACAAGGACGCACCCGCTACTCACAACGAGATTAATAAATATTTCTACATGTCCAGAAGGGTCTTTCCACGCCCTCCCCCCAAGTTGAATAGGGCGCAAGCGTTTCGCTTAGGCTTCTACAGACCAGAACATATCCGTGTCTGTCCGCTCTCCACGAGGCTTACCCCGATGTGTATCGCGACGACGCCTGCCCGTCCTACGGCCAGACCTCCACTCTACCTCACATGCTCTGGGAGTGCGGGTCTACATGCCTCAAGTTCATCAAAAAGGAGTGGGACTCGCTTCTGCGTAGCCCCGCTCTAGAAAAGCAAATCCTGGTCGTCTGGCGTGCCCACGACCGGGCCGGTGGGCTAGACCTGCCGGTCCCGACGTGGGACTAGCCGGGTGCGCGACGAGTTCGCGTTCTCGCCGGACCTGCAATAAAGTTTATTTACTCACTCACTCACTCTGGTCAGATGATCTGGCTGAAAGACAATGTAACAAGGGAGCTCCACGCAGCTGGCGTAGAAACCAGTGAGGACACTGCCGTGCCAGCGTCAAGTTCTTGTCCACTGGTGCTATCCACTGTATGGAAAGCTTCTGACGGTCTAGTAATGAACAAGGAGAATGCACATTTGGCATCTGCCTCTGAGAGGGAAGTTACAGACTATACGGAAAACTTTCTTTTTGAAATGGGCAAGGATCCTTGTGAGTGGTGGGAGTCCATTGGCCGCTTCACGTACCGGCTTTTAAGCACACTCGGCTAGAAGTACTTCGCCATCCCTGCCACCTCAGTTTCAAGTGAAGTTTCTACCGTTAGAAATGTTGTCACAGTGCGTACAGAGCGTTTACTTTCTGAACGTGTTGAGCAGTTTATTTTCCTTCTTGATAATCATCAACAAGTGTATTACTTGACTGAGGGCATTACCTGTCATTGCGTGAGCGCATTATCTGTAATGAGTGTCTTTTTAACCTGCAGCAGCCTTGTAAACTGCAATATGATTTTTTTAAAGAGTAATAAAGCTCTTGTTATTACGTTTTGCAACTTTTTAATATTACACGCATATTCAATATTCGATTCGATATTCGAAGACAGTTTTTTTGTTTTATTCGTATTCGATTCGTATTAGAAAATTTCAATATTCGCACACCCCTAATCACAGTAGTGAAAAAGGACAAAGTACGCATTTGCCTGAATTCAACAGAGCGAAACAAGTCACTGTTACGCGAGCACTATCCTATATCCAATAGAGGACGTATATAGTTCCGCGAATTTCCGAGGCTGTCTTTTTTTTTTCAACTTTAGATGCGGCATCTGGATTTTGGCAGATTAAACTTCACGAGTCAAGCTCAAAACTCTGCACTATGAGCACGCCGTATGGGTGCTATCGGTTTCTTCGGATGGCGTTTGGCATCGCCTCGGCCCCAGAGATTTTCCAAGCAGCAATGCACCGCCTGTTAAGAGGGTTACCGTGTGTAGCGGTAGTCACGGACGACATACTGCTCTGGGGAATGACTGAAGAAGAGCACGATTACCATTGAAAACTCGTGTTGACACGCTGTAAAGACAACGATCTTAGATTGAATCTCAAGAAATGAGCATTCTTGCAGCCCCATGTGTGTTACCTGGGCCACATATTCAGTGCAGCGGGCCTGCGAGTAGACCCGCAACGAGTGCAAGAGATACTACAAATACCGGCGCCCAAGTACAGTAAGGAGCTACAACTGTTTCTTGGTATGATTAATTTCGTACAGCGATTCATTCCAAGCAAATCTGACGTTACTGCCCCGCTGCGAACCTTACTACGAAAAGACATTTCATGGGTATCGACCGAACAGCAGGAAAAAAGTTTCGAGAAGTTGCGGCAGTCCTTGGCGCAAGCACCTGTGCTATCTTCGACTCGGAAAAAAAATGCCACCTTCTCAGTCGACGCTGGTCAATTCGGTGTTGGTGCTGTGCTTCTTCAAGAATTGAAAAAGAAATGCTCGCGATTGTGCCCGGATCCACGAAATTCTACGATTACATTTACGGTCAGCCAGAAGTAACGATTGAACCTGATCATCACCCATTGGTGTCAATTTTCAAGAAGCAGCTGCACCTGTGCCCCCTCCGTTTGCCACGCATGAGGCTCACCTTGCAGCGCTATCCCAACAATCTTATCTACAAACCGGACAAGGAGCTATTTCTTACGGGTGCTTTGTCACGATTTCTGAGCAAAGTGTGCATGGCTGAGGAGCCCGAACAGTTTCAAGTAAATGTGCTCGATTTTGTTTCCGCTTCCAAAGGACGCACCGAAGACCTCCTTGCAGCAATCGATAGCGATCCAACCCTGCTCAAGCTACGAGGATATGCGGAAACAAGCTGGCCGGACGACAAACGTGATATCCCGGAAGCCGAGCGCCCCTACTGGTCATACCGGGAGGACATGCACACCCGGGATGGCCTACTGTTCCGCAGCAATAAGGTAATCATACCACACTCGAAGAGAGCAGAAATATTGAGCCTCCTTCAGGCCGCACGTTCGGGAGCAGTTAAAATCAAAGAACGGGCGAGAAGCGTTATGTTCTTGCCCAGCATTTCCACGGATATTGAACAGTACTGTATAGCTTGCAAGATCTGCCAAACGCATCACTCGCGGTACCCGAAGATGCCGCTTTTGTGTCACAAAGTGCCTATAGTTTAACCAGGGAAACTGTAGGAATGGCCTTGCTCTCTTACGGTGGCTGACAGTTTGCCATAATCGTAGATTTCTATTCCTTCTTTCTTGAGATGCGTGAATTCTAAGTGATAACTGCAGTGATAACGGCCCACCGTTCCACAGCGCAGTATTCAAAGAGTTTCTGAGCAAATTAGGTATCGGACACGGAACTTCGAGCCCATGTTACCCGCGCTCTAACGGAATGGCTGAGAGGGCTGTCCAAGAGACTAAGAAACTACTTTTATAAAGAAGTGCTCGTATAGGACACCCGACTTCCAGATGGCTTTGCTTGAGCGGCGCAATACCCCCAGGGATGCGGTGCTGAAGTCCCCTGCGCAGAGACTCGTGGTACGACTGAAGAGAAGCCTGCTCCCAGTACCCACAACGCACCTGGTGCCAGAGACGGTGCCCTGCAAAGCTGTTCACCGCCGTCTGCAGGAAATCCGTCAGTGCCAGAAAATCTACTACAACCGCGGCTCTAGACAGCTGCCCTTCCCCCCTATCGCAGGGGCAACAGGTAACAGCGTACGACACTCTTCACCGGACCTGGTACCTGCTGTCTTCCTAAAGCCAGTGGAAGCACCACGTTCAGCGATCCTGAAAACGGAAGACGGCCGGGAGATCAGGCGGACCCGAGAGCATCTACGCGACGTGGCCTCACAACCACACGATCATCTAGAGTCTGATGTCTCAGACGTCGAACAACCTTTCCCACAGCTACGACGAAGCACACGGCAACGTCGCAAGCCCTGTCTGTACCCATTGCCTGAGAGAGGTTGAACTAATTGTTTATAAATAAAGGGGAAAATGTGGCAGAGCTGCCAGCGACGCGGCATCGTGACCTGTGACGTCAGGCTCCTGTTCCCATATTTACCAGCATCCCACCGGCAATAAATGTCGTTCTTCACTGACAACCGGCTTTGCTTACAAACAGGTCTACAGCTGAGCTCAAATTTCGCATGAGGGAATATCGCAGTCATCGATGATTATATTTCTCTGTTTGCGGAAGCAAAAATTGTCCTTAAGCGCTAACTTTAAGGATGGTGACATGGTCAAAAATGAAAAAAAAAAGAAGATAAAACAACACTGCTTCTTCAAAGAGAGGGGAGGATTAGGTTTGCACATATCGCAGTAAACAGACACACAGGGAACAACCTCTGAAACGTCGTCGACGCTGGCGGCTGCTTATTAAGCTGATTATATTTTATTCACTAATTTTGGTATGCTTTCATTGCAGAAAAAAATGAAGCCTAGCGGTGTTGCCACGAACCCCTCTGTCCGCCTATAGCATCAAGTAGCAGCGGGAAAACACCACAGTGAAAGCTGTAGCTAGATGTGTATCGCTATGCTGTCGCTGTGTATGTGTATGCTATGCTATCGCTGTGAATGTGTATCGTTATGCTGCAATTCGGTGAGATGGCGGATGGCACTTTGCTGCATGCTAATAGAAGGTGTTTGATATTTTAGCTATCCCCTAATACATACAATCCCTTGTACTTAGATTTAGCGGGCGTTATATATTCCCCTGTATTCAAAATTAATCCAGGGTGGTCCGCTACGGTCTCTCTCGTAGCCGTTGTGACGCTTTGAGACGTTGAAAACCACTAATTAACCACTTTCCTGTTTTAATATGCAACCTCTACACGCCCACTCGCAATGTGAAGTCACAAAGCGTGCATTGCACGCAAATGTAAATAATTATTACAGCGAAGCTGTTAGCCCCTAGTAGGTCGGGACTTCTTGTGTCCTTCAACAAAAAAATTGAACTGAAAAAAGTGCATATCTCCTTTCGAATGAGGCATTCAACACGCACCTAGTATTCCTTGCAATAAAGAAAATCACAAAACAAGCGTCAAAGCTGCATGATGGCTGATAAGGCGCCTGTGAACAATGTGAGGCATGCATGTTCAATCTGTCCGCGTGTGTTTCCCGGTAAAGATTGCGGTTGCATAAGCTGCTCCGGTGGGAAAGGGGCAACAGCAGCATACAAATCAGTGAGCGACGCCACCAAATTCATATATAAAAGGTAGACCTGCCCAGCATTTCTTTCAGTTCATTGCAAGACCGCTATGGGTAGATCACGCAAAGTTAGGACTTCCGAAGAGCAGCGTGAATACGTTGAGCGTCGAAGAGTGAAAAATCGTGATGCTGAACAACGGTGTCGTGCTAAGACTAGGCAGAACAACAAAACATTTCATATACCCATCGAGGGCATTTGAGTGGTTTTCTAACGGCTTCGCTGGCCATATATTTTCGCAGGGTCTCGATGGCGAGTCAATTTTTTTATGACTTGGTAGTCTGCCGCACAATATCCACCTGATCGCGCAGCATGCGTCCACTAGTATATCTCTAGGACGAGGACATTATCATATAAACAGTGCGCGCATTGAATTCGCATGCTCAACGTCGCCGGTGCACAATGAATAAGTCAGTGCACAAATGGTACAACAGGATACCTGACGTAACACATGCAGTAGTGCACCTATGAAAAGCGACATCTCCTAAAACGCGAACTCTTTGGCGAGTCGTAGAGGAGTTAGTCTATTGTTATATACTGTGAGATATAGCTTACAAGCAATCACTCATCCACATCGGTTGGACATTCCTACATATTGAGTAACTTAAACGACAAATGTAATTTTCACTTGGACATGAAAGAACTGCCTCGCCTGCATATGTCAAGGCGCCCCTCGAAGAAGCCTGCGCTTGAGGAGGCCACGTTCTTCTTCCTGATGCACTCGAAGAAGTTGTTTCCCTCCCAGCACGACAGTCCCTCAACAATGTCTGAAAATACGAAGGTGAGGAAGACGGCGTCAGGCGTGATCAATATGCACATGGCCGACCGTCGTTCACAGTCGGTGGCTCCGAGCAACCAGTGCCATAGCAATCTGCGGGCAGCCATCTTCTATTCCTTATGAAACGATACACGCCCCGTCTAATCTCGAAATTGCTTTGAATATTTTGC
This sequence comes from Dermacentor andersoni, assembly GCF_023375885.2. NCBI lineage: Eukaryota > Metazoa > Arthropoda > Arachnida > Ixodida > Ixodidae > Dermacentor > Dermacentor andersoni. The sequence goes on along the minus strand of NC_092815.1, from coordinate 230,588,778 downwards.
TCAAATAATAATGCATGTGTACGCGTTATATCAAAGTGGAGCGTTTTTGCGGCTTTTGCGGTGCCGCGTGACTGAAAGGCAAAATGGGCGTGGCCACAAAGCTTTTGCACATTTGTGAAGGGCTAATTACTGAAATAGATTCGAATAGCTTTACGTTGGAACATCCATGTTCTACTATATGCAGTTATGCCTAGTCTCTAAAGCTGCTCGGTCATATTATTCGACGCATTTAGTTTGAATCTGCTCTGTGTTCTTGCCTGTTTACGTACAGTCGATGAGAAAAGTTTACGGAGCACGGTAACTGAGTAAATGATGAATGTATTCTGCGCAGCGTCACAACGTAGCCAAGTATTCACATTTTCAGTTTTTAGTAATAATGCGAAACAACATTGTGATGCAAGGTTTTACTGGTTACTGTTACAAGCTGCTCGTAAATTCACTCTCTTGGTCGACTGCACGCACGTATTTATGCCGAACTGACAATTTAGCCAGCAGTAAAAGCTGTACATAGAAAAATTCTAGGCTACATTACGCAAATGATGTGGAGCACTTCCGAACCCAGCAAATGTCTCGACGCCCCTTTCAAGCCGCGAAACTATGCTGATGATAGCTAAAAGATAACTGCAGGTATTTATTGATGGCTATGCAGCGCGAGTGAGCACGGTTTAGCAGACATTCAATCAATTTAAGACAAAACGCATAACAGTATCTCCCCTCATTTCACAAGTTGGCTTGTCTGCTTTCATTGCGACACTTACTGCGGCATGTAGACGCCAGAGAGGGTAGGAAGAGCCAATCTCGCGAAGTCTCAGAGTAGCATTCTTCGGCAAACAGTTTAGCAGGTTGAAAGAGAATTCAGCACACAATATACACGCCTCGCGACATCCAATATACGCGACATACCGACTTGGACCACAGGATGGTCGCTGGGCCACCTGTAGGATGGACTCTAGGCTGCCGTGGATGTCGTCCGCGAGTGCGCGACAAGCTGAGGTCTGCAGTGCTCGCCGGAAAAGTCCGAGCTCCTTCTGCTCGGCAGGCGCCAACCGAGAACCTTGCTACCGACGATAAAGCTACACCTAAACGGAGTGGAAACTCAGTAGGCAAATACACGAAGCATACTGGTCCTCCACCTCAACGAAAACGACGGGGGAGCCCATGTCCCTCAACGTTTACAGAACGTGGTCTCACAATTGACGCGAATGATTGGACATGTCACATCCCAGCACCATGAACTCAAGGAGGCGGACGTGATGGCACTGGTGCAGACCCTGGTGATCAGCCGCATTGCCTACTCAGCCGCATACCTTCCATGACGCGACGGCACTACGACAGAGTAGACGTACTCCTACGACTAGTGTACAAGAGCTGGCTGTCCCACCCGGCACGTCGACGAGCCAACTGATGAAACCGGGCGAGGGCAACGCCACACGGGAAGTGGTCGAAGCACATGTCCTCAGACAGCGACAGGCTGGCAGTCACCCCTGCAGGCAGAGCTATTCTCACACGCCTAGGACACCCCATACACGAAAGGGACGCGAAATGACACGCGCTTGGAAAACACACACCCACGAATGCATACGCGTGGTTCAAATACCGCGCAATATGCACCCCGAACTCCACAGGGCCCGTCGTCAGACAGGAACACAAGCCCTCCAGCGACGATACTTGCGCGACGAATCGACGTTCTGCACGGACGTTTCCCCTTACCCGGGAAGAAGCGCTGCGGCTGACAGTGAGGACGACTAAACCCTCGAGGAGCGATCGGCCCTGACTGTGCGCAGCAGGAACGTCCTCGAAGCGGCGGAGATTGTCCTGGCCATAGTCTCTGCTGCACGAGTACAATACGTGCGGTATAAACGCCGACTCCCAAACGGCCTGCAGGAACTTCGCGAGCGGACGCGTATCCACGGCCGCCATCGACTGCACCGGGCGCTCGAACTCACACTCACGGCGCACGTGATCTGAATTCCTGGACACGCGTCCTTCGGCGGTAACACACGCGCACACGTCGCAGCCTGAGCGCACACGATCCAGGCAGCACAACCCGAGCTACTTGACCGGGACCCGGTACCGTTATGATATAGTGCCATACTACAACACTACAGACCCGGCTGACGCACGTACGCCCCGCTGCGTTACACGTTCACGAGAGAGCACGACGTGGACCGGCACCAGCTCCAGAGTAAAACGTACCCGTACCTCAGTAAGCTACAACTCATTTTGTCCGCGCTTTACTCCCGTCACTGCGAGGAGCACGCGTCGTTGCTGCACACTACGTGGGCGTGCCCAGCGCATCTAGCCTTCCCCCCGTGCTCGACTCCTCCTTCTTAAAGTGGTGCAGCCGCACCATCCAGCTCGGGTCTTCACAACCAGCAAGAGCTGTTGCGGCGGGTTCGGAAGCTGGCCAAGGCGGCAGGAGCCCTCGACGGAGGGCACCTCCCCTGCGCGGTGGCCGCGGCTTCTTGCATTGACCTCTTAATTGTGCATAAAGCTATTTCTCTATCTCTCCCTCTACTTACTGTGTAAGAGGGTCCCGTTGTTCGCGCACAACACTCCCAAAGCAGATGACACACCCGCCTCTAAATGGGCTAGCGCACGTTCCGCCTCGTCTGTGCAGCTTTGCATGTTGTGCTGACGCCTGCATGCTGACAGGTGCTGGGGCCTGCAACAAATTTACAAGAATATCTGTCAAACATAAAACAGCATTATGATTTTTGAAAGACAGTGACGTACAGGCATTTTTACGAAAACATGGTGGTCACCTCCCAAATGAGTAGGGCTAGCGAATTCCTCGTGTAAACGTCAATAAATTCAGAAGTTAAATTTGCGATGACTTTTGAAACTGACGAACGTTTAGAATGTCAGACATCATACAAGAAGTAGACACAAAAATTGCTCGTACACTTGCCAGAACTCCAAAAACACTTAGAATATCTTGTTTTTTTTTACAATAAACGCTGAATACTGGAACGCAATAAAAGTCAGCTTTCTTTTGCTGTATTTTTTTTTCATTCGTCTAGGCTGCCACGCGGCATAATGTTGGAGTGAGAGAGAGAGCTGGAGAGGAAAGGCAGGGTGTGAGTAAAGTTACACGTAAATATGTGGGCACGCTTGATGCAGATACTTTAACATTGACCTATTAAATGCATTCTCCGTAATGGTCAGCTTGGTCAGCTCTTAACTGTCAGATCTCCATGTGCATTTTTACGGATCATCTTTTTCCCAAGGCACGTCCAGAGTCGACGACTGGCATCAACTGCAGACGCTGTAGTGAAGAAATGAGGGCACTGTCTTTATGTGCTTGACCCCATGCTACAAATGATGGCTTGTACAAGCGCAGCACCGGCTAGAAGGCTCCGTAGAGAGACTTCCTTCACTCGAGAAAAAAATGTTGCGAAGGGAGATACACGCAGGAAGTGAGGACACGCGCGTTCTGCCGGAGGATAGATTTTGGGGAAATGAAATGCCCAATGAAAAGCAGCCACTGACCATGGCTGCTGCTGCTGCTGCGTAGCTTAATGGCTCACACAGAGGATAGAACACACGCGTACAACGAAACGACTTGTTTGTAACAGTCTGTGCTACCATTACAGATGCACCGGTGGCCGGTTCTCCTCTGCGTTTTAGGCAATGAAACAACAAGCAATACATAAATAGCTTCAGTTAAACAAATATGCACATTCAAGCTAATACTTACGTTATTAAATCAAAGCTGCCACTGCATTTTCCTCAGTCTTTGGCGTGGCTGCTCTGTCGGCATCTCGCCCAGTTCAATTGGCGAATTTTCGAGACAGTTCAATTGAAAAGTGGGCAGATACCGGAGATGGTGTAAAGAATTGTACTTAGGATTGTATTGACCTTGTGTGATGGATACACAGCTTATTCGAAAGAAACAGCGCGGAGGTGGCACACAAAGGACAAGTAGCAGACACCACAAAGCGCTGTGTTCACATTTCCCCACACAGCGCTGCGCAGTAGTCAGCCATGGTAGTCGTCAGCCCGAGCCAGGGACTTGTGGTTACGTGTTCGCCTCGGCCGCCTGTGGACACAGGTTAAGACACTGCTGTAATCGGTTACCCACCAGTTATTCAATAAGCACAGTCGTCCCTAGGCACGCCGCCTTTTAAAAAGTAGCACGCGCCATGCAAATCACATCGAACCCTGCGGGCACACAAAAAGAAGACCTAAAGAAGGGTGTCTGCCTGGGCCACTCCAATTGCCCGTGTGTCGTCCCAAAGCGGAGACGCCCTCGGTAGGGACGGCCTCGGATAGGGACGGCCTCGGATAGGCACACACAATCCCTTCCTAGCGTCAACGTCCGGTAATAAGCGAGCACCTGGCCGGGGACGTACTCGTGCCTCGTTTGCCGGTTGCTACGAGGCGCCACATCTAGTCTGCCTCCATAGCCGCAGCGCGTGCCCCACACCGTCTGGAGTTGCACAAGGGGCATCTGAGACTATGCCTGGAAATATCTAATATATATAGGGCTTCCTTAGAAGGTCAGAACCCCCACAAATAGCCGATCACCAGGCAAGGGATATCTCTAAACGTTAGAAAAATTGTGACACCCATCTCACGAAGACTCCTCGGTGATGCATTAGCATTGAATGATTATAGTGACACAAGGTATTCCCACTGTAAAAAGGAGCAATGTATCAGGCTTGCATTGCAGCGGCCCTTATCTTTCGTGCATCTCCAGGAACACTCGACGCCATCTAGCGTCGCCATAGCGAAGCATGCGCGTGGCACCCGAAATGCACGGCACAAGAAAAACGGGTCATGTAGCTCTGTTGCTCTTACGTCCAGATACGCTGCGCCATCTAGTGGCACTGCAGCGAAGCCCACACGTGGCCTCTGAGAATGGAAGCGTGGCGCGCGGGCGCACGCGAACGCTGACATCGTTCTCTCGCTTGCCACATGCTCTGTGGCACATACTCAGTGACACAAATTGGCGAGAGGTTCATTGAAATGCGGCACATACTAAGTGCATTCGTGGGGGAGCCTGCTAAAGCATCGGGTTGCTGTTTTTGAGGAACCCGTGTGACATCGGTCCTATTCCGGCCAGCATTGGAGAAACTTAAACGATCCATTTCGTCATTTTAGATCGGCACACACCTATTATACCCAGTAACTCAAGTTGGCGTCAAAGAGGTTCACTTGAAACAGAACGCGTGTCACATGCCCGATACTCCCGGTCAGCGGAAAAACGCCTAGATACAAACAAATGTGTATATATATATATACATGAGCGGTGCTACAAGGTAAACAGAACAAGTGTTAAATTTCAACAGTTTCGATCGGTGGACTGATCTTCATCAGGCTTTACAAAAAAATGGCAGTTCTCAGATACATCAAAGCGAGAGGGACAGTTGTGACAGTGATTGACTTTCTCTCAGCACTTTGGCAGATAGATTTACAGCTGCCTTTGGCAACTATGCAGGGCAAGAGGAAGGCGGAGTCCCATGTATGTAGAGCAAGGAGGTCAGTGAGAGGTCAGTGAACACACCCGTGCACGTGAGCAGAGAGACTCTTTTTCGTGCATAAATTTGGAACGTACGCTAAAGGAATCAATGAGAGTCTGGGGCGGCTGACATGCCTCCGGGATATGCCGTGAGAGTGCATGCGAAGCGCGAATATATGTTCTGTACTCTAAAATTGAGACGCTGGCCACTGCTTGCTCGTCCCTCCGCATGCGCCTCACGAGGACAAGCGGAACACCAATAAATCCAGTTTCCTGCACCCTGCCACTCAAGTGGCCATTCTGAGTGACCTATTGCCCCTTCTTGGCATCCGCACGAGCTGACTTGATGTCAGTTGTCGGTTGAACGTTCAAAAACTGGACCACAAGGACGCTCTTTAACTCGACTCCCTAAACCAAAGTCCAGGGGCCCACTGGCTTTGCGAATCCAGGCATATATTCTTTTTGGAACTATATAATTTTTTCGCACCGTAGCTGGACCACAGAGTTGCCGGAACGGGTAGTGCCTTGTATATGTGTACTGTGACATTGTGTTTCCTTCCACAAGTTGCCGCTCTTTTGTCTTCCTTCTGGGCCCCTTCTCTATTGTGCCCCCCGCCGCCCGATTCGATTTGCCCTCTCTCCCGCTACAACGGCAGCACGCGCACTGTGCTGCGCAGCGACCGTTTTCTCACTTCTTGCCTCGTGTCAACGGGAACCTAGCTGCCGCTACTTCCCGTCCCCTTCACTTTCCGCCTTATGTCTCCCTCCTCCTGTGTGTTCTTCTTTTTTTCTTTTTCTTGATGTTTTTTTTTCTCTCACTGACCTCCTTGCTCTACAGGCATGGGACTCCGCCTTCTTCTTGTCCTACATAGTTGCCAAATGCAGCTGTAAATCTGCCTAAAGCGCCGAGAGAAAGTCAGTCACTGTCACAACTGTTCCTCTCGGTTTGATGTATATGAGACCGACCGGGCACCCGGTCTAGTGTCTTCAGTACCAGGGCCGAACTGTCATTTTTTTTTTAAACCCTGATGAAGATCAGTCCACCGATCGAAGCTGTTAAAATTAAATACTTCGTCAGATTACCTTGTAGCACCGCTCAAGTTCTTTACGTTTGAAAGGTAGCCTGAAGAATTCCTCTTTACCTATTATATATATATATATATATATATATATATATATATATATATATATATATATATATATATATATATATATATATATATATTGTTACGGGAATGCGAAGCGTGCGTCTATTTACACATGGCTTTTAATGGCAGAGGCAACAAGCGTAGAGCAGCGATAATACTACACTCTTCTTCGTCGTCTCCAAGGCCACCATCATCGTCCCCTTCTTCCCACATTACCGACTATGACGTCACCCCCATCGGAACAAGCACCTTATTGGTGCGGCTCATCGGTCTGAGAAAGGTTAGGTTTGAGACGGCTGACGTCGATGATGTCAGAGAGAGGTGAAGGCACCGTGGCATCCAGCAGAGACACTTCGTATGTGACAGGGGTCATATGGCGAAGGATGCGGTAAGGGCCATAGTATCGCGAGAGGAATTTCTCCGAAAGACCAACACGCCGAGTTGGATACCAAACTAGCAGAAACGCACCTGGTTCGTAGTGCACGTCGTGATGGCGCTGCTCGTAACGGCACTTCTGGCGTGTCTGTGAAGCAGAAATACGAATGCGGGCAATCTGGCGTACTTAGGTCGCTGTGGCTATGACACCCCAAATGTACTCTGTAGGCGAGTCGAGTGTGGTCGAAAGGAGAGTCTCGAAAGGCAAAGTCAGCTCACGGCCGAAGAGGAGATAGAAGGGTGAATTGTCTTTCTGACCGACAAGATAAACGAGTCCTGGTAGATCGGCATTGTACCTGCAGAATGGAAGACGGCCTGCACGGTGCTCATTCGCAAGCCCGGCAAGGCCCTGAACATCGAAAACTTGAGGCCGATTTCTCTGACCTCCTGCGTCAGCAAGGTCATGGAGCGCGTCGTCCTCAACAGGCTTAACGGGTACCTCGAAGACAACGAGGTTTACACGTACAACATGATCGGCTTCCGCGCCGGACTCTCAACGCAGGATGCCATGAAACTAATCAAGCATCATATTGTGGATGGCCGTTCCAGAGACGTCTAGGCTCTGCTTGGTCTGGACTTTGAGAAGGCTTTCGACAACATGCTCCACACCTTTATCGTCATGACCATATCAGACCTGGGTCTCGGCTCCAGATTCCACACCTACGTCAGCTCTTTTCTAACTGACAGGAAGGCCAAGATTCGCATTGGAGACTTCCGCTCCGAAGATGTGCCCCTCGGAGGGCGGGGCACTCCTCAGGGCGTCGTTATCTCCCCAACACTGTTTAACATCTGTATGACTGGTCTTTCCGAGAGGTTGGCGCGCGTAGAGGACGTCAAGCACACCATCTACGCCGATGACATCACCATATGGTGCTCCGGCGGCTGCGAGGGCAGAGTCGAAGAAGCCATGCAGGAGGCGATCGACGTGATCGAGGAGTATCTCCGCCCCACCTGACTTCGATGCTCCCCCGCCAAGTCGGAGCTCCTTCTTTACAGAAAAGAGAAAGGAGGCAGGCAGACGCAAAGATTGGAAGCCATTCTCCGAAAACAGCATCAGACTTCGCACTTGTGACGGAGGGCTTATACCCAGGGTCGATGTTATTCGGGTCCTGGGCATTTTTGTCGAATTCATCGGTGGCAACGGAACTGTTCTCCGCAAGATCATTGCAAAGACGGACAACGCTTTCCGTCTCGTACGCAAAATCGCAAATCGGCATCGAGGCATGACAGAAAACAACATTCTCAGGCTGATGAATGCCTTCGTACTCTGCCACCTCACGTACACGATTTCTATGCACAACTGGCTCAGAGAGTAGCGAGACAAGCTCAACGTTCTCATTCGCAAAGTAGTCAAGAGGGCTTTCGGGCTACCCATCAGGACCCATACCGAGGTTCTCTTGAAGCTCGGGGTACATAACACCGCCGAGGAGATTGCCGAAGCCCAAGAACGTGCGCAACCCAGTCGCCTGACCACCACAGCGGCAGGTAAACGCATCCTCGAAGAGCTGGGTTACCACGCTGCGGAATTTCTGATGGTCAGTACCCCGATCCCTAGGAGCATTCGAGACAAGTTCGTAGTGGCCCCTGTGCCCCGAAACGTTCATCCCGTCCACAATGAGGGCAGACGCAAGGCCAGAGCAGCAGCCATCCTCAAACAGATCAAGCAACACGACATTAAAGCAAGCTTCGTCGACGCAGCGGAGTACAGTGACGGGAAGACCTTTGCCGTCGTTGTGGTCGACTCGAGCGGCAAGATTTCCAATAGCGCCTCGATTGGCACTTCAGACCCCTTAGTCGCCGAGCAAGTCGCCATCGCCCTCGCCCTGCTAGACGGTCGTGGGTCCGAAATCTATAGTGATTCCAAAACGGCAGTTAGGGCTTTTCAGAAGGGTTGCATCGCTAAGGAAGCTGTTCGTCTTCTTAGCGGCTCGAGTCCACATGCTGTCACAAGCCATTCAATTCACTGGTTTCCCGCTCACGTAAGATCGGTCGAGGGTGCTCCCCCGAACCTCAATGAGTCTGCTCACGAGGCTGCGCGTGACCTCACCGACCGCGCTTCCTCTATAAGGAGCACTGACTCCCCTCCTCTCTAGGGTCACAGGGACGCTCCCGCTACTCACAACGAGATTATTAAATATTTCTACGTGTCCAGAAGGGTCTTTCCACCCCCTCACCCCAAGTTGAATAGGGCGCAAGCCGTTTCGTTTAGGCTTCTACAGACCAGCACATATCCGTGTCTCTCCGCTTTCCACGAGGCTTACCCGGACGTGTATCGCGACAACGCCTGCCTCTCCTGCGGAAAGACCTCCACTCTAGCGCACATGCTCTGGGAGTGTGGGTCGACATACCCCAAGTTCATCAAAGAGGAGAGGGATTCGCTTTTGCTTAGCCCCGCTCTAGAAAAGGAAATCCTGCCCGTCCGGCGTGCCCGCGACCGGGACGGTGGGCTAGACCTGCCGGTCCCGACGTGGGACTAGCCGGGTGCGCGACGAGTTCGCGTCCTCGCCGGACCTGCAATAAAGTTTATTCACTCACTCACTAACGTGACAATATATACATATATATATATCATAAGAAGCCAACAAACACTGACACCAAGGACAACATAGGGGTAATTACTTGTGCTTAATAAGAGAACTAAAGAAACGATAAAATTATTGGGAATCAATGTGGGTGAAAAAACAGCTTGCCGCAGGTGGGCAACGATCCCACAACCTTCGCATTACGCGTGCGATGCTCTCCCAATTGAGCTACCGCGGCGCCGTTTCCCCATCCACTTAGAGCATTTGTAGAGATTGGTAAAGCATCGGACGCGTAATGCGAAGGTTGTGGGATCGTTCCCTACCTGCGGCAAGTTGTTTTTTCACCAACTTTGATTCCCAATAATGAATCGTTTCTTGATTTCGTTTAATAAGCACAAGTAATTTCCTCTATGTTGTCCTTGGTGTCAGTGTTTGTTGGCTCCTTATGATATGAGTAATGAAAATCGGGAACCTCGGTTAACGCCCTTTCTTTTCGTTTATATATATATATATATATATATATATATATATATATATATATATTGACGCGAAATAGGTTTGCACGTGTTGACACGGGACCCTTAAGGCGAGAACGACGAAGTTCGTGGTTGCGCGCGTGCTCTCCGAGGACCAGCCATCGCTAAAGGCAGACGTTTTTTCTCAATCTGTCGGTGCTAAACTGTTTTAGTTGTCATAGCTGGGTGACATTTCTGGTGGAGGTGCTGGGTACGGTCGATGTTAAGATCTCCGGAGCATACCCCAGACCTAAGCCCGGCGAGTAGTTCAACCGAGCTTACCCCTGTGCACGTACGTGCCAGCCGACGCCTCCAGGGACTCCAGCAACAGCACGGTCTGCTACCTGAACGAACTAGAATGACGACCCAACCACCTCCTGCCACTCCTGCAGCATCGCACGTTGTCGTCAATCACATCCGGACGCCGAATCTGTTCCACGGAAGTGCTTCAGAGGACGCCGATGACTGGCTTGACCATTTTGACCGGGTGGCCAACCTCAACGACTGGAACCACGAGCGTAAGCTACGTTACGTGTACTTCGCTCTTGAAGATTCCGCGAAAACATGGTTTGAGAACCACGAGGCGACACGGACGTCATGGGAAGAATTTCGTAGGCAGTTCCTCAATGCCTTCGCCAGGGCGGACAGGAAGGAGAGAGCGGAGTTAGCGTTGGAGGCAAGAATTCAAGGCCCGAATGAGCGAGTGACTGCGTACGTAGAAGACATGAATCGGCTTTTCAGACGTGCGGACCCTTTGATGACTGAAACAAAGAAGGTGCGCCATCTCTTGCGCGGCGTCAAAGAGGAAATCTTTGCTGGCCTAATTCGAAATCCGACGACGACACTTGCAGAGTTCCATGACGAAGCGAGTACTATGGAAAAGGCCCTTCAACAGCGGGCCAGGCAAAACAACCGCGACGCTGTGATTTCAAGGGAGCTCTCTGCCGTTACCCTCGGTAACGACGTTGGCGCCTTGCGAGAACTCATCAGGGCTGTCTTCAAGGAGGAACTGCAGAAGATGCAGACGACCACTGCCCCTGTGGGACAACTTTCCATTGCGGAAATGGAGCGCGCGGAGGTCCGACAGGCCGTTCATGTTCCTGGACAGTACGAGGCACCACAGCAGGTACCGCACGCCGAAATGAGTTACGCTGAAGCAGTACGCCGTCCGCCACCCTCAAGTGCGTGCAGCATGGTACACCCCACTCAACAAATGGACGTAGGCTTCAGGCCGCCTCGCAGCCCACCGCACATCGCCGAAGCAAGGACTAGGAAGAGCGACGTCTGGCGCACCACAGACTACAAACCCCTTTGTTTTCATTGGGGCGAAGCCGGGCACATCTACAGAATGTGTCCTTATCGTCATCTGGGGCTTCCTGGATTGTCGCCGAATACACCTCGTCCACGACCTGGTGAGCGGCCGCCGGAAATAGAGAGTTTCGTCACAAATCGTCGCAATGATGATCAGCGATGGCCGGAGCCCCGTTCGTCGTCTCCTGCTCGTTACAGGTCACCATCACCAAGCCAAGCTTTTACTCGCGGCGCTCTGAGACGCCGCTCGCCTAGCCCGGCGGGTCGGGAAAACTGAGTTCAGCGACCTCCGGAGGTGAGGCCGCTGACGACGACCGTACGCAATATCCTCCACTACGACGACAACGACGAAAACAGAACGGCGCAGACGTACAGACGGAGTCGAACACCTTACGAGAGGTAGTAACGTCGAACATTCCCGTCACCATAGACGACGAAGAAATAACGGCGTTAATCGACACTGGAGTGGACACCTCAGTTATGAGCATGGACCTTGCCTGCAAGCTGAAGAAAGTTTCTACCGAGTGGACAGGGTCGCAGATTCGAACTGCAGGAGGCCATCTGCTAACCCCGGTAGGGAGATGCACAGCGCGAGTGAGCATTCGTGGGTTTACGTACCTCGGAGATTTTGTTATCCTCCCAAGCTGCTCGAGGGACCTAATTCTGGGAATGGACTTTCTGCAGGCTAATGGAGCTGTGATCAACTTACAAAAGTCGCGGGTAATGTTTTCGACGGCACAGGCCTTAGCAGGGAGCAGCACTGACGACACGTATGTCAACGCCTTGAGGATTGTTGACGAGAACATCACGGTGCCGCGAAGGAGCAGCGTATTGACCCTCGTCACCTGCGACGCATTCGATGGCTATGAGGGTATTGCCGAGGCGAATATCCCGCTGCTGCTTGAAAAACACATCTGCATCGCCCGGGGCCTTGTTCGAATACAGCATAAGTGCTCGCAAGTTTTGTTGACAAACTTCAGCCATGAGTATCAGCACGTCCCTCAAGGTACAGCTGTGGCATTCCTGAACGAAATTGCTGACTTCTCCGATATCGGCACGTTACAAGTGACTTCACTGAACGCAACAACTCACGCCAGCCTGAATACCCGCGTCCACATTAATGCTGACTTAGCAGATGTCCAGAAGGATCAGCTGCTGGGCCTACTGACAGAATTCTCCGGCTGTTTTTCCACGGAATCCAAAGTCCAGCGCACTTCCGTTACGCAACACCGGATAGTTACAGAGGAGTCGGCGCGGCCTGTTCGTCAGCATCCGTATCGCGTGTCACCTATAGCGGGAGGCGATTAAGCGTCAAGTTCAAGAAGTGCTAAAGGATGACGTCATCCAGCCGTCGACAAGTCCGTGGGCATCGCCTGTCGTACTAGTAAAAAAGAAAGACAACACACTCCGCTTCTGCGTTGACTACAGACGGCTTAACCGAGTCACCAAACGCGACGTTTATCCCCTGCCACGGATCGATGATGCTTTGGACCGTCTGCGTCATGCTCAGTTGTTTACTTCGTTAGACCTAAAGTCAGGCTACTGGCAAATCGAAGTGGACGAGCGTGACCGTGAAAAAACCGCCTTCGTGACTCCCGATGGGCTGTACGAATTTAAAGTGCTGCCTTTCGGTCTCTGTTCCGCTCCTGCTACGTTCCAACGAATGATGGACACTGTACTCGTTGGACTAAAGTGGCAGACGTGTCTAGTGTACCTAGACGACGTTGTTGTGTTTTCCAGCACGTTCGATGAACATTTCACCCGGCTACGAAGTGTTCTTACCGCAATACGCAAGGCCAACCTCACCATCAAGCCTGAAAAATGTTACTTTGGCTTCCAGGAACTCAAGTTTCTAGGCCACGTGGTCAGCTCCCAAGGAGTACGACCAGACCCAGAAAAACTCGCTGCCGTTGCCGAGTTTCCTCGTCCTAAAGACAAAAAGTCTGTTCAGAGGTTCCTGGGCCTCTGCGCTTACTACCGTCGTTTCGTTGAAGGCTTCTCAAGGATTGCTGAACCGCTCACGAGACTGACGCGACAAGATGTGCCCTTTGCGTGGACGAAAGAACAAGAGCAGGCCTTCACCGAATTGCGTAAACGCCTTCAATCCGCTCCAGTGCTGGCGCATTTTGATGACACCGCGGCAACTGAAATACACACCGACGCCAGCAACGTAGGACTCGGGGCCATTCTGGTTCAATGGCAAGATGGCGCAGAACGTGTAATTGCGTATGCCAGTCGTAGTCTGACAAAAGCAGAAGCTAATTATTCAACGACCGAAAAAGAATGCTTAGCAGTCGTGTGGGCCATCAGCAAGTTCCGACCCTACTTATACGGCCGGCCATTTCAAGAGATCAGTGATCACCACTCGCTCTGCTGGCTTGCCAATCTACGAGACCCGTCAGGTCGCCTCGCTTGTTGGAGCCTCCGCCTCCAGGAATACGACATAACTGTTGTCTACAGATCCGGCCATAAGCATAGCGACGCTGACTGCTTGTCACGTTCTCCTATTCCTTTGACATCCTCCGACTTGGAGCTAGATTTGCCGTTTCTTGGTGTCGTCGACGTGGTGCGCATGGCTGACTATCAACGTGCAGACTCTGAGCTGCTTCCAGTCATCCGATATCTCGAGGGAGCTGACGTTGTTGTCCCACGCCCACTTTCACGAGGATTGACGTCGTACTGCCTGCGAAACGATGTCCTGTACAAGAAAAATTTCGAGAACAGCCAGGAAACGTTCCTTCTCGTCGTTCCGGCGGCACTGCGCGAGGAAGTTTTACAGGCGCGCCACGACGATCCCTGTGCCGGCCACTTAGGCTTCGCGAGGACATTAGCGCGCATACGGCAAAAATACTATTGGCCACACCTATTTTCGTCGGTTCAGCGCTATGTGCGAACATGCCGTGACTGTCAGAGGCGTAAAGTTCCACCCGTCAAGCCTGCCGGCCTCCTTCAGCCTTTGGATCCGCCTCCGGCGCCGTTCCAGCAAGTGGGAATGGACCTTCTTGGGCCGTTCCCCACGTCCTCCTTGCAAAATAAGTGGATAATCGCGGCAACTGACCATTTAACTCGCTATGCGGAGACGAAAGCTGTGCCGCGGGGAACTGCTGCTGAAGTCGCCAGCTTCTTCGTCCACAACATCGTGCTTCGCCCCGGTGCACCCGCTGTACTCATTACTGACCGCGGTGCGGCGTTTAGAGCGGAGTTATTGCAACAAGTCGTCACACTGACGCACACCGACCACCGAAAGACCACAGCCTATCATCCCCAAACTAACGGCTTAACAGAGCGCCTAAACAGAACATTAGCCGACATGCTCTCCATGTACATTGACGTGGAACACAAAACATGGGATGAAATTTTGCCATACGTCACGTTTGCTTACAATATCGCTGTGCAGGAGACCACCGAGTTTACACCATTCGTGCTTGTTTACGGACGTCGCGTTACAACTCCCTTAGACGCCATGCTCCCGGTAGACCACGGAACCACAAGGAATGACAACACTGAAGATTTCGTCGAGAAAGCCGAGGAAGCTCGCCAGCTTGCTCGGAATCGCATCCGCACCCAGCAGAATTAAATTATGGGGTTTAACGTGCCAAAACCACTTACTGATTATGAGGCACGCCGTAGTGGAGGACTCCGGAAATTTCGACCACCTGGGGATCTTTAACGTGCACCTAAATCTAAGTACACGGGTGTTTTCGCATTTCGCCCCCATCGAAATGCGGCCGCCGTGGCCAGGATTCGATCCCCCGACCTCGTGCTCAGCAGCCCAACACCATAGCCACTGAGCAACCACGGCGGGTGTACCCAGCAGAATACCGACGCCTACCGTTACAACCGGACCCGACGGAATGTCCAGTACTTACCAGGCGACCGCGTGTGGGTGTGGACACCTATCCGACACCGCGGGCTCTCAGAGAAATTGTTGCGCCGCTACTTCGGCCCCTACGAAGTTGTACGCCGCCTCAGTGATGTGAACTACGAGGTGGTGCCTCAAACCTCTGATCCTGGCTCGAACCGACGCCGTCCCCGTGCTGAAGTCGTCCACGTAGTACGGATGAAGCCGTACTACGCACGCCAGGGCTAAGCAACCCTCACAAAGCGCTTCAGCATTGTGTACATTCCTGTATGTTTTTTTTTTGTCTTCTCATGTTGGCACTCTTGCCCATAGTGCGCGCCCGCTGCCCTTGAAGCGACCGGGCCGGTCGCTTTTGAGAGGGGAGCAATGACGCGAAATAGGTTTGCACGTGTTGACACGGGACCCTTAAGGCGAGAACGACGAAGTTCGTGGTTGCGCGCGTGCTCTCCGAGGACCAGCCATCGCTAAAGGCAGACGTTTTTTCTCAATCTGTCGGTGCTAAACTGTTTTAGTTGTCATAGCTGGGTGACAATATATATATATATATATATATATATATATATATATATTCTGGGCATTTATAAGCTATTTTTTGTCATCTGTACGTGATCATCAACATGTGGGGTTCACATAGGGTTCTTCATCATCGCTTATGGGGCTTGCTCTTATGTTTGATCCGGGGTGTTGGCGTGGTCGGTTCACCGCATCTTCGACGCGGAATAAACATCGTGGTAACTGCTGCGTCAAAAGTGTTGGAGTGCGCTTTTCGGTAATCCGTCCTCTGACTCCCCATTCAACCTCCTGGACCTTCGATCGGGTCGCCGATTGTGCCAGCTGTCCGCCAGCATGTCGCACGACGAGCCAACAGGCACTTCTACTTCCACCATCTCGGCCTCGGCTACCACAGCCTCTCTGTATTGGATTGTCAGTGGGCACCAGCGTGATCCCCATCTGTTTGCCGGACTTCGCGGTGAAGACGCCGAGGATTTGTTGGACGACTACGACCGTCTGAGTTCGGCTAACCAATGGGACGATGCGTCCAAGCTACGTCACGTCGCCTTTTATCTGACAGGAGTAGCGAAGACTTGGTTTTTCAACCATGAGGTTGATTTCACGAACTAGGGCGCTTTCAAACAGCTGCTCCGCCAAATCTTCGGCACACCGGCTGTTCGTTGCACCCTCGCAAAAAAGACACTTGACACTCGCAAGCAACAACTCGGGGAATCCTATACATCGTACATCGAGGATGTGCTTGCTCTTTGTCGACGCGTGAACACGGCCATGACCGAATCAGACAGGGTTCGCCACATCCTCAAAGGCATCGGCGCTATCGCTTTCAATGCTTTAGCCATCCAGAACCCGGCTACCGTCGCTGATATCGTCGCTACTTGCAAGCGCTTTGACGAACTTGAATCAGTACGGTTGCAGCCAGACACCACTGCAAACACTACCACCGACGACCCCACGTTACGATCAACGATCCGCGCAATAATTCGAGAAGAGCTACAGTACCTTGGCTTCGCCGCAGGGCCTATGCCTTCTCATGCCTCGGGTACCAATCTGCGAGACGGTGTCAAGGAGGAAATGGCGGCCATGGCTGGTGCAGTGTACATATACCCTCTAACACCTAGAGCCCCACCAACGGTAATCGGCGTACAAGGGCGCACAAGTAGCCGCAGTTACTCCAGTCATCGTTCCACCGATGCCTTCAAAACCAACACCGGCCCACATGGCTTCCATAACTACCAGCGCACCTACCCAAACCAGCTATCCGCAGTGGCATCCTCCTCGTCCCCTCTGCTACTACTGCGGCTACCGTGGCCACATAGCACGTTTTTGCCGCAAGCGCCAGCACGACGGCCGTCGCGGATATAACGTATACGAACGGGATGACTTTTCGCCCGGAGCTACTTTCCAGCGTCTAGGGAGTCTCCATGACCAACGCCGTCCTTATGCTTCACCGCGCGGCCGCTCTCCGTCGCCTACTGTAGCATCCGAGACGGCGCCGACGTACCCTCCTGCAAGACGCCGCTCGCCGTCACCTCTTCGCCGCTCTACGTCCCCACTGAGACCTGCTTCTCAATTCGCCGAGCATCGTCCGGAAAATTTAACTATGCAGCTTTTGGAGGAAAAGCTGCATAAAACGACAGGACAGAAATTCCTTCATCGCATCCATGCAATATGATATTGGTTGTAGTAGAAGCTGTACAAGTAGAAGCTTTGGTAAACACTGGTGCTAGTGTTTCAGTTATTCACCGTGCATTGTGTTCGCGCCTCCGGAAAGTTACGACCCCCTATGATGGACCTACGCAACTCGCTGCTCAAGGGGCCCCCATTCGACCTACCGATATGTGCACTGCTCGTATTTCCATCGATGAACTTCTGCATTACGTACAATTCGCAGTTGTCAGTTCTTGTGCCCAGCAGCTCATATTGGGATGGGATTTTTTTCTACGGCCTCCGCCTCCATCTGCTGCAGGCAGCGCGTTCTCCACATGACCGACACGACCTATTCACTTTGTGCAGATGACACACCGCTTCACTTGCTTGCTGCAGAAGATACCGCCCTACCACCTCGGCATCAAAGCATTGTTACCATCAGGTCTGATGTCATAGACTGCAGCGATGTGCTCGTATTACCATCTGCACGCTGTCTCGCAAGAGGGATAGCCTTTGCATCAGGGCTGGTTCGATTTCACCATGGCTCTGCACTTCTCTACGCTATAAACCCGACATGCGAAAAGATTCTCATCCCTAAAGGCACTACATTGACTTGCGCCACTGAATCGGGGTCTATCTCTGTCGTTTCCTTTAAAGCAGATTCCTCTGAAGTTCCTTGAACCGGACGGGCCGCATCTCCTTCAGCTCCTGCAGCTGCCATCAGCTCCGATCTGACACCTTCGCAATCACAAGAGTTGCTTGCTTTGTTCTAAAAACATGAAGCTTCGTTTGACGCGCATTCGGTTTCGTTTGGAAAGACTTCGATTACGACGCATCGGATAGAGACAAATGGTACATCCATCGTGCGCCGTAGACCATATCGCGTATTGCTAGCCGAGAGGAAGGTCATTGACGAGAACGTCACCGACGTGCTCCAACGGAACATAATACGCCCCTCTGCTAGCCCTTGGTCTTCTCCCGTTGTTTTGGTTCGCAAAAAAGACGGCTCTGTTCGATTTTGTGTCGACTACCGAGCACTTAACAAGATCACACGCAAGGATGTATACCTTATGCCGCGAATAGACGATTGCCTTGGATTCCCTGCAGGGTGCCGAGTACTTCTCCAGTCTCGATCTGCGTTCCGGCTACTGGCAGATACCTATGCATGAGGATTATAACGAAAAAACAGCGTTTTCAACACCAGATGGGCTCTACGAGTTTAATGCCATGCCATTCGGCCTCTGCAATGCGCCCGCAACGTTCTAGCGCATGATTGACACGGTTCTTCGTGGCCTGAAGTGGCAGACTTGCTTGTGCTGTCTGGACGATATTGTTGTTTTCTCGTCAACCTTCTCTCAGCACCTGCAACGTCTGGATGAAGTTCTCACGTGCCTTGCCAACGCTCCACTTCAGCTCAACACCAAGAAATGCAATTTTACGGGCAAGACGATCAAAGTGTTAGGCCACATTGTGAGCAAAGACGGCATTCGTCCTGATCCTGACAAGGTTTCGGCAGCTCGGCACTTCCCTCGTCCCGAAAAGACCAAATATTTGCGTAGTTTCCTAGGCCTCGATTCCTATTTTCGCCGATTCATACGAGGCTTCGCCTCAATAGCGTCACCTCTGCACAAATTACCAGGTTCTAATGTTCCCTTTGTGTGGTCCCCCGAATGTGAATCAGCGTTCGCCCATCTGAAGCTCGCTCTCACGTCTGAATCAGTGCTTCGCCATTTTGATGAAGCCGCTCCAACCCTCCTGCATACTGTTACGTTTCGCCTACAACGCGCGGTAATGCCGGCGCGGATGCAACGGACGCCGGGGCTTCGTTCAAAGCGGCGGACATTTTGGCCCGTGCGACGCCGCCGCAACGCTTCCCCGCCAAGCGTGTCCAGGCGTGTTTCAGTGCCACGTGTCTTCGTGTGTGCGTGTGTGTGTGTGTGTGCCCACGCTTGTCAAAGCGCGGCAGCCGGGGAGCGGAGCTCCCGAAGTGAGGGTTGGCGATGCGTCACTACACTCGGTTCAGCAGGTCTCTCGGCTCGACCGTGCGCGCCGTCGTGGGCTCATGCTCCGCCGTCCCGTGACCTTCATCCCGTGACCTTCATCCCGTGACCTTCCCTTTTGGACCGCGACGCCGAGAGTATAAGAGCAGCTGCCCCCGGACGCCAGGAGGGAGGCTCCGATTTGTACTGTTGAGTTACGTGCTCTCCCGTCTCTCCACTTCGGTCGACCTGACCGGCCGCTCTTTTGCTATGTTAGAATAAACAAGTTGTTCTGTTACCAGTCTTCTCATGCTTTGCCGGGACCTTCGGATGCTTCCTGTGCCCCAGGCCGCCAGGCCAACGCTACCCTTGGGGCTTGCGACCCATTCGCAATAACGGGCGTCAGCACCGAGACCCCAACAACTCGTGCCAGCGGTGCGATTACTACATCTGGTTGCCAGCGGTGAGATCGCGACAACGGAGGCCAGCAGCGAAGAGATGCGGTTGAATGTATGCTGAGCAGCACAACGACCATCCGGGAGCAGTGCAACGAGCCCTGTGTGATGACTGGTTGCCTGCAGCGGAACGACTGCGCTGAATTCTTGGCTGCGAGGTTTGGTGAGTGCGGGACTTTCTTCTTCTGAGTTTTGCCAGGCTTTTGTTAGTGTTAGAAACAGAGCTGGTAATTGGGGTTGTCGTTGCTGCCGGGTTAGTTTGCGGCCAGACAATAGTAGGCAGTAGAGAAAGCAGCATTCAGAGCAGCCATGGATTTGAAGTCGTTGCGCAAACCGAAATTGCTGGAGCTTGCGAGAGAGTTGGGTCTGGATGTCTCAGACAAACTCAGAAAACCAGAACTGCTAAGGGCTATTCTTGAGTTAGAAGCTGAGGATGACGAGCTGTCGGAATGCCTTGAGACCATTGAGGAGAGGGAGGAGCAAAAAGAGAAACAGGAGCGCGAACTTAAAGAACAGAAAGAGAAAGATGAGCGCGAACGTAAAGAACAGAAAGAGAAAGATGAGCGCGAACTTAAAGAACAAAAAGAGAAAGAAAAAGAAGAGCGCGACCGTCAACACGCTTTGGAAATGAAGCGTCTCGAGTTAGAGATGGAACGCGCTCGTAATAGAAGTCAGGCACACGGTGCAGGAGAACGAGTATTGTTCAAAATGACTGACCTGATGCGGCCGTTTAAGCTTGGAGAGGACATTGGTTTGTTCCTGGTTAACTTTGAGCGAACGTGCGAGAAGCAGGGGTTCTCTCGGGAAACATGGCCACAGCGCTTGCTCACTTTGCTACCCGGCGAGGCGGCCGACGTAGTCGCTCGCTTGGAGAGAGAGGAGGCAGAGGATTTCGACAAAGTGAAATCGAGTCTGCTAAAAAAGTACCGGCTGTCAGCGGAGGCGTTCCGTCGGAAGTTTCGGGAAAATGAGAAAGGCAGAAGTGAGTCATATACAGAGTTTGCGTACAGGCTTATGTCAAACATGCAGGAGTGGCTCAAAGAAGAGAAAGCGTTTGGTGACCACGAGAAAGTTCTGCAGTGTTTCGGGCTAGAACAGTTTTATAGTCGGTTACCTGAGAACGTGCGGTACTGGGTCTTGGATAGGCCAGACGTTAGTACGGTGGCTAGAGCCGCTGAGTTAGCCGAGGAGTTTGTGACGCGTCGGGCTCGTGGAGCTAAGGACGGTCAAAAGGGTGAATTTGGCTCCAAGTTTGAGAGGCCAAAGTTCACGCCCATGAGAGCAAAGGGGGACACACGTAGTTCGGATGCGAGTGAAAGCAGTCCGACCGAACGTAAGGAGACGGCGGCAACCGAAGCCGAACGCAGAAAGCGGTTCGAGACGAGGCAAGCGCGCGTTTGTTATACGTGCCAGAAGCCGGGTCACTTTTCGGCGCAGTGTCCAGAAACAAAAACACAAGTCGTGTTTTTGTCTATATGCAGCACTGACGAGAACATGAAGCTTCTCGAGCCTTACATGCGAGACCTCCTCGTGAACGGGAAAGAGTGCCGAGTGCTTCGCGATTCCGCAGCTACAATGGATGTAGTTCACCCCTCTTACGTAGAACCCGATATGTTCACGGGCGAGTGCGCATGGATCAAGCAAGCAGTGGAAGCTCATAGCGTGTGTCTGCCGGTAGCAAAAGTGCTTATTGAAGGACCTTTCGGAGCACTTGAGACGGAGGCCGCAGTGTCATCTATGCTGCCCCCCCAGTACCCGTACTTATTTTCGAACAGGTCCGATCACCTCCTGCGCGAGAAGGGGCTTTTGTTTGGTGAGGCTAGCGTTCAGGCCTTAACCAGATCGAAGGTTCGGGAGCTCGCTGCAAAGGCGGTAGTTGCGGGGCCGACGTTGTTGAACGATGAAAAAGGGTCAGAGGCGCAGCAAGCTGGTATTCAGGGCACGCCCGAACGGGATAAAATTGAGCCTGTAGCATTAAAGGCACCAGATACTGGAGAGGAAATTCCCGATGCGGGAAAGTTAGAAGAGCTTCCGGTCGAGCTTCCGGGACTAGGCTCAGTGACAAACAGGAAAGACACCGATCAAGTCATTAGTGACTTAATAAGTAAAGCATCGCTGTCGCCTGAGCAGAAAACCGAACTACACCAGCTCTTACAAGAGTTTCAAGGTCTGTTCTCTGAGAGGCCTGGTAGGACTTCTGTCCTTACTCATGACATAGAACTTACCTCCCCAGAGCCAGTACGATCCAAGGCGTACCGGGTGTCACCCCGCCAGAGCGATATTATGGAGGCTGAGGTAAAGAAAATGCTACAGCTCGGTGTTATTGAAGCGGGTGAGAGTGATTATACCTCCCCTTTGATTTTAGTTGAGGTACCGGGCAAGGAACCTCGTCCTTGCGTCGACTACCGCAGGCTTAATTCCATCACTAAGGATCAAATTTATCCGATCCCTAACATCGAGGAGCGCCTTGAGAGAGTGAGTAGCGCTCAGTTTATTTCCACCCTAGATCTTGTCAGGGGTTATTGGCAGGTTCCACTTACAGAAGAGGCTAGTAGGTATGCGGCGTTCATTTCACCAATGGGGACATTCCGTCCTAAAGTTTTGAGTTTTGGTTTGAAGAACGCGCCATACTGCTTTTCAAGCCTCATGGATAAAGTGTTGCGGGGACAGCAAGAATTCGCTTTACCGTATCTAGACGACGTAGCGATATTCTCCGCATCCTGGCCTGAGCATATGGCGCACTTGCGGGCAGTGCTAACCCGCCTGCGCGATGCGGGCTTGACAGTCAAGGCTCCCAAGTGCCAGTTAGCACAGGCCGAGGTTGTCTACCTCGGACACGTGATTGGTCGGGGTCGACGCCGCCCCTCTGAAATAAAGGTGGCCGCTGTGCGAGACTTCCCGCAACCGCGCACGAAGACCGATATTCGGTCGTTCTTAGGTGTCGCCGGCTACTATCAGAGGTACATCCCCAGGTACTCTGATATCGCGGCTCCCTTGACGGATGCTCTAAGAAAGACAGAGCCGCAAACAGTCGTCTGGGATGAGACGAAGGAAAGAGCTTTTAGCGCCCTAAAGAGCGCCCTAACAAGCCAGCCTGTGCTACGATCGCCCGACTACACAAAAGGGTTCGTTGTTCAGTGTGATGCTAGTGAGCGAGGCATGGGCGTTGTACTGTGCCAACGGGAAAATGGAGAAGTAGAACACCCCGTCCTGTATGCTAGTCGTAAGCTGACCAGTCGTGAGCAGGCGTATAGCGCCACCGAGAAAGAGTGTGCGTGTATCGTGTGGGCCGTTCAGAAATTGTCATGTTACCTAGCCGGCTCGAGGTTTATCATTGAAACGGATCACTGCCCTCTCCAATGGCTGCAGACCATCTCTCCCAAAAATGGCCGCCTCCTGCGCTGGAGCCTCGCTTTGCAACAATATTCCTTTGAGGTGCGTTACAAAAAGGGGAGTCTCAACGGTAACGCCGATGGCTTAAGTCGAAGCCCCTAACGTGGGAATCAGCCTCAAAATTGCTTGTTACTGATGTTTTTCTTCCTGAGGCAGGATTTTTTTTAACTTATTGCTTTTGTGTAGTGTTTCAAAGTGATGATGTGCTTTCTAGTGCAATTTTCCGATTTGTGGACGCGTTCTGAGTGCTGCTAAACTACTGTAAGGAACTAGGCAGCAGTATAAAAGGGGAAAGAGCCTGGCAGGGCTTAGTGAGGGTTGTGCCGTGCTTGCTGACTGAGCGGTTGACTTTCGGCGTAGTTCTAACGCTTGCCGGAGACGAGAACAAAAATGTCAACTCTCCCGAAGTCACTTTGCAGTGTCCTGTGTGCACCTGAACGTGAGAACGAGGCCTTCTCTGTGCGCTGCGCTCAAGAAACGCCAAAGGACGCCCGACTTCGGTTATGAGCATCATCGAGCGACATCCCTCCGGACAGCGGATGCAGTCCCCTGACCATCGGGATCTCCTTCCCCCGGCGGGGCGGTCTGTTACGTTTCGCCTACAACGCGCGGTAATGCCGGCGCGGATG